>NC_029785.2:46307521-46360206 GCF_000816755.2 Arachis ipaensis | reverse complement strand
ATAAATCCATTAGGTATCTTGAGTGATCTATCAGCCATTTGGAGTGACATTCTGGTAGGTTTAACTTCCTTTATTGCAAGCCTTTTCATCATGGAAAGAGGCATCAGATTGATGCTGGCACCCAAATCACAGAGAGCTCTTTTCAATGTTATGTTGCCTATGGTCCTTGATATGAGGAAGCTCCCTGTGTCCTTGAGTTTTGGTGGAATTCCTCTTTGAATCATGGTACTACACTCTTGGGTCAGAATCACGGTTTTCTTTTCATTCCAACTTCTCTTCTTGTTAATGAGCTCCTTGAGGAATTTCGCATATAGTAGCATTTGCTCTAATGCCTCAGCAAGTGGAAGGTTGATCTCTAGCTTCTTGAATATTTCCAAGAATTTAGGGAATTGTTGGTCTTTGATTTCTTTGTGCAGCCTTTGAGAGTATGGTAGAGGGGGGACATGAGGCTTCACTTCCTCTTTTAGCTTTGTTGGTTGCTCCTCTAAGACTTGCTTTTCCTTCTGTTCTAAGGGTTACCTGAAACTGTAGGCCGATCTCGGATGAGATCTTCTGTACTGATCGGAGATAACGTGTCCGGCTGGCTGGTGGCGGCCGGAGCTGTTGTGTCCGACTTGTTGGACTGGCTGCACTTCTGATCCTTGGTCACCAGAGGGTGGGGGTACCTGCAAGAGACTCCGATGCTTAAGTTAGCACGGGTATTAAGCAGGTTTTTTGTAGAATCAGAGTATGAGTTATACCTGGGTGCTCCAGTGTATTTATAATGGTTGTAGAGTGACCTTTCTGGAGATAAGATAGTTATCTTATCTTATCTTATCTTTAAGTGAGGTCATCTTATCATCTGGGAACCGCCTTTATCTTTCTAGGCTTTAGCTGCCTTTACATTTGGCTGTGCTCCTTCGTTTGGGCCTACTTGGGCCTCTGTGGCGTTTTGGCCGAGCTCTTTGTGAAGAGGTCGGACATTGACCGAGCTCTTTGAGAAGAGGTCGGATTGTCTGACATGAAGAGGTTGGTCGGCTTGTCGCTAAACATCCCGGGTCGGACAGCTTGACCCAGGGTATGAACAGTGCCCCTGCTTGAGTTCGATCTTTTTGTGAAATCGTGCTTTTCAGAGCTTCGTTCTCTTTGGAAGTCGTGCTCAAGCATATGTCTGGCTTGTTTCTTCATTGATTTGCAATCTTTTGTAGATTTTTTAGAGGTTTGGTACTTCACAGTCCGTCCTCTTTTGAGTGGTAGTGTGGGTTTTCTACCCTTGCTTCAAGTTTGTGTTGACAACTCTCTGCCTTGGCGAAGTTATCCTTGCGGCTTGATATCCGGGCTTTTAGTGACTTGTCTGATGACATTTTAGTGTTCTTTATATAGAACCTGTTTTAGTCTCGGGTGACGTTTGTAGCCCTGTTTGAGATTGTGCCTTCTTTGAGTGGAGTTGTATCCCTTTTAGCTAAGCACATTTGAGCCTTAAGTTGTTTCTCAACCTTTTGGCTTGTTCTTTTTTTGAGATCATTCTTGTGCCTCTTCTTAGATGACGTCGACCTGTACGACTTTGCCCCTGCTTGAGTTTGGACCTTTCCGTAAGATCGTGCTTTCAGAGCTTCGATCTTCTTTGGGGAAGTCGTGCTCAAGCATCTTGACTTTAGTCGATAAGTAGTTTCTCCTTGGGCGAGTTTCGGATTGCCCCTTTTTAGTTTGTTGAGAGGTCTTTTCAGCCTTCTTCCGACTTGCTTGTCTTCACTGCTCGGGCTTTTTATTCATAATCCAACAACTTTTTAGGTAGTGTTCCTGATGAGAAACCTTTTTTATAGTCTGTTTGGATGACTTTTTAGCGCCGTTTTGATTTGTGCTTGCCTTTTAAGTAGTGTCTTTTTTCAAGACTTCGTACCTTTTAGCAAAGCATTCCTGGCCTTCCTTTGGCCTTTTGTGAGATGTCTTTGTCCCCTTTGTGGATCTTTGTAGAGTGTCGGTACTTTGTTGTCTGACCTCTTTTGATCCTTCTGGTTTTGTCCACTTTCTGCTTGGTCGAGGTGGTCCTTGGGGCTAACTTGTTTGACGACTTTTTAGTGTTCTCGTAGAACACTTTTTAGTCATTCTGAACAATTTTGATAGCCTTGTTGTGGAGCCGTGGCTTTTTGGGCGGAGCTATGTCCGTTTTAGCGCACGTTTTTTGTTGGTCCGACTTCTTCTTGTCGGTCCAAGCTGTAGCTTTCGTTGGTCCGACTTGTTCTTGTCGGTCCAAGCTGTAGCTTTCGTTGGTCCAACTTCTTCTTGTCAGTCCAAGCTGTAGCTTTCGTTGGTCCGACTTCTTCTCGTCGGTCCAATCTATAGCTTTAATCGTCTTTGGGCTGACTTCTTCATGTCGGTCGCTTCTAAGTTATTTCTAGTAATCCATTTTTGGTTGGACCTTGGTAGGTCTCTTTTATGAATTACTTTTTATAACTTTTTGTCACGCCGACTCCGTTATGTCGAGCCCTTCTAAGTTATTTTTGTAATCCTCTTTCTTGGACCTTTGTTCAGATCTCTTTCAGGGATTACTTTCATAACTTTTACGCTTTGTAGGGGACCGACTTCGTCATGTCGATCTTGATAAACCTCTATTTCATGGTTTATCTTGTGCTCATTTGAGTGATTTTTATCAACTCTTTACCCACTTATTCATACTATTTGCATGATTTTACATTTGCCTTCCTAATTATGTGCTTTGATTGAAAACATGCTTCTTTGGACTTATAATTTCTAATATTAATCCTCTCTTATCACCATTAGATGTCTTGATATGTGTGTTAAGTGCTTTCAGAGATTACAGGGCAAGAATGGCTCAGAGGATGGAAAGGAAGCATGCAAAAGTGGAAGGAATACAAGAAGCTGGAGAAATTGCTAAGCTGTCCAGCCTGACCTCTTCACACTTAAAAGGCTATAACTTTAGCTACAGAGGTCCAAACGACGCGGTTTTAGTTACGTTGGAAAGCTAACGTTTGGGGCTTCGATTTGATATATAATATGCCATAGTTTCTCTGACACTAGGCGACGCGACCGCGTGCTCCATGCGGACGCATCGCAGTGACGGAAATCAACGTGTTTGAATTCTTCTCCAGCAATTTCTGGGCTGTTTTCGACCCAGTTCTCGACCCAGAAAACACAGATTAGATGCTATAAAGTGGGGAAATGCATCCATTCATAAGGATGCTTTTCACATTCACAATTTTAGGAGTAGATGTAGCTTTTAGAGAGAGAGGTTCTCTCCTCTCTCTTAGGATTAGGATTTAGGATTTCTCTTAGTTTTAGGAGTGGCTCTCAATCCCAGGTTCTTTATTTTTATTTATTTTTACCACCTTATGAGCCAAATGAACCATACACAGAACCACCACCTTTCCAACACAACTACTCTCATAAACCACCACCTCAATATTCACCATATCCATATCATTATCAAGATGAACCACCTTCCTATTATGAACCCTCTCTCCCAACCAATGAATCCTCACATCCACCCCAACCTCCAATGGATGACAGACTTCGTGTTATTCTTCAAGGGCAAGAAAGGATGAATAAGAGTGTGCAAAATTTCACCGCCGCCTTCGGCGAGTTAGTAAATATAATAGCTTCCCAATATCTGAGCACTCAAAGAACTCCCATGGCTACATGTGGAGAATCAAAAGAAGAGCAAAGCATGAAGGAAACACTAAAAACTTCGGTGGACAATGAGAAACATGGCTTTGTATTGGAATAAGTGGAGGAAGCCATAATAGTTGCAGAAGAAGAAATGGTTGTAGACTTAGGAGATGCTGAACCTCCATGGGAAAGTCAAGACATAGAATCTCCTTTCAAGACAGTTGCATTTGATGTTGAGGAGGGTGCACAACCTCCAAGGCATATCACAATTAAAGACTTGGAAGAGGTTGATCAAGAGATGGAGATTTAAGAAGAAAAAGCACAACCTCCCATGCCCTTGGAAAGCAATGAAGAGGAGATTGAATTGGAAGAAAGCTACCAAGAGGAAGAGGTTGAAATTGAAGAAGCTTGCAAAGAGGTGGTAATTATCAGAGAAGAGCACAAGGGAGTGGAGCTTGCAATTTCATTAAAAATACCTCCCCCTAAGTTGCCATCATCCTTCACAACATTCAAGTGGGTAAAATTCATATCCCTTAGCTTTCTAATTCCACTTGAATATGGGTTACCGGAGACGGATGGTCAACTTAGAATTCTTTGTGGCATTAAGAGTAAGAGGAAGATGGTCAGTGGTAAGAATTGTCACACAAGGTTCAACATGATTGCATACTCAAAGTTTAAATGCAAAGGTTGGTGTAAAGCTCAACTGAATGGGTCTAGAAAGTTGGTTGGCCACTTTAGTGAGAATTCAGATTGCTTGCCACCCGGATGGAATCATGATGATCAACAAGAAGATGGGTGCAAAAGCAAGGTTTGGGATCCTGGAATCTGTTCTGACATCCAACACCCCGGGAGCCTAAGAATCTGTTTGAAGCTTCTCAAAGGCTTTACGTGCCTAGTTTGGGATCCCGGAGGCCATTGGAATCACAAACATTGGTGGAGATTCCTGGATGAGTTCAAGCACAAACCACCATAACAGGAAGCTCACCAAATGTCTAACTTAAGGACTTTAACTAAAAGTGCTAGGTGGGAGACAACCCACCATGGTATAATCGTTCCTTTTTAATTTTTATTTAGTTTTATTTATTTTCGAGTTTTATTTTATTTTTATTGAACCTGGAGGTTTGCATAACATTCATATTAGCATTGCATTCTGCATACTGCAATATTAAAAAAAAAAAACAACAACACGCACGCGACGCGGCAGCGTCGCTGACACGTCCGCGTCACTAGTGCGTTGGGGAGAAAAGAATTGAACAGAGAGTCACGCGAAAGCGTGGCTAGAGGTGCGCCTTTAGCATAATTTGACCCCACGCGACCGCGTCATGTGGGAACTTTGGCCTCCCACGCGACCGCGTCACCCACGCGGCCGCGTGCCATGAAAATCGACGTAACAAGGGTGTATGGCCGAAAGTTGAGCTGGAATTGGGCTGGACTCGTGCTGGAAGCCCAAGCCCTCCGACGCGAACGCATGCCCCACGTGGCCGCGTCGTTTTCCAAAAATGGCCATCCACGCGATCGCGTCACCCAAAAATTTGGCAAAATAAGATTTTGAACAGAGGGTTGTGCGAGCGCGAGGCTGCCCTCGTGCCAGCAGCACAAAACGTGTCACGCGACCGCGTGACCAATGCGACCGCGTCATTCAGTTTAAGCGCAAGTCGCGCGACCGCGTGCCTCATGCGACCGCGTCGCTTGCGCCGCGCAGCTTATCTAAATTAGCCAAAAATATCTTATCTTTTCTTCCCCAAATCCTAATTTCTTTCTTCTTCTCTCTTCTTTCTTCTTTCTTTCTCTCCTTCTTTCCCTCTACTCTTCTATCCTTTTAATTTAATGCATTTATTTGTTCTTTCTTTTTTCTTTTTCAATTCTTTTTCATGCATTTTTATGTTGGTGTTGGAGTTTTATTTGGATAAGTGCCTTAATTTATTTGAGCAGGTGGCTATTCTGAGGAGAGATTTGACAATTGACAGTTATTAATGGCTCTCATATACATTTGGATTACATTATTTTCATCCCTATTTTAACTTGCACACCCAGTATTTGTGAAAAAGCTTTTATGGTATTTTAAATCTTATTTTATTTTACTCTTTCACTTGCATGCCTCTTTTTCACAACACTTGTGCTCCACATGTATTTGGGATTATCATTCACAATTGTCATCATTACACATGCTCTTTAATTTAGCACATTTATTACTTGATGCTTGAGCTATGCTTCTCATGCCTATTATTTGCATGTTTTTATCCTCTTGCATCTTATTATTTTGAATTTCCCCTTTTTGATCTTTATTGTTGTCTTTCTTACATGTTGTAACTACCATGTAGTTGGGCTATCATCTTTCCTTTGGCATTCCTTATCACTTGGAATTTCCTCCCTTCCAGTCTTAGTTTTCTATATTTTACACTCTTCCTTTTTTCTTCTTCCTTAGGCATGGGTACCAAGAAAGAAAAAGAGAAGGCCACTGACAAGACACCAGCAAGGAAAGGAACCAAGAGATCTCTAATTAAGGCACCTCCATCTACAAGCGTCAGTTGGAGCAACCCGTCCACCTGCACATCTCAGCATACACCGAGGACGGTGCAATCTTTAAGTGTGGGGAGGTCGATACCGATCTCTATGGGTTAGTTACTCCTCTATCTCAACACCAATGATTTATTTTCCTTATTCATTATTACATTTGCATGTTTGATTGCATATTTGTTTAATTTTTTGCATATTTTACCACTTGGTTAAAGTAATATTTTATTTTTCAAGAAACCTTTTAGAGCATTTCACTAATTTGAATAAAATTTAATGTTACACTTGTTTGAAGAAATATTATACTGGAACATGGTTTAGAACTCGAACACACAAAACCTGTGAGATTTTTGAGCCTATTTGAATTGGTTGTATTTTATCAACCAAAGTTCTGTTTTAGTGTGTATTTTTCTCTCTAAAATTGTGATCTTTGTCTTGCTTAATTCTATATTTCCAGTGTTTGATGTATACATGCACTTATATGATTGAGGCCTTTGTTTCACTGAGCTTACATATCCATATGGCCTTACCTTTCATTATCCTTTGCAAACCAATTTGAGCCTATTTTACCCCTTTGTTCTTTACTTTAGCACATCATTAACTCTAAGCGGAAAACAATATTGTCCTTAATTTGAATCCTTGGTTAGCTTAGACTAGTGAGAGTGCTCATGAATTAAGTATGGGCAAAAGTGGGTTTGGAAATATTTGGTTTAAGAATTGGGTGTTATATATATCTTTATGAAAATGTGAAAGAAATGTTTAGGACATGTTCATGCGAAAAAATAATAATAATAATAATAATAAAAAGAAGAAGAAAAATAAAGGAGAAAAAGAAAAGAAAAAGAGAAAATGGGGACAGGGGACAAAATGCCCCAAAGTAAGTGAAAGCAATGCATATGTACTGTACTTGAAATTAGAATGCATGAATATGTGGAAAACATGGTTAATAGATAATTAGATATTATATTATGATTACATGGATTGTCTAAAGTTAAGTGGTAAGTTTAAGTTAATTAAGGATTCAAATTTTAGTCCACTTGGCCAAATACAATCCTACCTTGACCCTAACCCCATTACAACCCTTAAAAGACCTCTTGATATGTGTATTTGTGCATTACATTTTTGTTGATTGGTAGAAGAAAATCAAGCCTTAGAAAGTAAGGTTAGTAGATAATTGAGAGAATCGAACCTTAAACACTTGAATGATTAGAGTGTATACACTACCAGTGAGGGTTCGATGCTCAATCCCTTGTTCCCTGCTTTCATGAGCTATTTTCTCCTTGCAAGTCTATTTGTACTTCATTTTTATGATTTGAATTAGTGAAATCCAATTCATATTTCTTATTGAAGGATTTGTTTACTTTTAACCAAGTAGGTAGAAACATTCTGCATATAGTTGCATTTATACAGATAGGTTGCATTTCATACATTCTATCATTCCTCTTCACCTTTATAGTTTCTCTTGAACTTAGCATGAGGACATGCTATTGTTAAAGTGTGAGGAGGTTGATAAACCTCTATTTCATGGTTTATCTTGTGCTCATTTGAGTGGTTTTTGTCAACTCTTTACCCACTTATTCATACTATTTGCATAGTTTTACATTTGCCTTCCGAATTATGTGCTTTGATTGAAAACATGCTTCTTTGGACTTATAATTTCTAATATTAATCCTTTCTTATCACCATTAGATGCCTTGATATGTGTGTTAAAGTGCTTTCAGAGATTACAGGACAGGAATGACTCAGAGGATGGAAAGAAAGCATGCAAAAGTGGAAGGAATACAAGAAGCTGGAGAAATTGCTAAGCTGTCCAGCCTGACCTCTTCGCACTCAAATAGCTATAACTTTAGCTACAGAGGTCCAAACGACGCGGTTCTAGTTGTGTTGGAAAGCTAACGTTCGGAGCTTCGATTTGATGTATAATATAGCATAGTTGCTCTGACGCTAGGCGACACGACCGCGTGCTCCATGCGGACACGTCGCAGTGACAGAAAAATCAGCGTGTTTGAATTCTTCTCCAGCGATTTCTGGGCTGTTTTCGACCCAGTTCTCGACCCAGAAAACACAGATTAGAGGCTATAAAGTGGGGGAATGCATCCATTCATAAGGATGCTTTTCACATTCATAATTTTAGGAGTAGATGTAGTTTTTAGAGAGAGAGGTTCTCTCCTCTCTTTTAGGATTATGATTTAGGATTTCTCTTAGTTTTAGGAGTGGCTCTCAATCTCAGGTTCTTTATTTTTATTTATTTTTCCAATTTAATTTATGAACTCTTCCATGTTACATATAATTTTCTTAATTAATGTTATTTGAGGTATTTCGGATTTAAGATTGCTTTGCTCTGTTTAAGATTGCTTTCAATTTAATTTAGATATTTTTTTCTCCCTTTTGGCTTTGGTCAAGTGATTGGTAATACTTGAGTTATCAAACTCAGCAAGTGATTGAAATTGGCAGATTCTGCTTGAGCTAGGATTGCTCTAAGGCTAGTCTCTCCACAGGAGTTGACTAGGACTTGAGAATCAAGCCAATCAGTCCACTCAACCTTCCTTTGCTTAGTAAAGGCTGACCAAGTGGGACTAAAACCCAATTCTCTTCACACCTGATAATGATAACTAGGATAGGAATTTTAATTCTTATACCTTGCCAAGAGATTTTATTATTATTATTTTATTTTACTTGTCATATAACATATTCCCTCCTTACTTCCAAAACCCCAATTTTCAAACTCATAACCAATAATAAGAACATACCTCACTGCAATTCCTTGAAAAGACGACCCGAGGTTTAAATACTCGGTTATCAATTTTAAAGGGGTTTGTTACTTGTGACAACCAAAACGTTTGTATGAAGGGATTTTTGTTGGTTTAGAAACTATATCTACAACGCGACTGTTTTTATGAAATTCTTTACTGGCAAAAATCCTAACGTCAGATCTCTTCTAAGTTATTTTTGTAATCCTCTTTCTTGGACCTTGTTCAGGTCTCTTTCAGGGATTACTTTTATAACTTTTTTTGTAGGAGACCGACTTCGTCATGTCGATCTCTTCTAAGTTACTTTTTGTAATCCTCTTTTTTGGACCTTGTTCAGGTCTCTTTCAGGGATTACTTTTATAACTTTTATGTTTTGGGCCGACTTTGTCATGTCGAGCCTTTCTAAGTTAAAGTAATCCTCTTTTATAGGGTTGCCCAGACCTCTTTCAAGGGTTTACTTATAACTTGGGTTGACTTGGTCCGACTTCTTAACGTCGGCCAATCTTTAAGTTACTATTTAGCAATCCATTAAGACCTCGTCAGGTCCTTTCTCCGAATCACTTTCGATAACTTCTTGCATTATTCTGTTTTCATCTTTGCTGATTTGTAGAAATTGGGTTTGATCCCCGTTTGGTCGACCTTTTGATGAATTTGGTTTTCATCTTTGTTGGTCTTTATCGTGATCGTGCAGTGAATTTGATTTTCACTTTCTGCCGATCTGTAGCTTTATAATCGGGCGATGAATTCTGCTTTCACTTTTTTGCCGACCTTGTCGAAATCGGGCGATGAACTCTGGTTTCATCTTTGCCGACTTTTATCATGATCGGACGGTGAATTTAGTTTTCACCCCACTGACCTTGTCGTGATCCGGCAGTGAAATTTGCGTTTCAGATTAATGCGTCTTGGTATAGCAGTGAATTTTGTTTTCACTTTGTCGACCTTTGTTGAAATCAAACGATGAATTCGGTTTTCATCGTGGTCGGGCGGTGAAGTTGGTTTCAACCTTGCCGACTTTGTCGTGATCGGGCGGTGAATTTGGTGTTTCACCTTGCCGACCTGCCGTAGTCGGGCGTCTTGGTAGGAAACTTTTTAGGGAATCTGCAATCTTTTAAATAATAAAATGAAGATAAGAGTATGTACATGTTAGTACTTACCTTTCTAGGTCGGGCAATCTTTTTGGATCTCGGCCTGGCGCCCTTTTTAGATTGCAGGCATGCCATGACCTTGGTAGCTCTTGCCCCTCGAGGTTGGACACTTTGTAGCAACCTTTTCCAATTCTTCTGAACAATTTGGTATGGTCCTTTTCAGTTGGCTGCTAGCTTCTATTCTCCTGACCAACCTATTCTGATGTCATTACAGATTAGAATGAGATCGTTATTGCTAGATTACCTTCGATTGTATCTTGAGGCCATTTGACGTTTTAACACCTCTTCCTTGATCCGAGCTCTTTCTCGGGTTTCTGGAAGTAGGTCGAGTTCTTCCTTTTGAAGTTGGGAGTTGGCCTCTTCACTGTAGTGGATCACTCTGGGCGATCCTTCTTTGACCTCTACTGAGATCATTGCCTCCATTTCGTAAGCTAATCGGAAGGGTGATTCCTTTGTAGTGGAGTATGGGGTCGTCCGATATGCCCATAGAACTTGTGGGAGCTCTTCAGGTGGGGCTATAGGGAAGTTGGCATGCTTTTGATGTAAGGCTTTGACTTTGTATTTGCTCTGAAGAACTTTGGTTCTTTCTGCAAAAAGTTTGCATCTTTGATTGTTTGTTGTTACTTTTCTTTTGTCATTTGCCTTTGAGAAGAATGTGTGCTTTGCTTAGGGTTTGGTTGCTGTTCCTGTTTCTTTTCATCGTTGCCTGAATCCTTTTGTACAAAAGTTCTAGCTTTTGTTTTGACCTTTTGTTTGAGAGGTGTTCGGACTGTTTGGGTATAGATTGTCGACTTCTTTTTTCTGAGTTCTTGCCCTGTTATTGCCTCCAAAGGGTGCCCCTGGAATTTCGTGTGAGTCCTGGGGTTTCCCTTTTACTACCACGTCTGTCACTTGATATTTTGCTGTTATTGTCCAAGTTGTTTCCTTATTTGCCCGAGTTGTTTGGTAGTAATCCCATAGTCGACCTATGTCTTTGAGATGTCTACTAAGATCCCGGACAGCATGTCTAATTAGCTGAATTTCATAGTTTTAATGCGTGTTACTGTGGCTGACCCTGAGTACATTCCTTATACCGCCTTCGAGATCGACTTGTTGTGGTCTTGTAATGTAGCTTGGATGAGGCTTCTGTTATTGCCCCCTGGTTTGGTGTTGGCTAGGTTTGAAAATGCATCAGCTCGGGCATTCTATGTGTCGGACTTCATTTTCCCAAATTTTGTCCGAGTTGTTGGTGCTGGCTGGTTCTGAAAATGCATCAGCTCGGGCATTCTATGTATCGGACTTCATTTTCCCCGATTTGTCCGAGCTATTTTCTGTTTTTATCCAGGGTCCCCCGAATTGTCTGAGATGTTCTCTAATTTTGTCCAGGGTCCCCCGAATTATCCGTGCTGTCATCTGTAGGATTCTTCCAGCTAAGTTTGTTTTCTGTAGGATGCCTTTTATGGGCTGGTTGGTCCGAACTCTGATAGTGTGAGCTTGAAAGTATGGGTGGAGTCGTTGAGAGATGAGTACGAGGGCGTAGGTAAACTTTTTCTATCTTTTGATAGTTTAGTTCGGCCCCTTGTAGAGCTTTGCTGATAAAGTAGATGGGTTGTTGCCCACTTTCGTCTTCTCTGACTAGTGCTGAGACTGTTGCCCGACTTCCTACTGCGAGGTATAATATGAGTTCTTCACTTTCCCGAGGTCTGGTGAGAATGGGTGGTTGCCCCAAGAATTTTTGAAATCTCAGAAGGCTTGTTCGTATTCCGTTGTCCTTTTCAAACCTCTCTCCCTTCCTTAATATACCTCTTTGAGGTGTCTTTTGCAAGATGATTTGGAGATCGAACCTCCTGCGAATCCTCCATTTATCATATGAACACGTCTCTTAGGGGGGTGAGGTAGACGTTCAACTTGTCTGACCTCTTTGGTGTGAGGTGGATGTTCTACTCGTCCGACCTCTTCGGTGTGTGGTGGACCTTCAACTCGCTCGACCTCTTTGGTGTGAGGTGGACCTTCAACTCGTCCGACCTCTTTGTTGTGAGGTGGACCTTGAACTCGCCCGACCTCTTTGGTGTGAGGTGGACCTTCAGCTCGTCCGACCTCTTTGTTGTGAGGTGGACCTTCAACACGTCCGACCTCTTTGTTGTAAGGTAGACCTTGAACTCGCCCGACCTCTTTCTTGTGAGGTGGACCTTCAACATGTCCGACCTCTTTGTTGTGATGTGGACCTTGAACTCGCCCGACCTCTTTGGTGTGAGGTGGACCTTCAACTCGTCTGACCTCTTTGTTGTGAGTTGGACCTTCAACTCGTCCGACCTCTTTGTTGTGAGGTGGACCTTGAACTCGCCCGACTTCTTTGGTGTGAGGTGGACCTTCAACTCGTCCGACCTCTTTGTTGTGAGGTGGACCTTCAACTCGCCCGACCTCTTTGGTGTGAGGTGGACCTTCAACTCGTCCGACCTCTTTGTTATGAGGTGGACCTTTAACTCGTCCGACCTCTTTGTTGTGAGGTGGATCTTCAACGCGTCCGACCTCTTTCTCCTTGTTGCTTTTGATTGGGCGAGGTGGTGAGATCTTCTCAGTATTGCGTATTCCTCGTTATCCACAAGAGATAGGTTTCTCAGTGGGTTGGTCTTTTTTCTTCCTGGACTCTTTATCCTTGTCCCATAGTGGGTTAGGAGAATCTGGTTTTTGAGCTATCTCCCAATCGGGAGTTCTCCTCCATATTGATATAGTTTTCCGCCCTTTCTTGAACCTTGTTTAGAGATGTTGGGTACTTCTTGGATATTGAGTGGCGGAAAAGTCCTTCTCTGAGGCCATTGATGAGTCCCATGCTGGCCGCTTCTGTTGGAAGACTTTGTATGTCAAGGCATGCTTTGTTGAATCTTTCCTTGTAGTTGTGGAGACTTTTCCGATCTCCTTGCTTGATTTCTAATAGACTTGGGGCGTGCTTGGCTTTGTCCTTCTGGATGGAGAATAACGGATTGCATCTGAGGCCTCTGTGAGATACATCCTGCTTCTGAAATTGCTAAGATGATGGCTTGGATCCGATGTGCCGTCGTACGAAGTCATGTCGGGAGCTTTGAAGTCCTTTGGGACTTTAGCTTTCATGATCTCCTTGGTGAAGGGAACTTTGTCCTTGTGGGAGTCGTCATCGTGACTGGGTTGAATGGTTTTGGCTTTGAGATCAGCCTCGAGCTTTAGGAGCTTGTCCTCTAGCTCTCGTCGTCGCCTAGTTTCTCTCCGGAGGTTTCTCTCAGCTTCTTGTTCCAGCTGTTTAAGGCGATTTTGTTGCTCACGGATAGCTTCCAAAATTTCTGTTTTTGGGGGTTGCTTATCTCTCCCGTTTTGAGGTGTGTCTTTGGAGGTGGCATCCGTGTTTTTTTGTTGGCGTTCTGTGCACCAAACCAGAGTTGTGATCGTTGTCACGGTCGTTTGCCATGGTGATGGGATGACTTCCAGGTTCCCCGGCAACGGCGCCAATGTTCCAAGGGTTACCTGAAACTGTAGGCCGATCTCGGATGAGATCTTCTGTTCTGATCGGAGATAACGTGTCCGGCTGGCTGGTGGCGGCCGGAGCTGTTGTGTCCGACTTGTTAGACTGGCTGCACTTCTGATCCTTGGTCACCGGAGGGTGGGGGGTACCTGCAAGAGACTCCGATGCTTAAGTTAGCACGGGTATTAAGCATGTTTTTTGTAGAATCAGAGTATGAGTTATACCTAGGTGCTCCAATGTATTTATAATGGTTGTAGAGTGATCTTTCTGGAGATAAGATAGTTATCTTATCTTATCTTATCTTTAAGTGAGGTCATCTTATCTTCTGGGAACCGCCTTTATCTTTCTAGGCTTTAGCTGCCTTTACATTGGGCTGTGCTCCTTCGTTTGGGCCTACTTGGGCCTCTATGGCGTTTTGGCCGAGCTCTTTGTAAAGAGGTCGGACATTGACCGAGCTCTTTGAGAAGAGGTCGGATAGTCTGACCTGAAGAGATCGGTCGGCTTGTCGCTAAACATCCCGGGTCGGACAGCTTGACCCAGGGTATGAACACCTTCTTTGAAGCTTCTGGTTCTTCCTTCTTCTTGGATTCTATTTGGTCATTCTTTTCATCCTTTGTTCCTTTCTTGTTGTCAACTGTATCATTCTTCAATGTCTTGCCACTTCTAAGTTGGATAGCCTTGCATTCCTTCTTGGGGTTGGGAATGGTATCAATAGGGAAGGCATTGGTTGCCCTCTCAGTTGGCTGCTTAGACAATTACCCAATTTGCCTTTCCAGATTCCTCATGGAAGCTTCATAACTCTTATTGGCCAGTTCTTGATTCTTCATCAATTTCTCCATCATCATCTCTAAGTTGGAGATTCTTTGGGATTCTTGTTGTGGTTGTAGTTGAGTGTGGAATGTTGATGGTTGGTGGAAGTTATTCTGGTTAGTTGATGGGTTATTTGGTGGATAGAAGGTGGATGTAGGGTGATTGTTTTGAGGTTTTCTATATGAGTTTTGGTTAGTAGGTTGGTGGCTTTGGTGGTTTTTGTTGCAGAAGTTGTTTGAATTGAAATTTCTCTACCATAAATTCTGGTTTTCTCCCCATTTCAGGTTGGGGTGGTTCCTCCATGAAGGGTTGTAAGTGTCCCCATGAAATTCATTTTGTCCAGAACCTTGGTTGTGCATATATTGAATTTGTTCATGCTGCTGTTCACCATTGTATGCTTCATAGCTCTCCTCATTTGGCCCCCACACAACTGGAGGTTAGTTAGTTGTGCTCACTACAGCAAGTTGCAATCCATCTATCCTCTTTAATATCATCTCCATTTGTTGTTGAAGTTGCTGATGCATGAGCTTGTTCTGAGCCAAGATTGCATCAACACGTTCAAGTTCATAAATGCCTCTTTTGGGAGCTACGTATTTTTCAGAGGAATAGAAGTATTCATTGTTGGCAACCATGTCTATGAGGTCATGTGCTTCTTGTGTAGTCTTCAACATTTGCAATGACCCTTCTAAAGAGTAGTCCAAGGCCTTTCTTGCCTTCACGCATAGACCTTCATAGAAGTTTTGGAGCTTAACCCACTCACTAAACATGTCTTCAGGGCATCTTCTGATTAAGGCTTTGTACCTTTCCCAAGCTTTATATAATGACTCTCCCTCTAGTTGTCTGAAGGTTTGCACATCCGTTTTGAGCTTAATGACTCTTTGAGGGGGTAGAATTTGGCTAGGAACTTGCTAACCAAATCCTCCCAGTTGGTGATACTTTCTTTTGGGAAAGTTTCTAGCCAATGAGAGGCTTTGTCCCTGAGAGAAAATGGGAACAAGAACAGCTTGTAAATGTCAGGATGCACTCCATTGGTCTTGACTGTGTCACAGATTCTTAAGAAAACAGAGTGATGTTAATTTGGATCTTCAGCAGCACTTCCTCCATATTGGCAGTTGTTTTGAACTAGAGTGATGAGTTGTGGTTTGAGCTCAAAATTGTGGCTATGGACATTGGGAGTAAGGATATTGCTCCCACAATTTCTTGGGTTAGGGATGGTGTAAGAAGCTAGCACTCTCCTTGGATGCTGGCCATTGTTGTTGACCACATCCTCAGGTGGATTATGGAGGTTGTCCTCCATCTCTTGGTCTTCCTCTTCTAAATCTTCCTCTCCAATTACTCCCTTCCCTCTTGCTTCTCTTCTTAGTCTCAAGAAGGTTCTCTCTAGTTCAGAATAAAAGGAGGTGGATGCACCTCTTCTTCCCCCTGGCATACACAAACACAAAAAAGCTAAAAGCAAAACAGAACACTCTATTCCTAGTGTAGTGTTAGAGTTAGTAGAAACAAAGTTTCAAAAAATTAGTAGGCTTTAAAGAAAATAAAGAAAATGCTTAATCGAGACTATCATCGACTTAGTCATTGTCAATCTATATCAATCACCGGCAACGGTGCCAAAAACTTGACGGACGGGAAATCGCATCTGCACAAACTACCGGCAAGTATACCAGGTCGTATCAAGTAGTAAAACTCACAAGAGTGAGGTCGATCCCACATGGATTGATGGATCAAGCAATTTTAGTTGGGTGATGAGTTTAGTCAAGCTAATTTTGAAAGAAGTTTGGTGAAATTGATCTAATAGAATATAAATTGTAAGAAAATAAATGCTGGAAGGTAAAGAACAGAAACTTAAATGGCATAAAAAGTAAAGGACTAGAGAAATAAATGCTTTAAAGTAAATGACAAGAACGTAAATGGCGGGAAATGTAAAGTGCTGAAACTTAAAGAGTAAGAAATGTAAATGACTTGAATCTCAAATTGCAAGAAAGTAAAGCACAAATGTAAATGGCAATTGAAACGTAAAGTGCATGAAAACTAAAGGGGTCTTGGGTGCTGGGAAAAACTAAGAAAGCAGTAAATAATTGCAATTAAAGTAAATTCAAGGTAATCTAAATTGAGGAAAATCAAAGAGAAGGATTCATTAGGGATTGGAGATATCATAATCCATCATGAATCAAATGGGTCTCAACTTCTTTCTCAATCATATGAGTAGATCTATAGCGGATTATAATTGATTGGATCCCAATTTCTTGGCAATCCAATCTCTCTAACCACAATCAATCTTGTCAATTCCTTGATCTAATTTTCATGAGAAGAGGTTAAGAACATTCTTTTATCCATGAGCCACACAAACTCTCAAGACCCCAATTCCTCCCGAATAGTGTTAGTTAAGAGAATTGTGAAGGATAGAGCTCCAATTCAAATGCTCATGATTCCCCTTCCGAGGTTCACACAAGCATTCAATTGACTCAAACCCCCTTCCGGAGTGAGTAAATCTCAATAAGCATAGAAGATATCCTATAGCTACCCAAGCAGATTGAGAAGAAGAATTTCATTTATTCATTAGGATTACAATAGAGCTCTTCCCACTAATGAAATGGGGGTTTAGTTCATCATTGCTCAATCAAAATCAAAAGGAAAAGAAAGTACCTAAATCTAAAAGGAAAGTACAAAGAAAATGATTCTCAGGGTTTCCTAATTAGGGTCCCTGCTTCCCAGCCTTTTTTTCTAACTCAAAATTTGTCCTATTTATACACTTTCTCAATCAATCTTCAAGTCTTTGGATGTGGGCTTTGGCCTTTGTTGAAGCAAGTTAGGAGTGACTTTTAGTGACGTTGGCATGGGCATTAGTTAACTAACGTTCACAAGCTTGCATGGGTGCCATTGAATTGAAGTTGGTGCTAGCGTTAGTGGCAACATTGGTGGACCAAATGGTACCACAAACATTGCATGCAAAAGCCTCTTTGAACGTTGCCACTAATGTTGGGCTCAACGTTGGTGGCACCAACGTTCGCTTGGTCACGCATGCGTGTCGCCCATGCGTACGCGTCAAAGCTGGTTTTTTGCTATTTTGCGCGTGTGCGTCGCCCATTCATGTGCGAGACTCGCCATTTTTGCACTTTCACGCGTACGCATCAGTTACGCATATGTATCGCATCAAAATTTTCCAACTCTAACTTGAAACTTTATCGACCGCATTGGTGGTAACATTGGTCTCACCAACATTCCCACCAATGCTGGGCACCATTCTTTGTTGCAACGTTGCCAGCAACGTTGGTGAGCCACTCTTGGGCCACCAACGTTGCATGCTAAGCTTTGGTGCGTTGGTGGCAACGTTGCTAGCAACGTTGGTGAGCCATTTTGGGCCACCAACATTACTTCTCATGCTTGGAATGTTTGTGGCAATGTTGGTGAGCCAAACTAGGCCACCAACGTTGCTCAACCTCCTCCTTAAGCCAACGTTTGTGGTAATGTTGATGAGCCAAACTAGGCCACCAATGTTGCTCACTCCTTCTCAAGCCAACGTTTGTGGCAACATTGGCAAGCTAAACTAGGCCACCAACGTTGCTCAACCTTCTCTTTAAGCCAACCTTTGTGGCAGCATTGGTGAGCCAAACTAGGCCACCAACGTTGCTTGCTTGCTTCTTCACAATGTTTGTGGCAACGTTGGTGAGCCAAACTACCACCAATGTTGCCTTCTGTGCTTCTTCCTTGCCTTTTCTCTACTTCTCCTCACCTATCATCAACCAAAAAAATGCATCAAAGCCTTGCCATAATCACAAGATTTTGCATCATTCATAGCATTCAAGTAAATCTTGCATAAATCTCATGAAAATGCACATAATTATCCAAGTTTGATTAAATCAAGATATGCATGAAATTCTCATCCAAAGCTTACTTATTTCCTAAGAAAGTGCATGAAACCAAATGAAAACTAATGAAAAAGGCTTGTGAAACTATCCTAAGATGCCCAGGCATCAGTTTAGTGTTGAGAAATTGTGTAATTTTGGTGTTTAGGACTGAATTAGCTTCGTGGACTTGCCGGGTCTTGTTCCAATTTTGTGTTGGTAAGGTGAGACAATCTTAACCCTTGTCAAATTATCAAATTTATGAACCCTAAGATAATTCTAGTGTTGATGTATGAAAATTTAGATTGAATTGTGTACTTGGAAATAATTTAGTGATATTGGAGGCAAATTGGCAAGGTGGGAGCTTTAGCATGAATTTTGGGACTGTGGATATTTGTTAACGGTGGATGCTTAGGTGTTCCGGGTTTAACAGAAAATCAGCCAAGGTATGGTTTCGGTTTTTCGTATCTAAAATATAATGTATTGTGAAAAATTATGCTAGTGACCCTAAGATAGGATTTGAATTGTGATGTGATTGTTGGTTGAGAATGATTATTATGTATGTGGTTAATGGCCTTGGAGATTGCGAATGATGTTCTTATTGGTGAAGTATATAATGTGTATGTGATATTGATTGGTATGTTTAATGGTTGATTAAGTTGAGTATTGTTGGAACTTGAAGTATTGAATATTGTTGAATTTGAAATATTGATATTGAGGTTGATGAAACTGGGGAATTGGTAGGTTGCGGATTGAATAAGGAAGTTGAACATATGTGTGGGGAAATATTTAATATTGTCTTGATGAGGTTTGGGTTGGTTTTAAAAGGTTGGCACTGGTATGTTTTGAAAATGGAGGTTTTGAAAGGTTTTATGAAAACTATGATTCTGACCTTACTTTGGCGGAGCATAACCTGATTTTTGGACCTTCAATTTTTATCAAACTTTTTTAGAAAGAACATTTGGTCCGAGATGTTTACACTGTTCAAAGAACAGAGGAAAAATATTTTAAAACGAGAAAGTTATGCACATTCAAAGTTTGGTGTGCAAAAATTGAGATGTCAGGACTTAGCAGCTTTTTAAGGATTCTGCTAAGCCCGCATACGCGAGATACACGCGTGACGCGACCAGTTGTTGCTGCCTCAAGGACTCGCGTGTGATACAAGGAAAATCGTCGGTTAGGAATTTCACAAAAATAATCACGTTACAAGTATAGATCCAAACCGACAAACAACCCTCAATCAAAGTTTAATTTGTTTGTCACAAGTACAAATCCAATAAAAACTGAGAGTATTTAAACCTCGGGTCATGTCTCAAGGAATTGTAGGGAAGTGTGCATATTATTGATTATGGAAAAGTATTTTTGGGGTTTTGAATGATAGACAAGAAATGTAAATAACAAGAAAATAAGCTAACAACTAAGAAAGGTCTTAGCAAGAGGTAAGAATTGGAATTCCTATCCTCATTATCATCCTCAATTGTGATGGTAATTGTCTTTTGCTCTTACTTAGTTATCCTCTAACAATTGAAGGAAAGTCAAGTGAGTAAAGTCAACTCTAGTCCACAAGTACTAATCAAAGACTAGCTTTAGTGGAAGTCAAGCCAACTAGCAATCCTCAATCACCAATCAACAAAAGAATTTGACAACTCAAGAGTTTCCAATCACTCAACCCAAGCCAAGAATACAAAATTCTACTCTAAAATCCAACCAAGCATTTTATCAAACAATTGGAAGGCGTAAAAGAAAAGCATAGTAAATTAGCAAGAAAAATAAAATCTAAAACTACCAAATGCAAGATAACAGTAATAGCAACTCAATTAAACATCAATAAACAAAGAAATATAAAATTGCATTAATTGAAAAATCAAAATCCAACAAGAGTTCATAAACATAAAAGTAACAAAATAAAGGAAATAGCATGTAAAACTAAAAGAGCAAAATGTAACAAGAAGAAATTGCAAGGAAACTAAATCAAGCAACAATTAAATTCTAAACTTAAGAGAAATATATCCTCAATCTACCCTAATTATAGAGAGAAGAGAGAGCTTCTCTCTCTAGAATATGACCTAAATCATGTTACTAAACTATCCTAATTTCTCTCCCCTTATTCCCTCTTGAATTCTGCATTAAATAGCTTCAGAAATCTCCCCCAGCGTGTACCTTTAATGAGGTCATCTGACAAGTGTCACGCGTACATGTGGGTGACGTGTGTGTGTGGCCAAGCAAGTTCCTCTCTCAAGTGTATGCGTGGGTCATGCGTGCGCGTCGCTATGATTTTTACAAATTCTCATTTCTTCATGAATTCTCCACTTTTACATGCTTTTCTTCACTTCTTCAATCCAATCCTTACCTTGTAAACCTAGAATCACTCAACAAACATATCAAGGCATCGAATGGAATTAAAGTGAATTAAATTTATCAATTTTAAAGCCTAAAAAGTATGTTTTCAATCATTAATCACACTTTAGGGAGAATTATAAAACCATGCTATTTTAGTGAATAAATGTGAGAAAAGTTGATAAAATCCACCAAATTTAATATAAGATAAACCATAAAATTACGGTTTATCAATCTCCCCACACTTAAACAATAGCATGTCCTCATGCTAAACCCAAGAATAACAAGAAAGGGGTATTACTTATTCAATGCAAAATGTCTAAATGCAAACTATCTATATGGAGCCTAACTAAATGCATGCAATTACTTGGTCAAAATAAATCAATTCCCAAGAAAGCATGTATAAACATAAGGGCTAAAGCAATCACGATCAAATCAAATCCACAATTGAATTGAGTTATTGAAAAAATTTACAACTTGCAAGATAAGAAATAATAATCGGTGGAAGCATAGAATTGAGCAATCGAACCCTTACTGGATGTGTATCCGCTCTAGTCACTCAAGTGTATAGGGTTGATTCACTCAATTCTCCTCTAATCATGCTTTCTAAGATTTGTTTTTCATCTAACAATCAACAATTATTCAATGCATGCATACATATATCATGAGGAGTTTTCAAGGGTTGTAATGGGGATAGGGTCAAGGTAAGGATATATATGGCTAAGTGAGCTTGAAATTTGAATCTTTGATTAACTTAAGCTCTCACCAAACACATATAACAACCTATACAATTCTAATGCAAACCTAACTATCCATTCTTCACTTTTTCACACACTCATGCACTCTCTTTTTTATCACAACACATAGTCATTGATTATTATTGAACTTTTTTAGGGCATTTTGTCCCATTTTTATTGCTTTCTTTTTCTCTTTTTCTCTTTCTTTTTATTTTATTTTTTTTTCAAACTAAAATATATACAAAAGCATAAATGTATATGGTTTAAACATTTAATGCATGAGAATGTACCCAATTCCCAAGATCTTCAACAAAAATACAAAAAATATACTTTTACCTCAACCAATGTTTCCAAACTTCTCCACACTTAAATGATCACACTCTCATTAGTCTAAGCTAATCAAAGATCTAAATTAAGGATATTTATTATTTTTCACTTAGGGGTAGTAATGTGCTAAAATTAAGAACAAAAGGGGAATAACATAGGCTCAGAGTTGGCTTACAATGGTAGATAAAAGGTAAGGCCATTTGGGTAAGTGAGCTCAAATGAAATAAAGGCCTCAATCATATAAATGTATTCATACACAAAATAATGGACATAAAGAATCAAACAAATCAAACATTACAATCATAGAAAGAGAATAACACATACAAGAATGAAATAGTGGTTATATGATGTAACCACACAATTAGGCTCAAAACTCACATGGTTGTGTGTTCTTAGCTCAAAAATCATGTTCCACAATATATAATTCAAGCAAGTTCAATGAAAAATATTTTTACTCAAATCAATTGGAATGCCCTATAGATAAATTTCTTGGAAAATTTTATTATTTTGACTAAGCTTATTATATATATATATATATATATATATATATATATATATGCAAACCAAGAAAATGCAACTAAAAATTCTAAAAGACCTAGTAATAAAATAAAATAAAATGTGAAAGTGTTAGGCTTTAGAAATTTTCACACAAACGGCCGATTGGTCGGATGACCTCCCCACACTTAAAAGTTTGCATCGTCCTCGGTGCATTCAAAGATGAGCAAGGGGGTACGACGACGATATGGATTGCCACCTTCAGCTGGTGGATCAACCGATTGTTGTATGTTCTTTCTCTCACTTTCCATGTTGCATATGGTGAACCATCCTGAAAGATAGAAACAGGATATATTAAGATAAGTAAATGCAAAGGTAAGGAAGCATAGATTGTTAGAATGAGGTAATGATTACTAAAATGAAGTGAGTGAATCAATGTGTGACATTAAAGAAAATAATGTGAGTTCTAAGTTGCATGCAGTTTAGAACACACACACTAGCATTTTAAAGCTATGTCACAACAAAACAAAAGAAGTATGCACTTCACTCATTCTAGTGTGTTTGAGATACTTTAAAGAAAACTTGTAAGTTAAAATAAACAAACAAGGAATAAAGAAGCATTAAAGCACTCAAGCAAATAAACAAGCAATTGTGAAATGGATAACGAGTGGACATTGATTGATGTGCAAGGAAATTTAATGAACAAAATGAAATATGAAACTTACACATCAATCAATGACACACTTTGAATTTTGTTTGCAATACCTAATTGACATAGAAGGTGGAACATGGGTGCTATGCAACTTAGGAAAATAGAGAATTAGTGGTGAAAATCCATCACATAGCAAGCATGGTCTACAAAGCTTGAAGAGCTCAAAAATATGTCACTAGATAAGCTTACGATCCAATTTCACAATTCCAAAATCTCAATGCATGAACTAGGCGACGTAAATAAAGATTAATCATAAACAAGCATCACCTAACAAAAAATGCATCGACTACATATAATTTCCTAATAATCAATAATAAAATCAAATCACATGGTGGCTAGCTACAACATGCAATTTAGAAATCTAAAAAATATTCTTGAAGGCAATGTCATAAGTACTTGGTATGCACAAAATAATAAGCATGCAAAACTCAATATCAAGTAACAAATTATAACCTTAATGAGGAAATCCAACAATGACTATTGTATGACCCGAGCTGATTGAAGACAAGTCAACCGACCTCTTCAGGTCAGGATTACCCGAGTTCCTCTCAAAGATCTCGGCCTTAATGCTATAAGGAGCCCAAGCAGGCCCAAATAAAGGAACATAGCCCAATCTAAAGGCAACTAAAGCCTAGAAAGATAAGGACGGTTCCCCTTGAAGATAAGATGACTTCACTCAAAAGATAAGATAAGATAACTAACTTATCTTATCTGGAAAGGTCAGCCTATGCTATTATAAATACACTGGAGCACCCAGGTATAACTCATACTCTGATTCTACAAAAAACCTGCTTAAAACCCATGCTAACTTAAGCATCGGAGTCTCTTGCAGGTACCACCACCCTCCGGTGACGAAGGATCAGCAGCACCACCAGTTCTACCAGGTCGGACACATCAACTCCGGCCACCACCGCAGATCTCGTCCGAGATTGACCTACAGTTTCAGGTAACCCTCGGAACATTGGCGCCGTTGCCGGGAAATCTGGAAGTCATCCCATCACCATAGCAGATAACCTTGACAATGACCACGACTCCGGATTGGAGGAGAGAACTCTGCATAAGAATGCGGACACCACACCAAAGGATACGCCTCAACCAAACAAAGACAAGAATTTGCCAAATACAGAAATTATGGAAGCCCTACAAGCTCAATAAGATCGCCTCAAACAACTCGAAAAAGAGGCCAAGCATTAACGGGAAGCCGAAAGAAACCTCTAGAGAGAAACTAGGCGACGCCAAGAGTTGGAGGACAAACTCCTAAAACTCGAAGCCGAACTAAAAACCAAAACCATCCAAATCGGTCACGATGACACATCCCACAAGGATCAAGACCCCTTCACCAAGGAAATCATGAAAACTAAGGTTCCAAAGAATTTTAAAGCTCCCGACATGACCCTATACGACGGCACCTCCGATCCCAGCCATCATCTTAGCAATTTCAGAAGCAGAATGTATCTTAATGACGCCTCAGACACTACTCGATGCAAAGCCTTCCCAACCACTTTAACAAAGACAGCAATTAAGTGGTTCGACAGTCTGCCTCCCAGATCCATCACAAGTTTTGACGACTTAGCCAAGAAATTTCTTGCCAGATTTTCCATACAGAAAGACAAAGCCAAACACACCCCAAGCCTATTAGGGATCAACAACTAAGCCAAGAAATTTCTTGCCAGATTTTGCAACCAGAAAGACAAAGCCAAACATGCCCCAAGCCTATTAGGGATCAAGCAAGGAGATCGGGAGAGTCTTCGCAATTACATGGAAAGATTCAACAAAGCGTGTCCGGACATACAAAATTTGCCAACAGAAGCAGCCATCATGGGTCTCATCAATAGCCTACGAGAAGGACCTTTTAGTCACTCCATATCAAAGAAACATCCCACATCTCTGAATGAAGTGCAAGAACAAGCAGAGAAGTACATCAACATAGAGGAAAACTCTCGACTAGGAGAGACCTCAAAATCCGGATTTTCCTACTCCTCTCGGGATAAGGATAAAGAGTCCAAGAAAAAAGAAGATCAACATGGAGAGAAGGTTAAAAAATACCACAATTACACCCCCCTCTTCGGGTGTCTCTCGTGGAAGTCTACCGAGAAGTATGCCACACTGAGAAGATTCCACCACCTCGACCAATCAAAAGTAAAAGAGGAGGTGGAAATCCGACAGAATATTGTGAATATCATCGAATCTATGGACATCCCACCAACGAGTTCTTTGACTTGAAGAATGTCATAGAAAAATTGGTGAGAGAAGGGAGACTAGATCGGTACTTAGCTAGCAAAACGGATGAGCCCAGAAAAAGAAGAAGGGACGAAGAGGTCGGACAAATTAAACGACCATCTCTCACCCCGCAGAGACATGTTCACATGATAAATGGAGGATTTTTAGGAGGAGGAATCTCCAAATCATCTCGCAAAAGACACCTTAAAGAAGTATATCATATCGAAGGAGGAGAAGGAGCACCCGACCTCCCTACTATTACTTTCACCAAAGAGGATGCGGCAGGCATCATCCCGGGACATGACGATCCCATGGTCATCACCATCATATTGGCCAATGCTAATCTCCACTGCACACTAGTGGACCAAGGAAGCTCAGCGGATATCTTGTTTAAATTTGCCTTCGACAAACTCGGCCTACAGGACAAAGAGCTCAGAGCATATCCGAACAGTTTGTTTGGACTAGGAGACACCCCAATCCAACTGTTTGGATACATCTCACTACACACAACTTTCGGAAAAGGAACCCGATCGAGGACACTCAACATAGACTACATCGTGGTCGACGTAAGCTCAGCTTACAACGCCCTGATAGGTCGGACAACACTAAATCAGCTCGCCGCGGTAGTTTCAACTCCACATCTATGTATGAAGTTCCCAACTCCAGAAGAGAGCACTACGATAAAAGGTGACCAGAAAACAGTGCGACGCTGTTACAACGAAAGTCTGAACCTCAGAGGCAGAGGAGAAGAAATCCACACCATCGAACTCGGGGGAGTTCGAGGTCGGGAAGAACTTCGTCCACAACCTGAGGGGGAGATAGAAAAATCCAGATTGGAGATGTCCCAGACAAAGCGACAAATGTTGGAGCAACCCTAAAAAGAGATGTAAAGGAGTCGTTAATACAGTTCTTAAGGGATAATATCAACCTCTTTGCATGGAAGGCCGTAGACATGCCAGGCATAGATCCCAAACGAATGTGCCACAAACTGGCAGTATACCCAGGATCTCGGCCAATACAACAGAAGCGTCGGAAGCTCGGACCAGAAAGATCTCAAGCTGTGGAAGAACAGGTACAAGCTCTACTGGAGGCAGGATTCATAAGAGAAGTCAAGTATCCACTATGGCTGGCCAACGTTGTATTGGTGAAAAAGTCAAATGAATGGCGAATGTGCACCGATTACACCGACCTCAATAAAGCTTGTCCAAAAGATCCTTATCCACTCCCAAGTATAGACACTCTAGTGGATGCCTCCTCCGGAAACAAGTACCTCACCTTCAGGGATGCTTATTCGGGATATAATCAAATCCCAATGTACCCGCCTGATCAAGAAAAGACCTCATTTCTAACCCCAAAAGCAAATTACTGTTATGTCGTCATGTCATTCAGACTCAAAAACGCACGAGCTACCTACCAAAGATTTATGAATAAGGTCTTCGCAGACCATATCAGGAAACTCATGGAGGTATATGTCGACGACATGTTGGTAAAAACACAAAGAGAGGAATCATTACTGTTCGACCTCGCCAAAGTGTTCGACACCATCAGAAAGTATGGCATGCGACTTAATCCTGTAAAGTGTACCTTTGCAGTAGAAGCCGGCAAATTCCTGGGTTTCATGCTAACACAACGAGGAATCGAGGCAAACCCAGATAAATGCCAAACTATTCTCAACATGAAAAGTCCGACCTGTGTCAAAGAAGTACAACAACTCAATGGAAGATTGACCGCCTTGTCCAGGTTTCTAGCCAGATCAGCCATAAGGTCTCTTCCCTTTTACACCACATCGGGTCATCCATAAAATCTCTCCCCTTTTACGCCACATTAAGGAAAGGAAAGAGGTTTGAATGGACCACAGAATGCGAGCAAGCCTTTCAGGACTTCAAAAAGTTCCTAGGACAACCACCCATTCTTACTCGGCCACAGGAAGGAGAAGCACTCATATTATACCTCGCAGTGGGAAGTCGGGCAATAGCCTCGGCACTAGTCAGAGAAGACGAAAGTGGGCAACAACCCATCTACTTCATCAGCAAAGCTCTACACGGGGCTGAACTGAACTATCAAAAGATAGAAAGGTTCGCCTACGCTCTCATACTAACTTCTCGATGACTTCGCCCATATTTTCAAGCTCACACCATCAAGGTTCGAGCTAACCAACCCATAAAAGACATTCTACAGAAGACAGACTTAGCGGGAAGAATTCTACAGTGGGCAGTCGAGCTATCTAAGTTCGATCTTCAGTATGAAGCTCGGACGGCCATCAAGTCTCAATATTTAGCCGACTTCATTGCTGAGTACACTGACACCCCGAGAACTCCTACAAAATGGAATCTCTACGTAGACAGCTCTTCAAACAAAACTGGAAGTGGTACATGTGTAATAATAGAAAGCGATCAGGGAACCCAAATCGAACTCTCCTTAAAATTCAAGTTATCTGCTTCAAATAACCAAGCTGAATACGAAGCATTGCTAGCTGGTTTGAGACTGGCTAAGGAGTTTGGAGTCCAAAAGCTTATCATTTTCAGCGATTCACAAGTCGTCACCTCGCAAATAGCAGGGAGCTACCAAGCTAAGGACTCTAGCATGAAAAAGTACTTGGAAAAAACTAGGAAACAGCTCGGGCAACTCGGGAAATATGAGGTCCGCCATATACCCCGAGAATAGAATGCTCAAGCTGATGCACTTTCAAAACTAGCCAGCACCAAACTAGGGGCAATAATAGAAGCCTCATCCAGGAAATACTGCAAAACCCATCGATCTCAGAGGAAGAAAAGGTCCTAGCCATATCAGGTCAGGATCAAGGGTAGATGACCCCCATAATTAACTACCTCAAGTCAAAGACACTTCCCACAAATAAAAAGGAGGCAAAGAGGCTAAGGCGAGAAGCACAATATTACACCATAATGGGCGACATCTTATATAGAAGAGGGGTCTCAACACCCCTCCTAAAATGTGTGCCGACCTCCAACACAAACGAAGTTCTAGAAAAAATACACAGTGGTATATGTGGCAACCATCTCGGGGCACGAGCCCTCTCCAAAAAAGTCCTTCGAGCCGGATTCTTCTGGCCAACCTTACAAAAAGAAGCGGCAGAATTCGTAAAGAGAGGTCCACCATGTCAGAAACATGCTAATTTTCACATCGCCCCACCAGAGGAGCTCATCAGCGTAACATCACCTTGGCTATTCGCAAAGTGGGGACTCGACCTTCTCGGGCCCTTCCCCCAAGGATCGGGGCAGGTCAAGTTCTTCATTGTAGGGGTAGATTATTTCACACAATGGATTGAGGCAGAGGCCCTAGCTAACGCCACTGCTCAAAGAAGTCAGAAATTCTTATACAGGAACATTGTCACATGGTTTGGGGTTCCTCAATCCATCACCACAGACAATGACACTCAATTCACAGACGCAGGTTTCAGGAAGTTGGTAGCTGACTTGAAAATAAAGCACAAATTCACATCCGTAGAACACTCCCAGGTTAATGGACAAGCAGAAGCTGCCAACAAAGTCATACTAGTCGGGTTAAAACAGAGACTACAGAACGCAAAAGGATCCTGGGCAGAAGAGCTCCCGCAAGTCCTATGGGCATATCGGACAACTCCACACTCCACGAGGAGGGAATCACCTTTCTGACTGGCTTACGGAATGGAAGCAATGATCCCAGTAGAAGTCGAAGAAGGATCCCCCATAACGATCCTCTACAGTGAAGAGGCCAATTCTCAACTCCAAAAGGAAGAGCTCAACCTACTCCCAGAAATCCGAGAATTAGCTCGGATCAGGGAGGAGGCGTTAAAGCATCGAATGGCCTCAAGATACAATCAGAAGGTAGTACAGTGAAGTTTTGCCGACAATGACCTCATCCTAATCCGAAATGATATCGGAACAAGTCGACCTAGAGAGGGGAAGCTAGTGGCTAACTGGAAAGGACCCTACCGAGTCACAGAGGTATTGGGAAAAGGCTACTATAGGGTGTCCGAACTCGAGGGGCGAGAGTTACCAAGGTCGTGGCATGCCTGCAACCTAAGGAGGTACTATAGTTAGGAGGTAATAAAAGATCTTAGGTCAAGGTGCACTCTTTTTCCTGAAAAGGTTTTTTAACGAGGCACCAAGCCAAGATCTACAAAATTACCTAACTTAAGAAGAGTAAGCACCCACATGTGTATATATCTTTTCTTTTACCGGTATATCTATTTTCTATTTGAATAAAACTTTCTAGATTCTCTACAAAGTCTCTCTACTAAGACGTATTAATCTAAACGCAAAAATTCATCGCCCGATTATAAAGCTACAAATCGGCAAAGTGAAAGCCAAATTCACTGCCCGATCACGATAAGGTCGATAAAAGATGAAAACTGAATTTATCAAAGGTCGGCCAAGCGAGGACCAAACTCACTACCCAATTTCTACAAGGTCGGCAAGATGAAAAGCGATAAGAATAGATTAATGCAAAAAGTTATAAAATGTGATCCATGGAAAAAGGCCCGACGAGGTCTGAGAAAAAATGGATTGCTAAAAATAACTTGGGAAGGACCGACATGAAGAAGTCAGACCAATCCCCCCAAAGTGACAAAGTTATAAAAAGTAATCCATAGAAAGAGGCCTGACGAGGTCTGAGAAAAAATGGATTGCTAAAAATAACTTGGGAAGGACCAACATGAAGAAGTCGGACCAATCCCCCCAATGTGACAAAGTTATAAAAAGTAATCCATAGAAAGAAGCCTGACAAGGTCTGAGAAAAAATGGATTGCTAAAAATAACTTGGAAAGGACCGACATGAAGAAGTCGGACCAATCCCCCTAAAGTGACAAAGTTATAAAAAGTAATCCATAGAAAAAGGCCTGACGAGGTCTGAGAAAAAATGGATTGCTAAAAATAACTTGGGAAGGACCGACATGAAGAAGTCGGACCAATCCCCCCAAAGTGACAAAGTTATAAAAAGTAATCCATAGAAAGAGGTCTGACGAGGTCTGAGAAAAAATGGATTGCTAAAAATAACTTAGAACGAACCGACATGAAGAAGTCGGACCAATCAATCAAAGCGACAAAGTTATAAAAAGTAATCCATAGAAAGAGGCATGGCCAGCCCTGAATAAAAGTGGATTACTAAAAATAACTCAAGAAAAAATCGACAAGAGAAGTTGGACCAATGAAAGGCGTGCATTAGAAAGGACACAGCTCGTCCTAGAAAGCCACGACCTCACAAAAGCTATCAGAAATGCTCAAAGACTAAAAGGGTTCCATGAGAACACTAGCAAGTCATCAAACAAAGCTAACCTCAAAGGTCACTCTTACTAAAGCAGGAAGCGAACAAACACAAAAGGCAATCAAAAGAGGTCAGACAGCAAAGTCCAACACTCTAAAGATTCCTGGAAGCATCAAAGGTTGCGAGCAAACATACCAAAAAGCTACTGCAATAAACATTCAGAAGGCCACCCGAAGGTTGACCTTAGGAGTTCAAAAGCATTTGTTTATTCCTAAATAAAGTTGTTAAGAAAAGCAACTGAAATGTCAAAGCCACACTAGGGCTCAATTACAATAACGCAGAGTTTAAAAGCCCACAAACCGGGCTATACAAAATGCATTAGAAAAATCATAGGGGATCCAAGTTCTCCTTAGGAATGGCACCCTGAGTCATCGGGGGAGGTATGATCTTCATCGAAATCGCATCTACAGTTCCATCATCCCGATTTAAGATCTGGACATCGGGATCGGACTCAGGGTGGCTGACTTCAGCTGCAGCAGTTGAAGAAGTCGGGACAATAGAAGCCTTGGCTGATGACGCGGGAGGAGGAACTACATCCTCATCTTCATCAGGGGCAGGAACAATTTTACCATCATTAACAACATTATCCAAACTGAAAAGACTCAGGTCGAGCTCGGGAGCAAGAACTCGGACCTGAGCTTCTAGATTCTCATATGCATCAGTCACGCTGCCCACGAGATGGCCCTGGAGCTCAGCATAGTCAACATGAGCAGACTCCAGCCTCTCCCTGGTCTCAAACAGCTCGCCATAGGTTCGAGTGTAACTCTCTTTCCATTTCTTAGCCATCTCTTCAGCCAGATTTGCAGTAGTCTCTGCAGCAACAGCCCTGAATTTCTCCTTCTCTACATCCAGCTCTAGCTTGGCCACTTTAGCATCCAGCTCATCCTTTAACCCCTTGATTCTGTTGAATTCCGACTTGGCTTCCTGCATAAAGGCCCTCGTAGCATAGATAGGAGAATCTTGGATTGAGCGAAACAAAGTTGCACCTATATGCGCCATTTGCACACTACTACTGGTGATAAAATCCAGGTGGTGCAGGATGGACACATCGTCTATAGAAAGTCGGCTATCAAGAGCGATCTGGTTATCCACAAACCCCACAGAATCAAAGTCAGGGGCATCCAAATTGAAGGGCTCAGTAGTCCTCTGCTTCTTAGGGAGAGGACCGGCAGCAAAAGGAGAGGCAGCACCAGAGGTTGGCTGAGAAGGATCAGAAGAAGCCAAGCAAACCTGGAGAGTTGGGATGACCTTCCTCGGAATAGAAGTGTCCGAGGTCGACCTCCTCAGCGTAACATTAGAAGATCCCTACCCAGGACCTTTGGCCGAAATATTCTGGGCAGCAGTTGCCTTCCTGGCTCTCTTAAAAGCCTTCATGGAATCAGTGGTCTTCACCATCTCTGAAAAAATAAAGCAGCAGAACCAAAGTCGCAAGTTAGAAAGAGATGGATCGACAAAACAAACAAAATAACAAAGACAAAGCTAAAAAGAAATCGGCAGCTACCCAATTCAGTTCGAAGAAGGGAGGGATCCCCCAAGAACCTCTTCGTATCAAGATGGGGAGGCTCCCCCCAATTTTCTTCTAGTACATGTACAAAAGCCTGCTCAACCTCATCCAACATTTCTCAAATATACCTAGATACTACCACATTCTGTTGCCAGCATAAGGAGAAGGCAGGCTCATTATTTTGTTCCAAGAAAAAAGGACGAGCTCCTTCAATAGCTCGGACCTTGAAATAATAGTTTTTGAAATCCCTAAAAGATTCGCCGTACATAGAAAAAACTTTCTTTCCCTGGGCAACTCGAAAGGAAATCCAGGAAGCCTTCTTCTTAGCTGCCCCAAGCTTCGTTAAAACAAAAAGGTAAAGAAAGAGAGTTTGAGAAAGTCGGACATCCAATTCTTGGCATAACAGTTGGAAGATTTTTATGAAGTCCCATGAGTTCGGGTGAAGCTGGGAAGGAGCTACGTTGCAGTACCACAACAAGTCAGTCTCAAAGGAAGTAAAAGGAAGGGTAATGTTCATTTGGCTAAAAAAGTAATCATATACATAAAAGAAAGGATGTTCCCCCGGAATCAAGGTAGGAAAACAAACCCTCTCATCAGGGTCAGGCACTATCAACTCGTAATTCTTCTCCTGATCTCTATCACTACAAACCCTGTGATGTCTCCTAAGCTGCACACAATACTTAGAATTAACCACAGAAACACACATCAAGACGAGGGAGTCCAGCCAGTCAGACATGCCCTCGGGGACCTTGGAGGACGTCTCGACAATGTTTTTGCAAAGAGACATGGGTCAACTAGTCCTACAGTGAGAAAAGGGAAAAATGGGTTACTAATCAAACAATCTCAAGAAAACAGCTCGGACAAATATGAAAACAGCTCGGGAAAAGGCATGCAAATAGTCAGATACAGTAGTAAAATGAAACCCCAGGACTCACACCAAGGTCTAGGGGCATCCTTTGGAGGCAGTAATAAACAAGAAACCCATTATCGTCAAAACAGCAAAGCTGCAGTCATCCTCTACCAACAGGCCAAGCAAAAATAGAGAACCCAGAGACGAGGACATATAAGGATGAAAAAAAACAAGAACAGCGATAACCCTAAGGCAGCAAAAACTATCAAACACATGTCATAACAAGAGAGTGCAAGAATCACTGTAAAGATGCAAGCTTTCTCAGGAAAAACAGAAACAAAATCCCCCAATCTTTTTTCGAAGAAATCAAGACTCACAATCAGTAAAAACCACATGCAACAGCTTTCTCCATACAAGAAGGTGACTATCAAAAGCATAAAGGGGAAAAGAAAAATACTAACCTGTAAAGGGAAAAGAAGTGAGCGCAAGGAAAAGATCAGGAAGAAACGGTGACAAATCCACACCAGCAAGAAGAAAAATGCACGAGGGTGTAAGAGAAACGGATGGAACAAAGCAATGGAAGTGAATAACGAAGTAGAAGGAGACAAAGAAACTGAAAAGTAAACCTCTTTTGAAATTCAAAGTAAAGATGCAAAAGAGGGAAAGAAGGAACGGCAAGAGGAGTTAATAAGCATTAAAACCTCGTACGTTTCTAAGAAAACAAAAACATGCACAACAATTAAAAAAGGAAACATTCCGCATTCAAGCCACTAATGGGAGATCTACAAAGAGATCGACGAAAATGCTCGAGCTCGGCATCCCCAAAAGAGGTCAAATTCTAAACAGAGACATGACCTCAAAAGAAAGACCGAGCTCAAGCAAGGGCACTGTTCATGCCCTAGGTCGAGCTGTATGACCCGGGTTGATTGAAGACAAGTCGACTGACCTCTTCAGGTCAGGATTACCCAAGTTCCTCTCAAAGATCTCGGCCTTAACGCTACAAGGAGCCCAAGCAGGCCCAAATAAAGGAACAAAGGCCAATCTAAAGGCAACTAAAGCCTAGAAAGATAAGGGCTGTTCCTCTTGAAGATAAGATAACTTCACTCAAAAGATAAGATAAGATAACTAACTTATCTTATCTGGAAAGGTCAGCCTACGCTATTATAAATACACTGAAGCACCCAGGTATAACTCATACTCTGATTCTACAAAAAAACCTGCTTAAAACCCATGCTAACTTAAGCATCAGAGTCTCTTGCAGGTACCACCACCCTCCGGTGATGAAGGATCAGCAGCACCACCAGCTCTACCAGGTCAGACACGTCAGCTCCGTTTACCACCACAGATCTCGTCCGAGATCGACCTACAGTTTCAGGTAAACCTCGGAACAACTATTAACAACAATAATGCTAAAAATAGCATCCTATAGTAATAAGCAGCAATAAACAACAAACAAGCTTAATAATCCAACACTTGTCCACAAAAAGATAACCTAAACTAACAACCTAATCTACTAAAATAGAAAATTAAACTAACTAACTAAGAAATAGAGATGGTGGTAGATGGTACATGGTAGTGATGGATGGTGCTTGGAGGAGGGAAAGAAGAGAAAAGAAGAAAGGAGAAGAAAAGAAATGGAGAGAAGAGAAGAAAAGAAGAGTGTGTGAAACAGGGCAAGGGGTCACGTGTACGCGGGATGTCACGCATACGCGTGAGTGACATAAATAGGATGTGACCCGTATGCATGGGCCACGCATACGCGGGATAGGGGAAAATAGATGGTGACGCGTACGCGTGGATCATGCATACGCGTGGGAAGAATTTGTGCTAGACAGACAGTTCCCGCACGCTACGTGCACAACTCACTGTCTGGACCGTGCGATGGCACAGTGCCTACACAAAAAAAATCATGATCAAGATTTATAGGGCGATGCGTACGCGTGGGTTACGCGTATGCCTGGGAGGGGTTTTGCACCTCGCATCAAGCCAGCATGGTCCCAGCACAACTTTCTGTCTGGACTGTTTGATGGCACAGTCCACGCACTATCCTAGCACGCTCAAAATCTTGGGGTCACGCGTACGCGTGGGGCACACGGACGCGTGATAAGATGCTCTATTTTTTAAAACTTTTCCAATTTCTTTCACCAAACCAAGCATTCCATACATCCAAACAGTCATCTAAACACCACCAAACCTTATTCAAGACACTAGACTACCAAATAAACTCAATCAACTAAACTAAACATGAAATTAAACTTATTTATCAATATATACAAAAGAGAAAAAATGAAATGATGTTACCATGGTGGGGTGTCTCCCACCTAGCACTTTTAGTTAAAGTCCTTAAATTGGACGTTTGGTGAGCTCTTTGTCATGGTGGCTTGTGCTTGTACCCTTCTTTGAACTTCCAACAATGCTTGGACTTCCAATAAGCTCCAACATTCCAAATCAATTTCATCAAGCCTTGATGGAGTTCCACACAAGCTATGAGCTCCCAAAATTGATCCACATGATGTATACCAGGATTCCAAACATTGTTTCTACACCCGTCTTCAAGTTGATCATCATTATTCCAACCGGGTGGTATAGCCTTGGAATCCTCATTCAAGCACCCAAAAAACATCCTAAACCCAAGCAATCTAGCTCTACACCAACCTTTGCATTTAGACTTTGAACATGCAACCAAAATGAGCCTAGAATGATGTTTCTAACCACTAACCATCTCTCTTTTACTCTTAAAGCTACGAAGAGCTCTAAGTTGCCCATTCGTCTCAAGCAAACCATATTTAAGTGGAATAAGAAAGCTTAGGGATAAGAGATTTACCCACTTGAATGAAAGAATGGATGGTGATGGTTTGGGGAGAGGTGTCTCCAATGATCTTGCAAGCTCCACTCCTTTGTGGTCTTCTTTGATGATCTCTACCTCTTGGCAACTTTCTTCCAATTCAATCTCTTCCTCATTGCTTGCCAAGGGTACGAGAGGTTGTGCACATTCTTCTACGACCTCAATTTCATGTCCAATGGGGGAGGATTCAATCATAGATAAAAACTCGTCAATAATCCATCTCTTGATTAACCTCTTCAACCTTAGAGGGCTCTACAACTTTAAAATCCCATGGACTTTCAACATCTCCTAAGTCTTCAACCACTTCTTCCTCTTCAACAATTATAGCTTTCTCCAATTGTTCCAATATAAAGTCCCATTCTTCATTTTCCACTGGAGATGCTAATCTCTCTTTCATACTATGCTTTTCATTTGATTCTCCACATGTAGCCATGGGAGTACTTTGATTGCTTAAGCGTTGGGAGGCTAAGTTGTTTACTACCACGGTCAAGGTAGCCATGAATTCTAATGTCCTCCTTTGAGCTTCACATTGCTCTTGAAGTAATAAAGTGAGAGAATCATCCCTTAGGATTTGGGGTGGATAAGAGAATTCATTATGTGGGAGAAAGGTTCACAATAGGAAGGTGGTGCATCTTGATAAGGATATAGAGATAATGTATATGGAGGTGGTTCTTGGGAGTAATCATGTTAGAATTGTGGTGGTTCTATGTATGGTTCATATGGCTCATATGATGGTTGGTATGGTGGATAAGGGTTAAAGTCATATAGAGGTGTTTGATGGTATAAGGCTTGTGAGTATGGTGGTTGAGGGCTATATTGAGAAAGGGGTTCATAGGCATATGGTGGTGGTTGTTGATAATCACAAGGAGGTCCACCATAACCATTGGATTGGTATGCATCATAGAATGGCTCTTGCTCATAGTACATTGGAAGAGGTTGTTGCCAAGAAGGTTGATCATAAGCATATGGCTCCTCCCACCTTTGATTGTTCCATCCTTGATGCATATCCTTATTAAAATTTTCATTTCCTTCAACATAGTTAGAACCAAACTCATAGCCAAAGTGGTGAGAATTCATAGTAGCAAAAAAAAAAAAAAAAGACAAAAACTAATAAGAAACAAAGAGAAGCAAAGTCCTATAACTAGCAAGAACTACCAAAGAAACTAAAGCAACTATTCACAATATTAACATATATACAATAACCAATAACAAGCGCACATATGCAAGTCCCCAGCAACGGTGCCAAAAACTTGATATAAGGAAAATCGTCGGTTAGGAATTTCACAAAAATAATCACGTTGCAAGTATTGATCCAAACCGACAAACAACTTTCAATAAAAGTTTAATTTGTTTGTCACAAGTACAAACCCAATAAAAATCGAGAGTATTTAAATCTCGGGTCATCTCTCAAGGAATTGCAGGAAAGTGTGCATATTATTGGTTATGGGAAAGTACTTTTGGGGTTTTGAATGATAGATAAGAAATGTAAATAATAAGAAAATAAGCTAAAAACTAAGAAAGATCTTGGCAAGAGGTAAGAATTAGAATTTCTATCCTCATTATCATCCTCAATTGTGATGGTAATTGTCTTTTACTCTCACTTAGTTATCCTCTAACAATTGAAGGAAAGTCAAGTGAGCAAAGTCAACTCTAGTCCACAAGTCCTAATCAAAGACTAGCTTTAGTGAAATTCAAGCCAACTAGCAATCTTCAATCACCAATCAACAAAAGAATTTGACAATTCAAGAGTTTCCGATCGCTCAACCCAAGCCAACAAAATAAAGGAAATAGCAAGCAAAACTAAAAGAGCAAAATGTAACAAGAAGAAATTGCAAGGAAACTAAATCAAGCAACAATTAAATTCTAAACCTAAGAGAAATCTATCCAAAAATCTACCCTAATTCTAGAGAGAAGAGAGAGTTTATCTCTCTAAAATATGACCTAAAACATGTTACTAAACTATCCTAATTAATCTCCCGTTGTTCCCTTTTGAATTCTTTATTAAATAGCTTAAAAAATGAGTTGGATTTGGGCTTGGATGAGCTCAGAAATCGCCCCGAGCGTGTTCCTTTAATGAGGTCATGTGACAAGCGTCACGCGTACGCGTGGATGACACGTGCGCGTCGCTATGATTTTCACAAATCCTTATTTCCTTATGAATTCTCCACTTTTACATGCTTTTTCTTCACTTCTTCACTCCAATCCTTGTCTTGTAAACCTAGAATCACTCAACAAATATATCAAGGCATCGAATGGAATTAAAGTGAATTAAATTGATCAATTTTAAAGCCTAAAAAGAATGCTTTCAATTATTAAGCACAATTTAGGGAGAATTACAAAAACATACTACTTAAGTGAATAAATGTGAGAAAAGTTGATAAAATCCACCAAATTCAATACAAGATAAACCATAAAATTGTGGTTTATCAGCGTGTGCGAGATGTGAGTCGTGTATGCGAACATCTCGCTTCCTTGGTTGCGTTGCGTATGTGACCACATGGTGCGCGACGCGAGCAGTGTTTTTGGGTTGAGGAGCTCGCATATGCGATCTGGGGGTCATGTACGCGACCACCCATTTTTTTCTCTGTGCGTACGCACGTTAGGGGTGTGCATACGCACAGCTCCTGTTTTCTGAAATATGAATTTTTACATTTTTAAATTCTTTCCTCTAGCTTTTAAAACCCTTTTTACTCTTGTTTAAAGCCCTATATTGAGTTTTTGAGTAGTTAAGTGTGATAGGATGGTGGAAGTAAATTTCTTGTTGATGAAGAAAGAGGAAAAATGAATTGATGAAATGTGAGTATATGGGAGAGGGTATAAGGGTGGTAATGATAGATAGTGGGTGTGATTGGAAAGTGTGACGTGCGCTATATCCCAAAAGTGTGCCGAACACTATATTCCAGGTAAACAGTAACTGCGGCTATGATTGGTTAATTAAGAAAGTGTAGAATTTTGAGACAGATATGAAAGAATGAATGTGATTATGAGACATGATTGAGGAATGACTGATGAGGAGAATGTGTATGTTTTCTCTCTGTTGTAAGGTGTGTCGGGCACTATATCCCATGAGTGTGACGGGAACTATAGCCCGAGAGCGTGGCGAGCGCTATATCCCAAGAGTGTGGGAGTACCTTACCTTGGAAAGTGTGACGTGTAACAACCCTGATTTTCGAGTATGCGAGATCTTTTCCGAAGGCACAGATTTCGCCAGAAGATCAGTAAAGGAAATACCTCTTCTGTATCATCAAGCATCTCAATCCTCATTGTCATTATATTATCTTTAACTCAGGACCTTAGTTGAGACAAGCTCGATAACGCGGTCACGAAGAACCTAGTTTTTGAACCGTGTCGGTTAGGGGTTTTGATTCGGTTTTTCGTAAATAGTCTCAGTTTGACAAACTGGACTCGATTTATGAGAGGAGAGAGATAATAGTATAATATTATCATTATATTAGTATTAGAAGATACTTGAATGATATTATAAAGTTACATTGAGGGCCAAGAAACATGAATTTCCAGAAAGTATAAGGTGAGATATCTCTTCCTAACATACTGAGTGAGATTTGGTCAGTTTAGAGTTTTTGGATTTAAAGTTGTTCTTGATGTGATTTAGGAGGTAAAAGTGCTTAAGGACCACCTGAAAGTTTAACCGAATTAGGAGCAGCAAAACCAGGTAGGGTGTCACAAAATTAATCTTGATTATTTGTGTTTGATTTGTGTGAATGTTGTATAAATTGGCTGTGCTAAAAATTGGTTGCATATATGATTGATTCTTGGTGAAAATTTGGTGAAATTTTGATGAAATTTGATGAAATTCAAGCTTTAAAGTTCATGTTCTTGGGCAGCTGAAAAAACGAAACCCTAAGCTTAAATTGAGATTCAATTTATGTTGAAATCATGTATAAAAGATGGGGTTTTAGTGGCTGCAATTTTATTTTAAATTATGGTAAAAATCGGTTGCTGAAAAGACTGAAAAACAGGTAAAAAACAGAGAAAGAATCTGAAGAATTTATGAAGAACATGAAGAACACTTTGAGTGTGGTGAAGAACATTGAAGAACACCTTTTAGATCTTAGAAAGGGCAAGGAAGTAAATATTTTGGTGTTTGAGGGGTTATTCTGTAATTTTTGAAAGTTAGGGTGGTTAAAGTAGAAATATTAAAAGTTACGGGTGGTAAAAAGTGAATTTTTAAAGGTTAAAAGTTAAAAAGGGGTAATTTTCGAAAAATTAATGATAAAATAATAAATAATAATAAAATATTAAATAATAATATTTAATTAAAAATAATATTTTAATAAAAATAATAAAATAATGCGGAAAAGGCAGTTTTCTGTAAAAGCTTTAGAAAGACAACTTTAAGCGCAGAATCTCATAACTACCTTCATAAAACACTTAGGGAGTGGTAAGAACATATTAGTGAGGCAAAGATAAAGGAAAGATAAAAAGTTAAAGAAAATATAAAAACCAAAGAAAAGTCTGTAAAGTTTAATGACAGAAAAACAGACAGAAATTAGTGAACGAACTAGGGCAACATAGTTAGTCATTGAGTTACGGCTAGGGTTAGGTATAATATGAAAAGTTAAACTGTTTCAGTATAGACTTAATGAACCTATATTTGGGACAGGCTAACTATTCATATCGAAATTTACATAAGCTTTAAATACATATGTTATGAAGAGAAATCAAAGCAGAGTAAAGAAACACAGAGAACAGAGTAACCAGAGAAAAGTAAAGAGATACAGAGAAAAGAGTAATCAGAGCAGAGTAAAAAGACAAAGAGAAAAGAGTAATGTGATAAAGAGAAATTGGTTGAGTTACGATGTTGTAAAAGTAAAAGCTGTAAAGTTTGTATAGCATGATTGAACAGAGAAAGAAAGAGGTACTGCATAAGAATGTGAAAGTGATGATGATAATGAGAATGATTATGTGATTATCTGCTGCGTGAAGGCAGTCAGATAGATGGTGGTACGACCACTGAGAGTGCTTTCCTGGGATACTTAGCTATAATGCTATTCTGTAAGTCAGAGGACTCTTACAGAGGTATCGAGAACACACGACTAGCAAATACTCCTGTAAGTCAAAGGACTCTTACAGTGAGAGTGTGTGTGTATGCTCCTTTAAGTCAAAGGACTCTTACAGTGAGAGTGTGTGTATGCTCCTGTAAGTCAAAGGACTCTTATAGAGAGTGTGTTGGGCAGATATAAGTTAACTAGCTCCGCCATGCAAGTCAAATGACTCTTGCAGTGGGTTGCTAGTGCCGCCCTGCAAGTCAAAGGACTCTTGCAGTGGTTTGCCTCACAAGTCAAAGGACTCTTGCGAGGGACATTGCCAACAGGAAAGCCTTACCTGGTCAGAGGACTCCGGGTAACGTCGGGAGCGGGTATGTAACCGACAAATGAGCTCATTACCTGCGCTAGGGCTAGACATGCATCATACTTGGCTGTGCATTTTCCTCTGTTATGATTGTTGTATGAATGTATGCTTTCTTTGTTTGTATTCTATTCTCTGTGTCTGTGTTTTATTTTCTTGTATTTTTCTGTTTGTGTTCTATTTTCTATTTTCTCTATTTCCTCTATTTATATGTATCTTCTATTTACTACTTCTCGTATTCTGCTATTTGTCTGCTAAACAACACGGAATTAATGAACTTAACTAATAACCCCGACCCTACTAAGAACTCCCCAGTTCTTACCCCTTCTCTCTCCCTTCCCCCTTCAGATGGAAGCATGAGTACCCTTCCGTAGTTTGCTGACGATCGTTCACAAAAAGGATTCCACTCTAAATAGTCTTCTGAGTCTAGAGTGAACTCCGTTACCTGTTTATATGTATATACTATGAGGCCAGCCAACATCTGCACCCCGCTTTTCTACAAACTTTAGCCTAAGTCCTCCGTACGATGTTGCTGTTATGTGGCCACTTGATGAAGTACTTGAGAGACGCTCTTTGATGACATATGATCGTGCAGAGGAGTAGCAGATGATGTTTTACCTTTTGGTGACGTTCCACCTGACTTGAGTTTTGAAGACTTAGAGCGTACTTTCCCTCGCTTTAGTAGTTTAGAGGGAATAGGTGAGTATAGAGTCTAGACTAGCCTGGGTTCCAGCTTAGGAACTTCTTGAACAGGTCAGGGCCTGGGATGTTGTATGTATATATATGTATATAGTTATTATCTAGCTATATCTAGGGGTGTTCTAACTAAAAGTCTATACTCTAATAAAGGCTGGATCACTAAATGTTGTTAGCTACTTGTGATGTATTTATGTGTGGTTGCTTATAACTGTTTTATCTGTTATTATTTGTGAATTGATTATAAATGATTCTGTTTATTAATTCAAACATTTTCAAAAAAAAAAGTACCTCGCTAACTAACTACGCTTTTAACAACGGATCAGGCTCATATAATAAATAATAGATAATAATTAGGATGACAAATTGGTAGCACTCAGTTTCTGGTATGTCCTAGGCGTACTGAAAATTGGGTCGTTACAGGACGGGAACTATATCCCACGAGTGTGATGGGCACTATATCCCGAAAGAGTGGTGGGCGCTATATCCCAAGAGTGTGGGAACACTTTATCCTAGGTAATGCGACGGGCACTATATCCCATGAGCGTCAACTGGCACTATATCCCAAGAGCATGGCGGGCGCTATATCCCAAGAGTGTGGAGGCATATCAGAGAGACAATATCCGGGTTAGCTATCGGGTGTGTCGGGTTCTAGCAAAGTAACCGACACATGAGCTCACGGCCAGTAGGGAAGGCATGCATCATATGCATCTGTGTGTCTTATTTGAGTTTACATTATTTGGAAGTGCCTTTGTGAAATTACTATGCTTACTTGCTATATGATTTTCTTGCTGTACCTGTAAACTACTTGTGTTTACTTTGTCTGTTTTGTTTGTTTGTGTGGTTCTATTGGTGTTTCGAAGGATTGGAAGAAAGGCGATGATTTTAGGGATTAAGTTAGAATTGAGATAGAATCAAGAATTCTTAGATAATCTACCCTATTTATGGTTTTAAATTTACAAACTTTAAGACTTGAATCTGAGTGTCGGAGTTCTAGGATTGCCTTCGGCTTTTCCGGAACATTATATGTTAGATATGTGGGCACTGTTACCATACTGAGAACCTCTGGTTCTCACCCCGTACATATTTTGTGGTTTTCAGATGCAGGTCAAGCGGCACCTCGCTGAGACATTCTGGAAGTTTCTGAAGCGAAGAACTCTTGCCTTATGGGTTTCTATTTTGTTTTTTTTATAGATATATGTAGATACGTTATATCTCCATTGAATAGATTGTGGTATGTCCCTCTTAGAGGTTGATTTGGAGAAACAGGTTCTATAAGCCGTCTTTTGGGCCTTTTGTGTTTATCTTATATTTACTATGTAAATATTCTCCGGCCAACCTTGGCTTCACAGGTTGAGCCTGGAGCTTGAATACTTGTATCTTTGACACTCCCTTTTTATTATTCATATACATATATCTTACATTTCTTCGTACGCAAGTTTTTCGTTGACGTGAGCGTTACGACTTTTGTTTTAGACTTTCATTCAAAGACTCCTCGGTATAAATTCCTTTCAACTATTATTATTATTATTATTATTATTTAGAGGTTGTAATACCACACCACCTCTGCTTTACGACTTAAGCGTAAAGCTCTGTGTGGTAGGGTGTTACACATATTTTTAGAGGTCGTAATACCTTGCCACCTCAGTTTTATGACTTAAGCGTAAGACTCTGTGTGGTACAGTGTTACATTTGACATTATCCCCTCAAACTTATGATTGGCCTTGGAACAATCCTAAGTTTACTCCTGAATTTGTCAAAAATAGTTGCAGATATAGATTTACAACTTGTTCGGTCCCAAGTATATGCACAACTTGAAGAATCTGCTTCTGAACCTTCTCCTTCACAAATTGAATATCCAGTTGAAAAGGCTTGGATTTAATTTATCATGAAGAAATGGATTCTAAGTTAGCTTTACAGTACTCAAATTGTGACAAAATATCATTGGAGTAGTTTGAAGTGCAATGCACTCCTAACTCCATCAGCAAGTTCCTAATCCATATGATTTCAACCTCACAAGAGGTCAAGCTCCTGAGTTCTACCTCAGTTGAAGATCTATTAACTATGTGTTGTTTTCTACAAGACCAAGAGATTAGATTAGAGCTGAAGAACACACAAAATTCTAAAACTGATCTTCGATCCTCTAGATCAGATGGCCATTCAGAATTAGAAAATTCATAAATTCTGAAATCTGTGTTTCTATAAAAACTAAGACCATGCTCTTTAGTTCCATTCAAGTATCTCAATATTCTTTTTATAACTTTCCAACATGCAAGTAATGGCTTGTGCATGAATTGGCTTAGCTTGTAGCTGGAGGAGGATATCTCAAGTCTTGTAATGAACAAATACTAGAGATTACAAACTATTGATCTGTAGAGCTTTAACTCTTGAAAATCTTCAAAAACTGTAGACAATAACTATAGAGAAAATACCATAGAAGTTGGCATAGCTGATGCTTCTCCCATATTTACTTTAGACAATAAATCAGCAATATACTTTGTTTGAGACAAGCGTAATTGTTCAGCACTAGTTCTTTGAACTTCTATGCCTAAAAAATAGCTTAGCTCTCTATGACCGTTCAAAGTAAAAATAGAATTTAGTTGTTTAATCATAGTATCAATTTCAACAACATCATTTTCAGTGATGATAATATCATCAACGTAGCATAAAATGTAGATAGCATAAGTAGAAGATTACTTAATGAAAAAAGATGTATCAGACTGAACATGTTTGAAAATTCTAACCCTGATTAGCCCTGAACTCATTTTCTCTTCTTCTAAGGACAACATCAAGAGGAATCCCCAACCAAGGTTACACCTCTTGGTTACCTCCTTGATGCATAAGCATCTTTAGTTATTTTTCTTTATCATTCTTTTGAATAAAGCTAAGCTAGTAATTTTCTCATTATAATTGAGATTCTTTTGACTTAACTGATTTTATGCAGAGTTGTTTTGAGCTTTGATATGTTTAGGAGATTGTTAAAAGATTTTAGGCAAGGCCAAAGAAAAAGAGGAACAAGCAGAGAAGCCCCAGGGAAGTGCAATGCCTTCGAAGAGAATTTGTAAATGTTGTCAATCCTGACTTTTTCATACTCAGTGAGCATATCTTGAGTTATAGGGGTCGAAATGAGACTGTTCCAGCAGCTTTAGAAAGCTAACATCCAGAGTTTCAAAACAATATGTATATATTTATAGTTAACGTTCAGTTTCAGCCCACGCATGATGAGCATCTTTTAGCTCGTAAAAATAGAGTGGCGTGCCACGCCCAAAATAGGAGTGTAACGCATTCGAAGAGAGCTAAGGCATGGCGTGGCATGCCCAAACTTCAAGTGCCACACTAGGCCAACTTCCAGAAAAACATCCAAGCTTAAAAACATCTCTAGGGATGTTCCAAGCATGGGATGCCACGCTAAGACAAAGTAGCTCCCAAGGACGTCCCAAGCATGGGCGCGCTACACCCTCCCATTGATGTGACATGCCAAGATCAAGCAAGATCCTAGGGAACCAAGAGAAGATGGTGTGTCACGCCACTTCACCAAGTGTCACGCCAGACTAAAGCCCAGGAAGTCTCCAGGGAAGCCACCATAAGGGCATGCCACGCCAACTTCACCAAGTGCCACACCAAGTCCACTTCAAGCATCCAAGTGCCACGTCGTTCCCTCTACATGCAACACCATGATTTCACCCCCTTGGGCTAAGCTCCAATGACCACCCAAGTGTCACGCTACTCTACCCAAGTGTCATTGGTGCACGAAATTAGAACTCGCACAACTTCATCGGCAAGTGCACCGAGTCGTTGAAGTAATACCTCAGGTGAGTGAGGATCGATCCCACGAGGATTGTTAGATTAAGCAAGTAATAGTTATCTTACTGGACTTAGTTAGGTAAATAGTAAAAGGTGGTTGTTGTTGTAAACACATAAACAGTAATAGCAAGTAAAGAAAGCAAATAAACAGACTCGAAATAAGACAAACATGATGAAAATAGTTAAGCTCTCAGAGATGTTTATCTTTTCCAGATCAAGACTTCTTACTAGCCATTTTAACAATGAGTGATTCATTCTATGGCAAACCATAAGTGATCAAAACCTAATCTCTTAGCGAATTAATCTCCTCTAATCTTCATCAAAAGCCACTCTCGTGGTCATTCAATTCAGATCAGAGGGTGCAGTTTAGAAAACTAGTTTAGTGCCACAAAAACCTCAATTACCCAATGCCAACTGGATTTTATGTCACTTATCTAACTAGCTTAGGTAAATTGCAGTTTAGGAGGAGTGTTTTTAAGCTGTAGCTCAAGCAAGATAGCTCTCTCGAGAATCACAAGAGCTCATGTAGAATAAAAAGTCACTCTCTCATTCCACCCCAGATTCATAAGATTAAGAACGAAAACAACACCTTATAATTGAATCTAACATTAATTAAAATAGAAGAATAATAATCTTAATCTATGCAAATAAACAGAGCTTCTAACCTTAACCAGGAGGTTTAGTTACTCATAACTTTACAGAGAAAGCAGAGTTCTGAAAAGGAAAAAGATCTGATCTAGGAGGCATCCCTTTATGAGGAAGGAAGTTCCCTATTTATAGTAAAAACCTCTAAGACTAAACCTAGAATTCAAACTAAATCAAAACAAAATCAAATCTAGATCAAATCAAATCTTTTGATTTGAAACTAAAATAAAATATTGAATTCTAAATCTAAAAGATATTGTTTGTAAATAAAAATTATAAAAAGAAAATAAAATAGGCTAAGAAGTGCTAAATCCTCTTGAGAGGCCTAAAGAGGAGTGATTCGGGCTGCTAGGGCGTTTTACTTCAATAATGGGAGTTAAACGCCCAAAGGGGAGTGTAACGATGCTAATTCTAGCCCCCTTACTGGCGTTCAGCGCCGAAAAGGGGAGTTCTGGCGTTCTGGTGGGCGTTTAGCGCTAGGCTCGGCGTTTAGCGGCAATTTCGGCAGTGATTCCGGAAGAAAAGTATAGACTATTATATATCGTTGAAAATATATAGAAATTATCTTTCTAAAGCCATTGAGACCGCATCAATTGAACCTTTGTAGTTCAAAGCATGATTGTTCGAATGCAAGGAGGTCAGAGTTGATAGCATCTACTATCCTTTCTTTGTTGTTGTACAAAACTCTACCAAATTCACCCGAAATTCACCTGAAATCATAAAAACACCATAAAAACTCAAAGTAGTATCCAAGAGGGTTTTTGCACTAAAATATAATAAAACTTAATAAAATCTAACTAAAAACAACTAGAAAATGCTAGGAAAAAGGGTATAAGATGCTTACGCATTAGTCACGCCACTTCACTCAAGTCCAATACCAATTGCAAGGCCCATGACTTCACTCCAAGTAACGGCCAAGCTTTGAATTTCAATTACAAAAAAAGGATCATCACTTTTAGTTTAGATTGATTTGGAAAGATTTTATTTAATTCTATTTTGAATTTAAATGTTAGGTTTATGTTAGAATATAAATAAGTCAAAGGAATTCCACCGGAGAACATATCATCTTATTACACCTTAGCTTATCTGAATTCTAATCCTTGTTTTTGTTTTCTACATCATGAGTAACTAACTCCCCTTTGTTAAGATTAAGAGCTCTGTTTATCTCTTGATGGATTATTAATTTAAGTGTTTATTTTATTTTGAGGTTTATAATTTGATCTATTTCATGATTGAGTTTTTGTTCTTCATCTTTAAAAAATAGAATTGTTAGAAAATATTCTAACTCCATTTTGGATTATTCTAGTATTACTTTAGAAAATTTAATATTAGAATTAGCTTGAAAACTCTTTCTCATGACTTTTTAAACTCAATTAGGAATAATATTTTAAAAAGTGTGTTACATTGTAATTCTCATAATCTTCAATTGGTTTAGAACTTACTTGAATAAGTGACATATAATTCGACCTAGGATCACTCTTGAATTTTATGTGAATATAAATCAGAATTGTGCTTAACCTCTTTTCTTAAATAATTGACTAAGGAATTAGCGATTAATTGGGTTAAAGAGAAATTGAATTGCCAATGAATTGGAACTTAATTATTTATGATTTGTCATGGATTGATCTTTACATGCCTCGAAATAAATAAACACAAGGATTATTTTCTTAGAGAGTGAACATCTCCAAAACTTTAACATTCACATTATTATTGTTTTTTTCTCATTACTTTGTTTATTTACTTTGCCTCTTTTATTTACTTTGCTTATTTACTTTGCTTGCTCAGTCTATTAATCCTTGTAGGAACAATATCCACTAATCGTGGTATTACTTGATACGATTCGGTGCACTTGCCGAGTTAGTTTTTACGCCATCACTCTTACAATGATGGCTTCTGATTAGGTGTTCTCTGAAGATGAAACCAACGTAGCTCATACCACTTCACTCCACTCCTTCTTCTTCTTCATTGCAATGCAAAAACAAAAGCAAGAAAAGAGAGAGAGGGAGCTGGTCGAGTGGAAGTCGAGGAGGATGAGCTCTCCATCTTTTCCTTGTTCTTCGTTGCACCATCATCAGAAGGGGGAAGTGATAGTCAAGAAGTGATTGACCGAAGCTGAGAAGGAGCCACCCCGTCACCCCTCCTATTCTTCAATTTTTCTTTGCTGGTAAAAACCAGCAACGTTAATCTCTTCTCCTCCAAATTTAAAATACTGATTTCTTCTGTTAGGTTCTGTTAAAACAAGCTAAAATCACAAGCAAAGAAGGGTGAGTATCCTTTCCCTATTTCTACTTGGGATTGGCTGAATGGCCTTGTGATTAACAAAATTCTAATTCTTCCTTTTTGATTCTATTAGAACTTTGTTAGAATAGCTGAACCACAAGCCAAGAAAGGGCTGAGTAAATCTTGGAAGAAAATTAACTGAGAAAGGAAGAGAGAGCTTGAGCTGAGTATGACCAAGAGTGAACTCCAACGAAGTAGGGATTATGCTAGTTTAATTTTATGTTTGTGATTATGTGATTAATGATGTTTGATGATAAAATGAATGGTTGCTTGATGGTGACTGCTGATTAGGCATGATGATTATGATTATAGTGCTATTATGATTAATTGTTGCACTATATTACTCTTGTATGATTATATGATGAATGAATGATGAAATGAACAAGAGGTGAGCTCTTAGAGCTGTAAGACTAATATGATTAAGTCTAAGCTAGTTTAAGAAAGATAGAATGATAATTAGAAGAGGATTAAAAGCTTAGGTAACCTTGACATTAAATAAAGAATAGGCAAAATTATGACATTTTGGCATGATATGACATGTATAATCACTGGAAATGTATGATAAAAATAAGTTTGGGTAAAATTTAACTGCAGCAACTCCCTAAATTTAAGACCTATCCTATTGTTAGATATGCTCACAAACAAATATTGGATCTTAGCAATAATGAAATATCTGGCACCATTGAAGACATCATAAGCATCATTGGTGTTCTAAATATTCTTATCTTAAAAAGGAACAAACTTATAGAAAACATACCCAATGAATTGTGCAATATTACTAGTGTGTTATCAATTATATATTTCTCTCATAATAGTCTTTCTGGTCCAATACCTAAATGTCTTAGAGATATCAGTTTTGATAATCTAGATTTTTTGCTTGCTGAATTGGTCAAAGGCGACCAACTTTGCTGTATATATGCCATTTGATATAATCTATAATACATTTCAACAAAGTGCCTTTAGTAGTAAATAGTGCTTGTAGAGTTATGTTAATCATATTATTTACCATCTCTTTTTTCTCCGTGCAGGAGTCAAATATCACTGCATCAGCAAAAAAAGACAATACAGAACAAGTGGTTAAAATGTGCAAAATCTGTTTTTAGAAAAATATTATATGTATTATTTAGTGTAGACCCTAAACCTCATCCAATAGAAAAGAAGGGTGAGTCAGTTCCCTTTATACGAAAAAGAGTGAATACATATATTATTACTCAAAAAACATAAAAATAGCCCATAAAACATTATTAATCACAAACTTACAATTAACTTCAGCCTCTCCATAATCTTCATGGCAAATTGATCACCCTGGACTTTGAAATTTTCCAACTTAGCATAGATTGAATGCAGCACCTTATCAGGAGCATTTTCCCCCAAATAAAAAACCTGGCAAATGAAAATCATATATATAAAGATCAAGTCATATATCCGCCATCGATTGTGCTTCGTCGAGTAAACTTCACGACGAAAAGTAGAGCATACAATTACCAAGGGATAATCCTTGCCTATATGAGTAAAGTGGACTTCTCACAGAACAAATTTGAAGGGAACATTCCGGCCGAACTTGGAAACATGACAAGGATCAGAGCAATAAACTTGTCTTATAATGACTTAACAGCACATATCCCATCTACACTTTCCAAATTGAAAGACATAAAGTTTGGATCTTTCTTCCAACAAATTGAGTGGCAATATAACAAATGTTTTTCTATATAGATTTCTTGGCAAACGACCTGAAATGTAACCAAATAATCATTAACATGTTATAATAACCATCTCTAATTAACAGAAGAGTTTTCTAATGAAATTGAATAGCAGACCTTGTTAATTTCATGGCGTGGGATATCATGAAGATCCTTAACATTAATTTTCTCAGAGTTTTGTGAGAACAAAAACAGAAACAAAACAATATGCCACATTTTCTGCAAGAACAAAAGCATTATGAATTAAAAAATAAATAAATAAACACACCTTAGGCAATGCCTACAATAAAAAACCTCATCACAACATGATGCTCTAATAAAAAACCTCAACATAAATATACAGATTAAATTTCTCAAGTTTTGCAACTAGACGAAAACGAACAGAGCCAAAAGCAAAGAACAACAAAATTAGTAAAAAGTCAATAATAATATACATGTCAGCTTCACCAGAAGACTATTATTGTTGTTGTTACCAGAGAAGTTACCAGTGGAGGTGGCGGTGAGAAAAGAACGACGCGATGATAATCAACAGCAAATCTGGACGGTGATGTGACGATCTGTAACAAAGGAGTGAGTAGAGGAGCCGACGAGACCAAAGGAGGCAACAGTGAGAAAAGAACGACGCGATGATGAGAAATGGCGGATCTGGAAGCAGATCTAGACGGTTATGCGCCAATCAGATGAGGTAGCGCGACCATAGGAGGCGATGGAGAGAAAAGAATAGTGCTATCTAAGAAGACGACGATGGTAACTCCGCAACAGGGGAAGATGAGAATGGTGTGGGTGAGTTAGGATTAGTGAGGGTAATTCGGTAGCTATCTTACTTTATTTAAAATAATTAGCGACCGATTAGTCTATTTAAATTAGTAACCAATTTAGTGATTAATTTAGTGGTTTTTACCCTATTTTTTATCGGTTGCAAAATCGGTCGCCAAAAGTTCCAAAGACATTACTTTTTTATTTTGGTTGCTAATTCAATTGCTAAATTAAAATAGTGACCAATTTTAGTAACCAACTTTATTTTGGTTGTATAAAACTTTATCGGTTGCTAATTTGGTTGCTATTAGTGATAGATTTTGTTGGTCGCTAAAATCGGTTGCTATCCTAACAATTAGCAACTGATTTAGTGACCAGGGCATTAGTGACCGAATTAGCGACCAAACAATTGTTCACCATATTTCACTATCAGTTGCAAAATCAGTCGCTAAAATAAAAAATAGCAACCGATTTTGTGACCAATAGTCCCAAAGACGTTACTTTTTGTTTTGGTTGCTAATTCGGTTGCTAAATTAAAAAATAGCGACCGATTTTAGCGATCAATTTCATTTTGGTGTATTAAAACTTATCGGTCGCTAATTCGGTTGCTATTAGTGACCAATTTTGTTGGTCGCTAAAATTGGTCGCTGAATGTAATTAAGCGACCAACATTTTTTTGGTCCTAGAAATTCTCTATCAGTCGCTAAATTGGTCGCTATTAGCAACCTGTTTTTTCGGTCACTAAAATCGGTCGTTATTCTAATAATTTCTTGTAGTGTTTCCCTCATCACAATAGGTAGGCTTTTAGTTTTTTTCCTGATTTAGGCAATTAGGGTTCCTAATCCGCACTCTCTAATCACTAGCCTGTGTTAAATTTAATTAGGGTTCTATATCACAATTTCATATTTAATCAGGGTTTTTCTATGTCTGGTTCAATTTCTGCCAGGCTGTCTGTGTTAGAAGCTTTCTCGTGCAGAATCGCATATGAGCATTGTTTGTTATTATTAGTGTTGAATTCTGATTTTGTTCTTTATTCAATTTGTGATGAATTGACTTTGTGGTTTTTGTGAGAAGGTATCCTGCGATTTAGGGTTCTGATTTGATGGTTTTTAATTTAGGGGTTTTAGCTTCTAAATGTGTACTGTTTCTAATTTTTAGGTTATAGGTTCTATTTTGGGTTCTTATTTGCCAAAAATAGATTAAGCTAGGGGATTCCATGGATCACAGCAAGGTCTTCGTCAATGCCTTGCAGGTTCTCTTTCATTCTCCTTCTCACTGTTTCATTCTCAGCTCATATTTGTATTTATTTTTCACTGTGTTGACATTTTAACTTTCAGTTACTCTCTGGTTTAATAGCGAAGATGAATTCTATTTTGCAGATAAAATGCGGTGAGAATCGCGTCGTTTCTTAAGTTGTGCACTTGCATTGCTAATTATAGTTGTTGACTAATATATATTATTTGCTCTGTATATTTTTTAATTGTTTTAGTTTCTTTATTTTTATTTTTCAATTAAATTTGTTATTTGAATTTAGATTGAAAACGAATATGGGAATGTGATGGCGGATTATGGTTATGCCGAAAAAGCATACATCAATTGGTGTGCAAATATGGCTGCGTGTTTGCATATTGGGGTTCCATGGATCATGTGCCAACAACATGATGCTCCTCAACCAATAGTATATACATTTATATTTTTACATGATTAATGTTTTGAAGATTATATATTATATTATAATCTTTAATAATAATTTCTATGTGTATATGTGATGAGCGGATATTTTATACGCTTTTAGGGGATAATTTCATATAGTTTAGAGTATGTTTTAGTTAGTTTTTAGTTTATTTCATTAGTTTCTAGGCAAAATTCATATTTCTCGACTTTACTATGAGTTTGTGTGTTTTTCTGTAATTTCAGGTCTTTTCTGGCTGAAATTGAGGGACCTGAGCAAAAATCTGATTCAGAGGCTGAGAAAGGACTGCAGATGCTGTTGGATTCTGACCCTC
>NC_029785.2:46299413-46300593 GCF_000816755.2 Arachis ipaensis | reverse complement strand
TTGGGGGTGAGGAGCTCTGCTGTGTCTCGATGAATTAATGCAAGTATTTCTGTTTTCCATTCAAACACGCTTGTTCCTATCTAAGATGTTCATTCGCGCTTAACTGTGATGGAGGTGATGATCCGTGACATTCATCACCTTCCTCAAACCATGAACGCGTGCCTGACAACCACCTCCGTTCTATATACGATTGAATGAGTATCTCTTAGATTCCTTAATCAGAATCTTCGTGGTATAAGCTAGAACTGATGGCAGCATTCATGAGAATCTGGAAAGTCTAAACCTTATCTCTGGTATTCCGAGTAGGATTCAAGGATTGAACGACTGTGACGAGTTTCAAACTCCTGAAGGCTGGGCGTTGAAATTGAAGGAGCTGAGCAAAATTCTGATTCAGGCTGAAAAAGGACTGCTGATGCTGTTGGATTCTGACCTCCCTGCACTCAAAGTGGATTTTCTGGAGCTACAGAACTCGAAACGGCATTCTTCCAATTGCGTTGGAAAGTAGACATCCAGGGCTTTCCAGCAATATATAATAGTCCATACTTTGCACAAGGATAGACGACGTAAACTGGCGTTCAACGCCAGTTCTCTGCCTAATTCTAGCGTCCAGCGCCAGAAAAGGATCAAAAACTGGAGTTGAACGCCCAAACTGGCATAAAAACTAACGTTCAACTCCACAAATGGCCTCCGCACGTGAATTGCTTAAAGTCTCAGCCCCAGCACACACCAAGTGGGCCCCAGCACACCAAGTGGGCCCCAGAAGTGGATCTCTGCATCATCCATCATAGTCCACTCATATTTTGTAACCCTAGGCTACTAGTTTAGTATTTAAACAACTTTTAGAGACTTATTTTGTATCTCATGAAATTTCAAATCTAAACTTTGTATTCTCTGACGGCATGAGTCTCTAAACCCCATTGTTGGGGGTGAGGAGCTCTGCTGTGTCTCGATGAATTAATGCAAGTATTTCTGTTTTCCATTGAAACACGCTTGTTCCTATCTAAGATGTTCATTCGCGCTTAACTGTGATGGAGGTGATGATCCGTGACATTCATCACCTTCCTCAAACCATGAACGCGTGCCTGACAACCACCTCCATTCTATATACGATTGAATGAGTATCTCTTAGATTCCTTAATCAGAATCTTCGTGGTATAAGCTAGAACTGATGGCAGCATTC
>NC_029785.2:46289250-46289413 GCF_000816755.2 Arachis ipaensis | reverse complement strand
CTTATGCCAAGTTCATGAAAGAGATCTTGAGTCATAAAAAGGAGTGGAGAGAAACAGAAAGAGTTCTCCTCACTGAAGAATCCAGTGCAGTCATTCTGAAAAGCTTTCCTGAAAAGCTTAAAGACCCTGGGAGTTTTCTGATACCATGCATATTAGAAGGTGA
>NC_029785.2:46287241-46287418 GCF_000816755.2 Arachis ipaensis | reverse complement strand
CAGGTTTCCAGATCTTTGGCATTCATTGCAACTTTTTACTAGCTCTTTGGCATCCTTGAAAAGAGTGGGCCAAAAGAATCCTCTTTGTAACACCTTTGCTGCAGTTCTGTCCCTTCCAAAGTGCCCGCCATAGCATGAACCGTGACAGTTCCACAGGACTTCTCTCCCTTCCTCTTT
>NC_029785.2:46271901-46287230 GCF_000816755.2 Arachis ipaensis | reverse complement strand
GTGTTGTGATGCGCGGATATTTTATACGCTTTTTGGGGATAATTTCATATAGTTTAGAGTATGTTTTAGTTAGTTTTTAGTTTATTTCTAGTAGTTTTTAGGAAAAATTCATATTTCTGGACTTTACTATGAGTTTTGTGTTTTTCTATAATTTCAGGTATTTTTCTGGCTGAAATTGAAGGAGCTGAGCAAAAATCTGATTCAGGCTGAAAAAGGACTGCTGATGCTGTTGGATTCTGACCTCCCTGCACTCAAAGTGGCTTTTCTGGAGCTAAAGAACTCGAAATGGCATGCTTCCAATTGCGTTGGAAAGTAAACATCCAGGGCTTTCCAGAAATATATAATAGTCTATACTTTGCACAAGGATAGACGACATAAACTGGCGTTCAACGCCAGTTCTCTGCCCAATTCTGGCATCCAGCGCCAGAAAAGGATCAAAAACTGGAGTTGAACGCCCAAACTGGCATAAAAACTAGCGTTCAACTCCACAAATAGCCTCCAGAGCGCGTGAGCGTAGTTTTCACTGGAAGGATGGAAGGTAGCCATTGACAACGGTGATCCACCAACACACGGCTTGCCATAAGGGGACGTGCGTGCGTGAACAAGAAGACAGAGGAAAGCAGAGATTCAGAAGACAAAGCATCTCCAAAACTCCAACATATTCTCCATTACTGCACAACAAGTAACTTTTAATTTATGCTCTACTGGTTACTCACAATTCAATTGATAAACATAATTGACTTCCTGACTAAGATTTACAAGATAACCATAGATTGCTTCAAACCAACAATCTCCGTGGGATTCGACCCTTACTCACGTAAGGTATTACTTGGACGACCCAGTGCACTTGCTGGTTAATGGTACGAGTTGTGAAAAGTGTGATTCACAATTCGTGCACCAATATGTTAATTTAAATTAGATTACTACTTGCAACGGTTGGCATTGTCATGATTTCGGACCACCCTCATCGAGATTCCATCTTTCGGAAGCCTTCAATCTACTCGTCTCGCTCTCCATGTTCGTTCCCCTCTCTATCAATTCATTTTCTCTCAAAGTTTCTAACTTTTAGAATTTTAGTTTCTTCATTTTTCCCTCTCAGGTTAGCTATGACCCTTCCCGTTCTTGTTTTCTCTACATAGCCTCTAGTCCTCACATCTATAATCTCCAGGTTCCTAGTCTTCACTTTTCATTTCAAAATGATGAGTTAGGTGATTTTTGACTCTGTTCTACTTAACTCAAAAAAGCATATCTGATACGTAGATTGCTCTAGAAGAATCTTCAATCAACAAAGAAAAAGAAAGCCTCTTGATTCCTCAATAAACTGAGGTATATTGTAAAATACCATGTGCTTAAATCATAATTTGTTATTTATTGATTTAGTAAGTTTCCATAACATGGCATCTTGTGGATTATTGCCTCATCGATAATCAATCTTGTCCTCATCATTCCGAAATTCAGAGTATTGTTCTTGCCAACACCAAGAGTATGTGGTTAAACAGCAATACAGCATTATTCTTATTTTAAATCTAATACTCTATTAGCTACATTATAATGCAATAGCATGCATGATTGAACTTGATGCATTTTTCAGGTAATGGCTACTTAATTTTAGGAAGTGTGGATTCTTATGGTCATCTTATTGTATCCAAACTAGATACATCTGGTAAAGGTACTTATTCATTCTGACTTTTCTTGTAGTCAGAATTAATTTTTATGTTTAAGTTTGCTTGGAGAAGAAAACATATATACTTGATTTTTGTCTAGAGGCAACTATGAACTTTTTGTCAAGTATATTATTTTTGTCTAGAGGCAACTAGTTAGATTTACATAATTTATTCCTTTTACAATGCTAAGATTCTAAGGAACACAAAAACCTTGTTATTGTATATACCGTCTTGCTGGATTCTGAGAGAAAAATAATACTACTCAGAAAAGAAATAAAAAAAAGTAAGCTGGAGTTTATTACTAACTTGAATAAGAGTTGCCTTTCTGCAGATGTTGATAAGCTTACGTATTCAGTGTTGCCTCCTGATAATGGTATTAGGAAAGGAAGTTGGTCAAGACTTTGTTTTAGCCCAAGTCAATGGTTGGTGCACGAAATTGTGATCACACTCTTCACAACTCCGCACAACTAACCAGCAAGTACACTGGGTCGTCCAAGTAATACCTTACGTGAGTAAGGGTCGATCCCACGGGACGAGCTTCAAACTCCTGAAGGCTGGGCGTTAGTGACAGATGCAAAAGGATAGTAAATCCTATTCCAACCGGATCGAGAACCAACCGGTGATTAGCCGTGCTGTGACAGAGCACGTGAGCGTAGTTTTCACTGGAAGGATGGAAGGTAGCCATTGACAACGGTGATCCACCAACACACGGCTTGCCATAAGGGGACGTGCGTGCGTGAACAAGAAGACAGAGGAAAGCAGAGATTCAGAAGACAAAGCATCTCCAAAACTCCAACATATTCTCCATTACTGCACAACAAGTAACTTTTAATTTATGCTCTACTGGTTACTCACAATTCAATTGATAAACATAATTGACTTCCTGACTAAGATTTACAAGATAACCATAGATTGCTTCAAACCAACAATCTCCGTGGGATTCGACCCTTACTCACGTAAGGTATTACTTGGACGACCCAGTGCACTTGCTGGTTAATGGTACGAGTTGTGAAAAGTGTGATTCACAATTCGTGCACCAATATGTTAATTTAAATTAGATTACTACTTGCAACGGTTGGCATTGTCATGATTTCGGACCACCCTCATCGAGATTCCATCTTTCGGAAGCCTTCAATCTACTCGTCTCGCTCTCCATGTTCGTTCCCCTCTCTATCAATTCATTTTCTCTCAAAGTTTCTAACTTTTAGAATTTTAGTTTCTTCATTTTTCCCTCTCAGGTTAGCTATGACCCTTCCCGTTCTTGTTTTCTCTACATAGCCTCTAGTCCTCACATCTATAATCTCCAGGTTCCTAGTCTTCACTTTTCATTTCAAAATGATGAGTTAGGTGATTTTTGACTCTGTTCTACTTAACTCAAAAAAGCATATCTGATACGTAGATTGCTCTAGAAGAATCTTCAATCAACAAAGAAAAAGAAAGCCTCTTGATTCCTCAATAAACTGAGGTATATTGTAAAATACCATGTGCTTAAATCATAATTTGTTATTTATTGATTTAGTAAGTTTCCATAACATGGCATCTTGTGGATTATTGCCTCATCGATAATCAATCTTGTCCTCATCATTCCGAAATTCAGAGTATTGTTCTTGCCAACACCAAGAGTATGTGGTTAAACAGCAATACAGCATTATTCTTATTTTAAATCTAATACTCTATTAGCTACATTATAATGCAATAGCATGCATGATTGAACTTGATGCATTTTTCAGGTAATGGCTACTTAATTTTAGGAAGTGTGGATTCTTATGGTCATCTTATTGTATCCAAACTAGATACATCTGGTAAAGGTACTTATTCATTCTGACTTTTCTTGTAGTCAGAATTAATTTTTATGTTTAAGTTTGCTTGGAGAAGAAAACATATATACTTGATTTTTGTCTAGAGGCAACTATGAACTTTTTGTCAAGTATATTATTTTTGTCTAGAGGCAACTAGTTAGATTTACATAATTTATTCCTTTTACAATGCTAAGATTCTAAGGAACACAAAAACCTTGTTATTGTATATACCGTCTTGCTGGATTCTGAGAGAAAAATAATACTACTCAGAAAAGAAATAAAAAAAAGTAAGCTGGAGTTTATTACTAACTTGAATAAGAGTTGCCTTTCTGCAGATGTTGATAAGCTTACGTATTCAGTGTTGCCTCCTGATAATGGTATTAGGAAAGGAAGTTGGTCAAGACTTTGTTTTAGCCCAAGTCAATGGTTGGTGCACGAAATTGTGATCACACTCTTCACAACTCCGCACAACTAACCAGCAAGTACACTGGGTCGTCCAAGTAATACCTTACGTGAGTAAGGGTCGATCCCACGGAGATTGTCGGCTTGAAGCAAGCTATGGTCATCCTATAAATCTTAGTCAGGCGGATTCAAATGGTTATGAGGTTTTGATAATTAAAAGATAAATAAAACATAAAATAAAATAAAGATACTTATGTAATTCATTGGTGGAAATTTCAAATAAGCGTATGGAGATGCTTTGTTGCTTCTGAACCTCTGCTTTCCTACTGTCTTCATCCAATCATGCGTGCCCCCTTCCATGGCAAGCTGTATGATCCTCTCGGATGAAAAATACCAGGTACGGTTTCTACACGACTAATCAACTGTCGGATTTCTTGTCTCAGATGAAAAATACCAGGTACAGCTACCGCACGGCTAATCATCTGTTGGTTCTCACTAGCGTCGGAATAGTATCTCTCTATCCTTTTGCACACTGTCACTACGCCCAACATTCGCGAGTTTGAAGCTCGTCACAGTCATCCCTTCCCAGATCCTATTCAGAATACCACAGACAAGGTTTAGACTTTCCAGATCTCAGGAATGCTGCCAATTGGTTCTAGCCTATACCACGAAGGTTCTAATCTCACGGACTCGGTCCGCGGATCAGAGACCCAAGAGATTATACTCCGGCTGTCGTCCAATGACTACGTTGAACATCATGAAGACCGCTTGTGGTTATCTGGCACACGGATCTTGGCTAAGCGAGTAACGAAGATAGTGGGTGATTGTCACGGGTCACCCCTTCATTCTGACTTAACTGAATTAAGTACCAGAGTATATCTTGGAGAAGAAGTAAGCGTGAATTGAAAGAGAAACAATAGTACTTGCATTAATTCATGAAGAACAGCAGAGCTCTGCACCTTAATCTATGATGTGTAGAAACTCCACCGTAGAAAATACATAAGAGAAAGTAGTCTAAGCATGGCCGTGTGGCCAGCCTCCAATGTCTAAGGACTAAACATCCAAAGATACGAATACAATAGTAAAAAGTGCTATTTATACTAAACTAGTTACTAGGGATTACAGAAAATAAGTAACAGTACAGATAGTACAGAAATCCACTTCTGGAGCCCACTTGGTGTGTGCTTGGGCTGAGCATTGAGCTTTACACGTGCATAGGCCATTTCTAGAGTTAAACGCCAGTTTGGATGCCAATTTGGGCGTTTAACTCCAGTTCTGGTGCCAGTTTTGGCATTTTACGCCAGAAAAGGGTCTCTAGCTGGCGTTTAAACACCAATTTGGGCCATCAAATCTCGAGCAAAGTATGGACTATTATATATTTCTGGAAATCCCAAGATGTCTACTTTCTAATGCAATTAAAAACGCGCCAATTGGGCTTTTGTAGCTCCCGAAAATCCACTTCGCGTACAGGAGGGTCTAAATCCAACATCATCTACAGTCCTTTCTCAGCCTCTGAATCAGATTTTTGCTCAGGTCCCTCAATTTCAGCTAGAAAATACCTGAAATTACAAAAATATACACAAACTCATAGTAAAGTCCAGAATTGTGATTTTTGCATAAAAACTAATAAAAATATAATAAAAAGTAACTAAAACATACTAAAAACTATGTAAAAATAATGCCAAAAGGGTATAAATTTTCCGCTCATCACAATACCAAACTTAAATTGTTGCTTGTCCCCAAGCAACTAAAAACAAAATAGGATAAAAAGAAGAGAATATACTATAAATTTCAAAATATCAATGAAGCTTAGTTCCAATTAGATGAGCGGGACTAGTAGCTTTTTGCTTCTGAACAGTTTTGGCATCTCACTTTATCCTTTGAAGTTCAGAATGATTGGCATCCATAGGAACTCAGAAATACAGATAGCGTTATTGATTCTCCTAGTTTAGTTCTTTTTTATTCTTGAACACAGCTACTTTATGAGTCTTGGCCGTGACCCTAAGCATTTTGTTTTCCAGTATTACCACCGGATACATAAATGCCACAGACACATAACTGGGTAAACCTTTTCAGATTGTGACTCAGCTTTGCTAGAGTCCCCAGTTAGAGGTGCCCAGAGCTCTTAAGCACACTCTTTTTGCTTTGGATCACGACTTTAACCACTCAGTCTCAAGCTTTTCACTTGGACCTTCATGACACAAGCACATGGTTAGGGACAGCTTGATTTAGCTGCTTAGGCCAGGATTTTATTCCTTTGGGCCCTCCTATCCATTAATGCTCAAAGCCTTGGATCCTTTTTACCCTTGCCTTTTAGTTTAAAGGGTTATTGGCTTTTTCTGCTTGCTTTTTCTTTTTCTTTCTTTTTTTTTTCTTTATTTTTTCCATATATTTTTTTTCACAAGCTTTGTGTTCTTCACTGCTTTTTCTTGCTTCAAAAATCAATTTTATGATTTTTCAGATTATCAATAACATTTTTCTTTTTCATTGTTCTTTCAAGAGCCAACAATTTTAACATTCATTTAGAAACATATAAAAAATATGCACTGTTTAAGCATTCATTCAGAAAACAAAAAGTATTACCACCACATCAAAATAATTAAACTATTTTCAAGATAGAATTCGAAATTCATGTACTTCTTTTTCTTTTTCATAAAACATTTTTCATTTAAGAAAGGTGAAAGATTCATGGAATCATTCATAGCTTTAAGACATAGACACTAGACACTAATGATCATGTAATAAAGACACAAACATAGACAAAACATAAAGAATAAAAATGAAAAACAAAAAAATAAGAACAAGGAAATTAAAGAACAGGTCCACCTTAGCGACGGCGGCTAGTTCTTCCTCTTGAAGATCCTATGGAGTGCTTGAGTTCCTCTATGTCTCTTCCTTTCCTTTGTTGCTCCTCTCTCATGGCCTTTTGGTCCTCTCTGATTTCATGGAGGATGATGGAGTGCTCTTGGTGCTCCACTCTTACTTGCTCCATGTTGGAACTCAATTCTCCTAAAGAGGTGTTGAGTTGCTCCCAATAGTTGTGTGGAGGAAAATACATCCCTTGAGGCATCTCATGGATTTCTTGATGAGGGATTTCCTCATGCTCTTGTTGAGGTCCATAAGTGGGCTCTCTTTTTTGCTCCATCCTCTTCTTAGTGATAGGCTTGTCCCCTTCCTTCTTCTATGACAATTCCGGCTGAATTACATAGGTGACAGATGAGCTGGGGAAAGGCTAACCTTGCCAAAGTAGAGGGCTTGTCAACCACCTTGTATAGTTCTAGAGGTATGATCTCATGCATTTTTACTTCCTCTCCAATCATGATACTATGGATCATGATAGCCCGATCCACAGTTAATTCGGATCGGTTGCTAGTAGGAATGATAGAGCGTTAGATGAACTCCAACCATCCCCTAGCCACGTGTTTGAGGTCAGGCCTTCTCAATTGAACCGGCTTGTCTTTTGAGTCTTTCTTCCATTGTGCTCCTTCCACACAGATGTCCATGAGGACTTGGTCCAACCTTTGATCAAAGTTGACTCTTCTAGTGAAAGGATGAGAATCTCCTCTCATTATTGGCAAGTTGAGTGCCAACCTTACAGTTTCCAAACTGAAATCCAAGTATTTCCCCCGAACCATTGTGAGCCAATTCTTTGGGTTCGGGTTCACACTTTAATCATGGTTCTTAGTGATCCATGCATTAGCATAGAACTCTTGAACCATTAAGATTCCGACTTGTTGGATGGGGTTGGTGAGAGCTTCCGAACCTCTTCTTTGAACCTCACATCGGATCTCCAGATATTCACTCTTTTTTAGCATGAAGGGGACCTCGGGGATCACCTTTTTCTTGGCCACAACTTCATAAAAGTGGTCTTGATGGACTTTCGAGATGAATCTCTCCATCTCCCATGACTCAGAGGTGGAAGCAATTGCCTTCCCTTTCCTCTTTCTAGAGGTTTTTCCAGCCTTAGGTGCCATTAATGGTTATGGAAAAATAAAAAACAGAGCTTTTTCCCACACCAAACTTAAAAGGTTTGCTCATTTTCGAGCTAAAGAAGAAAGAAAGGAGTAGAAGAAGAAGAAATGGAGGAGATAGAGGGGTGTTTTGGATTCGGCCAAGGGGGTTTAAGTGTTTATGATGTGTGAAATTGAAGGTTGTAAGGAGGGGTATTTATAGGGTAAGAGAGAGAGGGAAGTCGTGTATGAAGGGGTTGGGTTTGGGAGGGAAATGTTTTGAATTTGAATGGTGAGGTAGGTGGGGTTTTATGATGAAGAGATTATGGGGAAGAGGGTAGGATTTGATAGGTGAATGGTGTTTGGGGAATAGGTGTTGATGTGATTGGTCAAGGGTATTTGGGGGAGAGTGTTATGGAAAGGTGTAAAGAGGAGAGAAAGAGAGGTGGGGTAGGTGGGGATCCTGTGGGTCCACAGACCCTGAGGTGTCAAGGAATTCTGGTCCCTGCACCTTTCTGGCGTTCAAATTCCCTGTGTGCCATTTCTAGCATTTAACGCCATCTCTGCTACCTTTCTAGCGTTAAACGCCAGGCTGATGCCCTTTTCTGGCATTTAACGCCAACCAGACACCCTTTTTTGGCGTTAAACGCCAGTCTGTCTGTCAATTCTGGCGTTTAATGCCCAGAATGCTGCCAGACTGGGCGTTAAACGCCCATTCTGCTATCCTTACTGGCGTTTAAACGCCAGTAAGCCTGTCCTCCAAGGTGTGCTATTTTTATGCTGTTTTTTATTTCACTTTAATTCTGTAGCTGTTTTTGTGACACACATGATCATCTACCTAAAGAAAACATAACATGACAATGGAAAATAAATGTCTATAAAAATAAATATAATTAAATAATATTGGGTTGCCTCCCAATAATCGCTTCTTTAATGTCAATAGCTTGACAGTAAGCTCTTAGAGAGCTTCACAGAGACTCAGAGCTTAATGGTGGCCTCCCAACACCAAACTTAGAAGTTGAGTGTGGGGGCTTTGTTTGACTCTATATTGAGAGAAGCTTTTCATGCTTCTTCTCCATGGTTACAGGAGAAGATCCTTGAGCTTTAAACACAAGGTAGTCCTCATGAAATTGCAGGACCAACTCTCCTCTATCCACATCAATCACAGCTCTTGCTGTGGCTGGAAAGGGCCTTCCAAGGATGATGGATTCATCCTCATCCTTCCCAGTGTCTAGGATTATGAAATCAGTAGGGATGTACAGGCCTTCAACCTTCACTAAGACATCCTCTACAAGTCTATAAGCCTGTTTCATTGATTTGTCTGCCATCTCTAGTGAGATTCTTGCAGCTTGTACCTCAAAGATCCCTAGTTTCTCCATTACAGAGAGTGGCATGAGGTTTATTCCTGACCCCAGGTCACACAAGGCCTTCTCAAAGGTCATGGTGCCTATGGTACAAGGTATTAAGAACTTTTCGGGATCCGGTTTCTTCTGAGGTAATTTCTGTTGAACCAAGGCATTCAGTTCATTGATGAGCAATGGAGGTTCATCCTCCCAAGTCTCATTACCAAATAACTTGGCATTCAGCTTCATGATTACTCCTAGATATCGAGCAACTTGCTCTTCAACAATATCTTCATTTTCTTCAGAGGAAGAATACTCATCAGAGCTCATGAATGGCAACAGTAAGTTCAGTGGAATCTCTATGGTCTCTGTGTAAGCTTCAGATTCCTTTGGTTCCTCATTAGGGAACTCCTTAGTGGTTAGTGGACGTCCATTGAGGTCTTTCTCACTGGAAATCACTGCCTCTTCCTCCTCTATAGGTTCAACCACTTTGTATATATTGATGGCCTTGCACTCTCTCTTTGGATTCTCTTCTGTATTTCTTGGGAGAGTACTAGGAGGGATTTTAGTAACTTTTTTACTCAGCTGACCCACTTGTGCCTCCAAATTTCTAATGGAGGACCTTGTTTCAGTCATAAAACTGTAAGTGGTCTTAGTTAGATCAGAGACTATGGTTGCTAAGATAGAGAGGCTCTGCCTAGAATTCTCTGTCTGTTGCTGAGAGGATGATGGAAAAGGTTTGCTATTGCCAAACCAAATTTTCCCACCATTATTATTATTGAAGCCTTGTTGAGGCTTATGTTGATCCTTCCATGAGAAATTTGGATGATTTCTCCATGAAGGATTATAGGTGTTTCCATAGGATTCTCTCATGTAATTCACCTCTTCCATTGCAGGATTCTCAAGGTCATAAGCTTCTCCTTCAGAGGAGGCTTCTTTAGTACTGCCGGATGCAGCTTGCATTCCAGTCAGATTCTTAGAAATCATATTGACTTGCTGAGTCAATATTTTATTCTGAGCCAATATGGAATTCAGAGTATCAATCTCAAGAACTCCTTTCTTCTGAATTATCCCATTATTCACAGGATTTCTTTCAGAAGTGTACATGAACTGGTTATTTATAACCATCTCAATGAGTTCCTGGGCTTCTACATGGGTTTTTTTCAAATAAAGAGATCCACCAGCAGAGTGGTCTAATGACATCTTGGACAATTCAGACAGATCATCATAAAATATACATAAGATGCTCCATTTTGAAAGCATGTCAGAAGGACACCTTCTAATCAATTGCTTGTATCTTTTCCAAGCTTCATAGAGGGATTTACCTTCCTTCTGTCTGAAGGTTTGGAATTCCACTCTAAGCTTGCTCATCTTTTGAGGTGGAAAGAATTTGGCCAAGAAAGCATTGACCAACTTTTCCCAAGAGTTTAGGCTTTCTTTAGGTTGTGAGTCTAACCATATCCTAGCTCTGTCTCTTACAGCAAAGGGGAAAAGCATAATTCTGTAGACCTTGGAATTAACCCCATTGGTCTTAACAATGTCTCAGATTTGCAAGAATTCAGCTAAGAACTGATGAGGATCTTCCAATGGAAGTCCATAAAACTTGCAATTCTGTTGCATTAGAGAAACTAATTGAGGCTTAAGCTCAAATTTGTTTGCTCCAATACCAGGAATTGAGATGCTTCTTCCATAGAAGTTGGAAGTTGGTGCAGTAAAGTCACCAAGCATCTTCTTTGCATATCTAGCATTGTTGTTGGGTTCGGCTGCCATGTCTGCCTCTTTTTCGAAATTTTCTGTAAGGTCCTCTCCGGAGTGTTGTGCTTTAGCTTCTCTTAGCTTCCTCTTCAAAGTACTTTCAGGTTCAAGATCAGCTTCCACAAGAATGTCTTTATCCTTGTTTCTGCTCATATGAAAAAGAAGAGAACAAAGAGAGAATGGAAATCCTGTATGTTACAGTATAGAGATTCCTTTATGTGAGTATATGAATAGAAGAATAGAAGAATGAAGTAGAGAGAATAAGAGGAATTCGAACACAAAGAGATGGAGAGGGTTCGAATTATGAATAGAAGAGAAGTGTTAGTAAGTAAATAAATAATTAAAAAGAGATGAGAGAGAGAGAGTATTTGAATTTTAAGAAGAGAAAATATTTTTATTTTTATTTAATTAATTAAGTTAGAATTCGAAATTTAAGAAAATAAATAGAAGTAATTTGAAAACTAAATAAATTAATTAATTAAAAAGATTTTTGAAAAATTTGTTAGTTAGTTTTCGAAATTAATGAGGGAGAAAAGTAGTTAGGTGGTTTTGAAAAAGATAAGAAATAGTAAACTTTTTAAAATTAAAACAAACAAGTCAAGTGGTTGGTGCACGAAATGTGAATCACACTTTTCACAACTCGTACCACTAACCAGCAAGTGCACTGGGTCGTCCAAGTAATACCTTTGAGTAAGGGTCGATCCCACGGAGATTGTTGGCTTGAAGCAAGCTATGGTTATTTTGTATTTCTTAGTCAGGAAATCAATTATAATTATTAGTTTGGATTGCGGAAAATAAAAGAGCATGAATTAAATACTTGTTATGCAGTAATGGAGAATATGTTGGAGTTTTGGAGATGCTTTGTCTTCTGAATCTCTGCTTTCCCCCTGTCTTCTTCTTCATGCACGCAAGGTTCCTCTTATGGCAAGCTGTGTGTTGGTGGATCACCGTTGTCAATGGCTACCATCTGTCCTCTCAGTGAAAATGGTCCAGGTGCGCTGTCACAGCATGGCTATTCATTTGTCGGTTCTCACTCATGCTGGAATAGGATCCATTGATCCTTTTGCGTCTGTCACTACGCCCAACCCTTGTGAGTTTGAAGCTCGTCACAGTCATTCAATCCCTGAATCCTACTTGGAATACCACAGACAAGGTTAGACTTTCTGGATTCTCAAGAATGTTGCCAATGGATTCTAGCTTATACCACGAAGATTCTGATTAAGGAATCTAAGAAATACTCATTCAATCGAAGGTAGAACGGAGGTGGTTATCAGTCACACGTTCATAGATTGAGAATGGTGATGAATGTCATGGATCATCACATCCATCATATTGAAGTACGAATGAACATCTTAGATAGAAACAAGCGTGTTTGAATAGAAAACAAAAATAATTGCATTAATTCATCGAGACACAGCAGAGCTCCTCACCCCCAACAATGGATTTTAGAGACTCATGCCGTCAAAGAGTACAAAGTTCAGATCTAAAATGTCATGAGGTACAAAATAAATCTCTAAAAGTTATTTAAATACTAAACTAGTAACCTAGGTTTACAGAAAATGAGTAAACTAAGATAGATAGTGCAGAGATCCACTTCTGGGGCCCACTTGGTGTGTGCTGGGGCTGAGACTTGAGCTTTACACGTGCCTACGCTGTTTCTAGAGTTAAACGCCAGCTTGTAACCTGTTTCTGGCGTTTAACTCCAACTTGTAACCTGTTTCTGGCGTTTAACGCCAGAATGCAACATGGAACTAGCGTTGAACGCCAGTTTACATCGTCTATCCTTGAGCAAAATATAGACTATTATATATTTCTGGAAAGCCCTGGATGTCTAATTTCCAACGCAATTGAGAGCGCACTAATTGGACTCCTGTAGCTCCAGAAAATCTATTCCGAGTACAGAGAGGTCAGAATTCAACAGCATCACCAATCCTTTTTCAGCCTGAATCAGATTTTTGCTCAGCTCCCTCAATTTCAGCCAGAAAATACCTGAAATTATAGAAAAACACACAAATTCATAGTAAAGTCTAGAAATATGAATTTTTCCTAGAAATTAATAAAAATATACTAAAAACTAACTAAAACATACTAAAAACTACATGAAATTAACCCCAAAAAGCGTATAAAATATCCGCTCATCACAACACCAAACTTAAACTGTTGCTTGTCTCCGAGCAACTAGACAAATAAAATAGAATACAAATAAGTCAAGAAGCAATAATATCTCAGAGTTTTTGAGTGAAGCTCAGATTCTAATTAGATGAGCGGGACTAGTAGATTTTTGCTTCCGAACTGTTTTGGCATCTCACTTTATCCATTGAAACTCAGAATGATTGGCATCTATAGGAACTTAGAATTCATATAGTGTTATTGATTCTCCTAGTTCAGTATGTTGATTCTTGAACACAGCTACTTTATGAGTCTTGGTCGTGGCCCTAAGCACTTTGTTTTCCAGTATTACCACCGGATACATAAATGCCACAGACACATAATTGGATGAACCTTTTCAGATTGTGACTCAGCTTTGCTAAAGTCCTCAATTAGAGGTGTCCAGGGTTCTTAAGCACACTCTTCTTTTTGCTTTGGACCTTGACTTTAACCGCTCAGTCTCAAGTTTTCACTTGACACCTTCACGCCACAAGCACATGGTTAGGGACAGCTTGGTTTAGCCGCTTAGGCCAGGATTTGATTCCTTTAGGCCCTCCTATCCACTGATGCTCAAAGCCTTGGATCCTTTTTATTACCCTTGCTTTTTGGTTTTAAGGGCTATTGGCTTTTTCTGCTTGCTTTTTCTTTTTCTTTTTCTTTTATTTTCGCCATTTTTTTCTCCAAGCTTTTGTATTCACTGCTTTTTCTTGCTTCAAGAATCATTTTTTTATGATTTTTCAGATTATCAAATAACATTTCTCCTTTTTCATCATTCTTTCAAGAGCCAACATATTTAACACTCATAAACATCAAATTCAAAAGATATATGCACTGTTCAAGCATTCATTCAGAAGATAAAAAGCATTGCCACCACATGTAAATAATTAGAATTTTTCTTATTAAAACTCGAAAAATATTGCCTTCTTATTCTAAAGAAAATCTGCTATTTTATTCATGTTTAATGATGATGAGAAAAATAAATTATAGCTTAATTGGAGATAAAATCAAAATATAGACACTAATTACTACTACTCATATATAACTTCTAAGGTAAAACTCAAATAAGAACAATTATCTCAAAGTTAAGGCTAAGATTAGAACTCAACAACCTTGAATTTGGGAGGTGGATGCCTCTTTAGTCTGTGGAGTGCTTGGCCCTTCAAGAGATAGTTTCTGACGCTTTAATTCCTTCAGTTCACGCCCTTGCTCTTCTTGTTCTCTAAGCAGTTTGCAGAGCATGCTGTTCTAATTTTGCTGTTCTTCCTTCAGTTGATCCACAGCTTCTTGCAACTTGGTGACAGATGCTTCTAGGCGCTCCCAGTATTCAATGAGGAATTTCCGGGAGAAACTCCTGTGCTTTTCTCTTGATGGGGTCGTCCTGCACTTGTTGTCCTTCCATAGACTTTTTGGTGATTGGTTGCTCAACTGAGATATACTTATCTACTCCCATTTTTATCCCAGCATCTTTACATAACAGAGAGACTAAGCTTGGATAGGCCAATTTGGCATCTTTGGAGTTCTTGTTTGTAATTTTGTAAAGCTCACAAGCAATCAGCTGATGAACTTCCACTTCTTTTTCCAGCATCATGCAATGAATCATCACTGCTCTTCTGATGGTGACTTCAGAGCGGTTGCTAGTGGGCAGTATAGAGCGCCCAATGAAGTCCAGCCAGCCTCTGGCGACTGGTTTGAGATCTCCTCTCTTGAGTTGGTTCGGGGCACCCTTTGTGTTGGTTGTCCACTTGGCTCCAGGGAGGCATATGTCCTCTAGGATTTTATCCAAGTCCAGGTTTGATCTCATCATTCTCCTATTGAAGGAGTCAGGGTCATCTTGTAGTTGAGGCATCTTGAAGATCTCCCTTATTTTGTCAGGGTGGGTGTGAACAATCTTCCCTCTGACCAGAGTTCTATAGTCATAGAATGTGGTTCTAGCTATTCTCTGCCTGTCCATCTACCACAGATTAGCGTATAATTCCTGAACCATGTTTCTTCCCACCTTTGTTTCAGGATTAGCTAAGACTTCCCAGCTCCTATTTCGGATTTGCTCTTGGATCTCCGGATATTCATCTTCTTTCAGATCGAATTTAACTTCTGAGATCACTGACCTTAGACTCATTATTTTGTAAAAATGGTCTGAATTTTCTTTGGTTATGAACTTCCCTTGATTCCAAAGTGGTTTTGGAATATTCTCTTTCTTGCCTCTTGAGTCGGTTTATTTTCCCTTAGGAGCCATGATCTTAGTGGGTATTGGTTTAGTGATCACGGATA
>NC_029785.2:46219125-46271768 GCF_000816755.2 Arachis ipaensis | reverse complement strand
ATTTAAAGGGAAGGGGGTGGGTTTCGAAAATTATTTGAAAAAGAGATGATAGAAAAAGTGATTTGGAAAAGATAAGTATGATAGGAAAAGATGTGATTTAAAATTGAAAATATATGAAAGATATTTGAAAAAGATAAATCTGGATTTTGAAAAAGATGATGTGAAGATTTGAAAAAGATATTGATGAGTTGAAAAGATTTTAGAAGGAAAAGAGATAGATTTGTTTTGAAAAGGATTTGAAAATAATTTGAAGAGGAAAAAGGGTATATGAATTAAGATACATTTGATATCTTTTGAAAAAGGATTTGAAAAATTAGGAGTTGTAACATGTTTGTGCAAGAAATCATGAATTGAAACATAAAAAATGGAAAAAATTTGAATTGAAAACGAAATTGCCTACTCCCCACAATCCTGGCGTTAAGCGCCCAACTGCTGCATGTTTTGGGCATTTAATGCCCAGTTGGTGCTTGGTTTGGGAGTTTAACGCCCAGCTGTTGCTTCTAGCTGGCGTTAAACGCCAGAAACCCCTTTGTCACTAGGCGTTTTTCTGAACGCCCAGGATGCTGTAAATCTGGCGTTAAACGCCCAGTAGATGCTCCTTTTGGGCGTTTAACGCCCAATTGTGCCTCGTACTGGCGTTTTCTTGCCAGTGAGCTCGTTTTTCCTGTTTTGTACTCTGAATTCTTCTGTAACCCTGTGGACTTATGCAATTGATTCTTTATCTTGTTAATATTAAGCTCATATATTTCAAAAATAAATAAAATAAAGAATAAAATAAAATAAAATAACAGAAAAAGTTTTGCTAATGGCTGGGTTGCCTCCCAGCAAGCGCTTCTTTATTGTCTTTAGCTGGACCTTGCTGAGCTTTTAATCTAGCCTCAGCCTTGAGCACTCTTGCTCAACATTGCCTTCAAGATAGTGCTTGATTCTCTGTTCATTAACAATTAACTTCTTATCAGAATCAATGTCTTGAAGCTCCACATAACCATATGGTGATACACTTGTAATCACATATGGTCCCCTCCACCGGGATTTCAATTTCCCGGGGAATAGCCTGAGCCTAGAGTTAAACAACAGAACCTTTTGTCCTGGTTCAAAGACTCTAGATGACAGCTTTCTGTCATGCCACCTTTTTATTTCTCTTTATAAAGTTTGGCATTTTCGAAAGCAGTTAATCTGAATTCCTCTAGCTTATTTAGCTGGAGCAATCTTTTTTCTCCAGCTAATTTGGCATCAAAGTTTAGGAATATGGTTGCCCAGTAGGCCTTATGTTCCAGTTCCACGGGCAGATGACAGGCCTTACCATACACAAGCTGGTATGGAGAGGTCCCTATAGGAGTCTTGAATGCTGTTCTGTAAGCCCACAGAGCATTATCCAAGCTTCTTGCCCAATCCTTTCTACAGGTACTTACAGTCCGTTCCAGGATTCTTTTTAGTTCTCTGTTAGAAACTTCAGCTTGCCCATTTGTCTGTGGATGATATGGAGTCACCACCTTGTGGCGAATCCCATACCGGACCATGGTAGAGTAAAGCTGTTTGTTGCAGAAGTGAGTGCTCCCATCACTGATTAGTACTCTAGGGACACCAAACCTACTGAAGATATGTTTCTGGAGGAACTTCAGCACTATTTTAGTATCATTGGTGGGTGTGGCAACGGCCTCTACCCATTTTGACACATAGTCGACTGCCACCAGAATATAAGTGTTTGAGTATGATGGTGGGAAAGGTCCCATGAAGTCAATTCCCCATACATCAAACAACTCAATCTCCAAGATTCCCTGTTGAGGCATGGCGTAACCATGAGGTAGATTACCAGCTCTTTGGCAACTGTCACAGTTATGTACAAACTCTCGGGAATCCCTATAGAGTGTAGGCCAGTAGAAGCCACATTGGATGACCTTGGTGGCTGTTCACTCACCTCCGAAATGGCCTCCATATTGTGATCCATGCCAATGCCATAAGATCCTCTGTGCTTCTTCTCTAGGCACACACCTATGGATTATTCCGTCTGCACATCTCTTAAAGAGATAGGGTTCATCCCACAAGTAGTACTTTGCATCAGTAATTAATTTTTTCTTTTGTTGCCTGCTGTACTCCTTGGGTATGAACCTTGCAGCTTTATAGTTTACAATGTCTGCAAACCATAGTGTTTTCTGAATGACAAACAAATGCTCATCCAAAAAGGTCTCAGAGATCTCAATAGAGGGGGGGGAAACTCCCCTTCTACTGGTTCTATCCGGGACAGATGATCAGCCACTTGGTTCTCTGTCCCTTTTTCTGTTTCTTATTTCTATATCAAACTCTTGCAGAAGCAACACCCATCTTATGAGCCTGGATTTTGAATTCTTCTTTGTGAGTAGATATTTAAGAGTAGCATGGTCAGTGTACACAATCACTTTTGATCCTACTAAGTATGATCTAAACTTGTCAATGGCATAAACCACTGCAAGCAATTCTTTTTCTGTGGTTGTGTAATTTTTCTAGGCATCATTTAAAACATGACTAGCATAATAAATGACATGCAGAAGCTTGTCATGCCTCTACCCCCAGTACTGCACCAATGGCGTGGTCACTGGCATCACACATTAGTCAAATGGTAAAGTCCAGTCTGGTGCAGAAATAACTGGTGCTGTGACCAGCTTAGCTTTCAGAGTCTCAAACGCCTGCAGACACTCTGTGTCAAACACAAATGGCATGTCAGCAGCTAGCAGATTGCTTAGGGATTTTGCAATTTTTGAAAAATCCTTTATAAACCTCATGTAGAATCCTGCATGCCCCAGAAAGCTTCTGATTGCCTTAACATTAGCAGGTGGTGTTAATTTTTCAATTACTTCCACTTTAGCTTGATCCACCTCTATTCCCTTGTTTGAAATTTTATGCCCAAGGACAATTCCTTCAGTCACCATAAAGTGACATTTTTCCCAGTTTAAAACTAGGTTGGTCTCTTGGCATCTTTTCAGAACAAGTGCTAAATGGTCAAGGCAGGAGCTGAATGAGTCTCCAAATACTGAAAAGTCATCCATGAAGACTTCCAGAAACTTCTCAACCATATCAGAGAAGATAGAAAGCATGCACCTCTGAAAGGTTGCAGGTGCATTACACAGACCAAAAGGCATTCTTCTGTAAGTAAATACTCCAGAAGGACATGTGAATGCTGTTTTCTCTTGGTCCTGAGGATCTACTGCAATTTGGTTGTAACCTGAATAGCCATCCAAAAAGCAGTAATATTCATGACCTGCTAGTCTCTCTAGCATTTGGTCTATGAATGGTAAAGGAAAATTATCCTTTCTGGTGGCCGTGTTGAGCCTTCTGTAGTCAATACACATGTGCCACCCTGTAACTGTTCTTGTAGGAACCAGTTCATTTTTTTCATTATGAACCACTGTCATACCTCCCTTCTTAGGAACAACTTGAACAGGGCTCACCCAGGGGCTATTGATAAACCCCAATTTTTTGGTTTATCTTGTGCTTATTTTGGGGGATTTTATTAACTTTTCTCACATTTATTCAATGAAATAGCATGGTTTTGCAATTCTCCCTTGATTTGTGCTTAAATGTGAAAACATGCTTTTTAGGCCCAAAAAATTGGTGATTTTAATTCACTTTAATTCCATTCGATGCCTTGATGTGTTTGTTGAGTAATTTCAGGTTCATAAGGCAAGTATCGGATGGAAGAAGTGAGGAGAAAAGCATGGAAAGTGGGAGAATTCACGAAGAAATGAAGGAACCGTAAAGCTGTCAAGGCTGACCTCTTCTCACTCAAACGACCATAACTAGAGCTACAGAGGTCCAAATGAGGCGGTTCCAGTTGCGTTGGAAAGCTAACATCTAGGGCTTCGAAATAATATGAAATTCGATATATGTTGCTTCGCGTTCAGGGGCACGCACGCGCCGATGCTGTCCGTGGCCCACTTTTATGAGATCGCCCCCAGCGATTTTGCAACTCATTTTGGGCCCAATCTAACCCATTTCTGATGCTATTGAACCCAAGGATTGAAGGGGGAATGAACCAAGTAGCCATAGTTTAGTTTTCATCATGTTTTAGGGTAGAATTCTAGAGAGAGAGGCTCTCTCCTCTCTCTAGATTTAGGATAGAAATTAGGGTAGAGTTAGGTTAATCACTCTCAAATTTCTCTTTTAATTCTTGTTTTGATCTTAATTCTCTTACATTTTAGTGTTCTATTGTCTTCATCTTCTTATTTTCTCTTGTTAATTTCTTGTTTTGCTCTCTTTTATGTTTATGAACAATTATTGGATCTTAATTTTCTTTAATGCAATTTTATGTTTGATGTTGTTTTTATTGTTGATTTGAGTTGAGATCTTACTTTCCTTGCAATTTGTAGTTGGTAGATTTTAATATTTCTTGTCATTTATTATGCTTTCCATGTATGCCTTTTTATTTTGTTGCTTTTATGTTCATGAATCTTGTTGGATCTTGATTTCTTTTAATGCAATTTTATGTTTGATGTTATTTTTTATTGTTGATTTGAGTTATTGATTTTACTTTTCTTGCAATTGGTAGTTGGTAGATTTTATATTCTTGCACATTTACTATGCTTTCTTTTTATTCCTTCCTAGTGTTTGATAGAATGCTTGGAAGGATGTTAGAGTAGATTTTAAGCATTCTTGGCTTAGAAAGAGTGATTGGGTAATCTTGAGTCATGAAAACCCAACTCATGTTGGTGATCTAGAGTTGTTAGCTAGTATTGTTTCCATTGACGCAAATCTTTTGCTAATTAAATTAGTGAGTTGATTAGGACTTATGGAATATTGTTTCCATTGACGCTAATCTTTTGCTAGTTTAATTAGTAAGTTGGTTAGGACTTTTGGATTGAGATTAGCTAGTCTCGTTAGACTTTCTCCCTATTTGTTGGAGTTGACGTAATGAGATAAATTCTTGTTTATATTTGTGATATGATTAATTAGTCTTGTTTGACATTCTCCCGATGTGTGAGTTAACTAAATAAGATGAATTAATCATGCATGACTAGGATAGAAAGCCTATGATCTCAATCCATTGCCATGAATGTCTCTCTTTATTAATTACTTTCTTTAATTACTTGCTTAATTTACTTTTCTTGTCATTTATTTTCTTGCCCTCTTATCAACCAAAAACCCCCCCTATACCCCTCATAGCCAATAATCATACAATTCATTGCAACTCTTTGTGAGACGACCCGGAGTCTAAATACTTCGGTTATTTTTCATTGGGGATTGTTATTTGTGACAATCAAATTTTTGATTGAGAGGATTGTTTGTTGGTGTAGAACTATACTTGCAACGAGATTTCAATTGTGAAATTCTATACCGACACGATAATTCTCTTAAATCAACTCATCCTCATTGACTCTCAGGGTTACTTCCCCCTTTTGGACATCAATGAGAGTTCGTCCAGTTGCTAGGAAAGGTCTTCATAGAATGAGAGTAGCACTCTTGTGCTCCTCCATTTTCAGCACTACAAAGTCAGTGGGAAAGGCGAATGGCCCAACCCAGACAATCATGTCCTCAATCACACCTGATGGGTATTTAATGGAGCCATCAGCAAGTTGGAGACATATCCGGGTTGGTTTAACTTCTTCAGTTAAACCAAGCTTTCTGATAGTGGATGCAGGTATTAGGTTGATGCTTGCCCTAAGATCACATAAAGATGTCTTGGTGCAATTACCCTCTAATATGCATGGTATCAGAAAGCTCCAGGGATCTTTAAGCTTTTCTGGAAAGCTTTTCAGAATGACTGCACTGCATTCTTCAGTAAGGAGAACTCTTTCAGTTTCTCTCTAATCCTTCTTATGACTCAAGATCTCTTCCATGAACTTGGCATAAGAAGGTATTTGCTCAAGTGCCTCTGCAAACAGAATCTTTATTTCAAGAGTCCTGAGATAATCTGCAAAGCGAGCAAATTGCTTATCCTGCTCCTCTTGGCGGAGTTTTTGAGGATAAGGTATCTTGGCTTTATATTCCTCAACCTTAGTTGCTGCAGGTTTATTTCCTACAGAGGTGGTTGGAGAAGCCTTTTTAGAGGGGTTGTTATCAGCACTTGTGTATGTCTGATCCCTCACTGGCATTTGAATGCCAGGTTAGAAGCTGGATTGGCGTTGGACGCCAACTCCTTACTTGTTCCTGGCGTTTGAACGCCAGAACTGAGCTTCCATTGGGCGTTTGACGCCAACTCCTTGTGTGTTTCTGGCGTTTGAATGCTAGAGTTATTCCTCTCTGGGCTGTTACTGTCCTCAGAGGGATTTTGGATAGCAGTTTGTTTATTTCTTGGCTTCCTGCTGCCTTGAAGTGAGGTATTTAATGTTTTTCCACTTCTTAATTGAATTGCTTGGCACTCTTCTGTTATTTGTTTTGATAACTGTTGTTCTGTTTGCTTCAACTGTACCTCCATATTTATATTAGCCATTCTTGTGTCTTGTAGTATCTCCTTGAATTCGGCCAGCTGTTTTGTTAGAAAGTCTAATTGCTGATTGAATTCAGTAATTTGTTCTGCAGGAATGAGTTCAGCAGTTACTGTTTTAGCCTCTTCTTTCATGGAAGATTCACTATTTAGGTACATATGCTTATTTCTGGAAACTGTATCAATAAGCTCTTGAGCTTCTTCAATTGTCTTTCTCATGTGTATAGATCCACCAACTGAGTGATCTAGAGAAATTTGAGCTCTCTCTGTAAGCCCATAATAGAAGATGTCTAACTGCACCCATTCTGAAAACATTTCAGAGGGGCATTTTCTTAGCATCTCTCTGTATCTCTCCCAGGCATCATAAAGAGATTCATTATCTCCTTGTTTAAAGCCTTGGATGTCTAGCCTTAGCTGTGTCATCCGTTTTGGAGGGAAGTATTGATTCAGGAATTTTTCTGACAGCTGTTTCCATGTCCTTATGCTAACCTTAGGTTGGTTATTTAACCACCTCTTAGCTTGGTCTTTTACAGCAAATGGAAATAGTAATAATCTGTAGACATCCTGATCTACTTCCTTATCATGTACTGTGTCAGCAATTTGTAAAAATTGTGCCAGAAACTCTGTAGGTTCTTCCTGTGGAAGACTTAAATACTGGCAACTTTGCTACACCATGATAATGAGCTGAGGATTCAACTCAAAGCTACTGACTCCAATGGAGGGTATACAGATGCTGCTCCCATATGAAGCAGTAGTGGGGTCAGCATATGACCTCAGAGTCCTTCTGGACTGTTCATTTTCACTTAGGTTCATGATGGAGAAAAGGGAATTGATGTGAATTGCAATTAAAATATATTTTTGTTTTTATTTTATAAAAAGATAACGAAAAAAAATGAAATAAAATAACTAGAAATTAAATATAGATTTCAAAAATTAAGAATAAAAAATTTTTAAACTAAAATAATTACTTAATTAAGAAGATTTGAAAAACTTTGGATATGATTTTTGAAAAAGATTTTAGATTTTGAAATAGAAATCTGAATTTTAAAAGCAATTTTCGAAAATTCACTTTAAAATAGAAAGAAAAGATATTTTTTTATTTTTGAATTTTATGATGAAAGAGAAAAACACACAAAAGACACACAACTTAAAATTTTTAGATCTAATGTTCCTTATTTTCAAAAATTTTGGAGGAAAAACACCAAGGAACACCAAACTTAAAAATTTTAAGATCAAAACACAAGGAAGACTCAAGAACACCTTGAAGACTCACAAGAACAACAAGAACATGAAGATAGAACACCAAACTTAAAATTTTTAGAAAACCAAAATAAAATTTTCGAAAACTAAAGAAAAATCAACAAGAGAACACCAAACTTAAAGTTTGGCACAAGATTTATTCAAAGAAAAATTATTTTTGAAAAAGTTTTAAAAAGAAGATAGCCAATTACCAAGAACATAAGTACAACGCTCTAGCCAATTGAGCTATAAATTTAACGTGTTTTAATAAGGTATTTAATAAATAAAGATTTTTTTGAAAACTGATATTTTGAAAAAGCACAAGAAAAACAAGAAAAAACACAGAACAAGAAAAACTAAAGATCAAACAAGGAAAATAAACAAGAATAACTTGAAGATTAAGAAAGAACAAAGAACACAAATTCGAAAATTTAAAAGAAAATAAAAACATGCAATTGACACCAACTTAAAATACGAAACTAAACTCAAACAGAAAAACTCAATTTTTAGCTTATAAAAATTTTCGAAAACAATTAAAAAGAGAAAATAAGGATTTTAAAAAAAATTCAACCAAAAACGATAATAGAAGACTCTAAACCAAAAAAGAAAAATTTTTCCTAATCTAAGCAACAAAATAAACCGTCAGTTGTCCAAACTCGAACAATCCCCGGCAACGGTGCCAAAAACTTGGTGCACGAAATGTGAATCACACTTTTCACAACTCGTACCATTAACCAGCAAGTGCACTGGGTCGTCCAAGTAATACCTTACGTGAGTAAGGGTCGATCCCACGGAGATTGTTGGCTTGAAGCAAGCTATGGTTATTTTGTATTTCTTAGTCAGGAAATCAATTATAATTATTAGTTTGGATTGCGGAAAATAAAAGAGCATGAATTAAATACTTGTTATGCAGTAATGGAGAATATGTTGGAGTTTTGGAGATGCTTTGTCTTCTGAATCTCTGCTTTCCCCCTGTCTTCTTCTTCACGCACGCAAGGTTCCTCCTATGGCAAGCTGTGTGTTGGTGGATCACCGTTGTCAATAGCTACCATCCGTCCTCTCAGTGAAAATGGTCCAGGTGCGCTATCACCACACGGCTATTCATCTATCGGTTCTCACTCATGCTGGAATAGGATCCATTGATCCTTTTGCGTCTGTCACTACGCCCAACCCTTGTGAGTTTGAAGCTCGTCACAGTCATTCAATCCCTGAATCCTACTCGGAATACCACAGACAAGGTTTAGACTTTTCGGATTCTCAAGAATGCTGCCAATGGATTCTAGCTTATACCACGAAGATTCTGATTAAGGAATCCAAGAGATACTCATTCAATCGAAGGTAGAACGGAGGTGGTTGTCAGTCACGAATTCATAGGTTGAGAATGGTGATGAATGTCACGGATCATCAAATCCATCATATTGAAGTACGAATGAACATCTTAGATAGAAACAAGCGTGTTTGAATAGAAAACAAAAATAATTGCATTAATTCATCGAGACACAGCAGAGCTCCTCACCACCAACAATGTAGTTTAGAGACTCATGCCGTCAAAGAGTACAAAGTTCAGATCTAAAATGTCATGAGGTACAAAATAAATCTCTAAAAGTTGTTTAAATACTAAAGTAGTAACCTAGGTTTACAGAAAATGATTAAAGTAAGATAGATAGTGCAGAGATCCACTTCTGGGGCCCACTTGGTGTGTGCTGGGGCTAAGACTTGAGCTTTACACGTGCCTAGGCTGTTTCTAGAGTTAAACACCAGGTTATAACATGTTTCTGGCGTTTAACTCCAACTTGTAACCTGTTTCTGGCATTTAACGCCATAATGCAACATGGAACTGGCGTTGAACGCCAGTTTATGTCATCTATCCTTGAAAAAAGTATAAACTATTATATATTGCTGGAAAGCCCTGGATGTCTACTTTCCAACGCAATGAGAGCGCACCAATTGGACTTCTGTAGCTCCAGAAAATCCATTCCGAGTGCAGAGAGGTCAGAATCCAACAGCATCAGTAGTCCTTTTTCAGCCTGAATCAGATTTTTGCTCAGCTCCCTCAATTTCAGCCAGAAAATACCTGAAATTACAGAAAAATATACAAATTCATAGTAAAGTCCAGAAATATAAATTTTTCCTAGAAATTAATAAAAATATACTAAAAACTAACTAAAACATACTAAAAACTACATGAAATTAACCCCAAAAAGCGTATAAAATATCCGCTCATCAGTGGTTAATTGAAAAATATTTGAACATAAATTTTGAAAAAATAAGAAGTTGGAAAAAGATTTTGAAATTAAAATTTTAAAAAGATATGATTGAAATTTATTTTGAAAAGTAATTGAAAAAGGAATTAGAAAGATTTAATTTTTAAAATTAAAGTTGATGACTTGACTAAAAAGAAACTAAAAGATATGATTCTAGAATTTAAAGATTGAACCTTTCTTAACAGGAAAGTAACAAACTTGAAATTTTTTAATCAAAATATTAATTGTTAGTAAATTTTTCGAAAATGTGAAATAAAAATAAGAAAAAGATTTTGAAATTTTATTTAAGAAATTCGAAAATATTAAGAAGAAAAATGAAAAAGATTTGATTTTTGAAAAAGATTTGAAAAGATAAAATTTTTAAATTGAAATTTTGACTTGACTAATAAGAAACAACTAAATTTTAAAAATTTTTGACCAAGTCAACTCAAAAATTCGAAATTGATGAGTAAAATAAGGAAAAGATATTAATTTTTTATTTTTGAATTTTTAATGAGGGGAGAGAAAAACAACAAAATAAAACAAAACATAAAAATTTAAGATCAAAACAAATAATGCATGCAAGAACACTTTGAATGTCAAGATGAACACCAAGAACACTTTGAAGATCATGATGAACATCAAGAACATATTTTTGAAAAATTTTAAGAAAAGAAAGACATGCAAGACACCAAACTTAGAAATTTTTGTACTAGGGACACTAACAATTCGAAAATGCACAAGAAAAATAAGAAAAGACACAAAATAAGAAAAATTAAAGATCAAACAAGGAAAATCATCAAGAACAACTTGAAGATCAAAGAACACAATGCATGAATTTTTGAAAATTTTAAGAAAATTAAAAAAAATGCAATTGACACCAAACTTAAAATTTGACACAAGACTCAAACAAGAAACACAAAATTTTTTTGGTTTTATGATTTTATTAATTTTTTATGTTTTTTTCGAAATTATTTTGGAAAAAGAAAATAAAAAAATTCAAAATTTTTAATAAGAATTCCAGGATTCATGCAATGTTAGTCTAAAGTTTCGGTCCAAAAGAATTAGACATGGCCAAATGGCCAGCCAAGCTTTAGCAAAACACTGTAAATAACAATATCAGATTTAAGAATCCAAAGGCTCATGCAATGTTATTCTAAAGCTTCGGTCTAAAACAATTAGACATGACCAAATGGCCAGCCAAGCTTTAGTAAAGCACTGCAAATGATGACCTTCTACAATGAAAAGTGGAAACCTCAGTCGAAAAGATTAGACATGGCTTAACAGCCAGCCAGGCTTCAACATTTCTCATGAAACTCTAGAATTCATTCTTAAAAACTTTTTTGAATGATTTTTTTTTAATACACATTTTTTTTCGAAAATAAAATTAAAAAGCTTAAACATAAAATAAAATTACCCAATCTAAGCAACAAGATGAACCGTCAGTTGTCCAAACTCGAACAATATCCGGCAACGGTACCAAAAGCTTGGTGCACGAAATTATGATCACACTCTTCATAACTCCGCACAACTAACCAGCAAGTGCACTGGGTCGTCCAAGTAATACCTTACGTGAGTAAGGGTCGATCCCACGGAGATTGTCGGCTTAAAGCAAGCTATGGTCATCCTGTAAATCTTAGTCAGGCGGATTCAAATGGTTATGAGGTTTTGATAATTAAAAGATAAATAAAACATAAAATAAAATAAAGATACTTATGTAATTCATTGGTGGGAATTTCAGATAAGCGTTTGGAGATGCTTTGTTGCTTCTGAACCTCTGCTTTCCTACTGTCTTCATCCAATCATGCGTGCCCCCTTCCATGGCAAGCTGTATGATCCTCTCGGATGAAAAATACCAGGTACGATTTCCGCACGACTAATCAACTGTCGAATTTCTCGTCTCGGATGAAAAATACCAGGTACAGCTACCGCACGGCTAATCATCTGTCGGTTCTCACTAGCGTCGGAATAGGATCTCTCTATCCTTTTGCACACTGTCACTGCACCCAACATTCGCGAGTTTGAAACTCATCACAGTCATCCCTTCCCAGATCCTACTCGGAATACCACAGACAAGGTTTAGACTTTCCGGATCTCAGGAATGCTGCCAATTGGTTCTAGCCTATACCACGAAGGTTCTAATCTCACGGACTCAGTCCGTGGATCAGAGACCCAAGAGATTATACTCCGGCTGTCGTCCAATGACTACGTTGAACATCATGTAGACCGCTTGTGGTTGTTAGGCACGCGGATCTTGGCTAAGCGAGTAACGAAGATAGTGGGTGATTGTTACGGGTCACCCCTTCATTCTGACTTAACTGAATTAAGTACAAGAGTATATCTTGGAGAAGAAGTAAGCATGAATTGAAAGAGAAACAATAATACTTGCATTAATTCATGAAGAATAGCAGAGCTCCGCACCTTAATCTATGAGGTGTAGAAACTCCACCGTAGAAAATACATAAGAGAAAGTAGTCTAAGCATGGCCATGTGGCCAGCCTCCAATGTCTAAGGACTAAACGTCCAGAGATACGAATACAATAGTAAAAAGTACTATTTATACTAAACTAGTTACTAGGGATTACAAAAAATAAGTAACTAAGTGCAGATAGTGCAGAAATCCACTTCAGGGGCCCAGTTGGTGTGTGCTTGGGCTGAACATTGAGCTTTACACGTGCATAGGCCATTTCTAGAGTTAAACGCCAGCTTGGATGCCAGTTTGGGCATTTAACTCCAGTTCTGGTGCCAATTCTGGCATTTTAAGCCAGAAAAGGGTCTCTGGCTGGCGTTTAAATGATAGTTTGGGCTATCAAATCTCGGGAAAAGTATGGACTATTATATATTGATGGAAATTCCAAGATGTCTACTTTCCAACTCAATTGAGAGCACTTCAATTAGGCTTCTGTAGCTCCAGAAAATCCACTTCGCGTGCAGGAGGGTCTAAATCCAACAGTATCTGCAGTCCTTTCTCAGCCTCTGAATCAGATTTTTACTCAGGTCCCTCAATTTAATCCAGAAAATACCTGAAATTACAGAAATACACACAAACTCATAGTAAAGTCCAGAATTGTGATTTTTGCATAAAAACTAATAAAAATATAATAAAAAGTAACTAAAACATACTAAAAACTATGTAAAAACAATGCCAAAAAGGGTATAAATTTTTCGCTTATCAATGATGTATGGTGAGCTATTCCCTTAGTCAAATGTGTAAAGACCAAGACTAATATAATAGATAATTTCAATTGTTGATTACTGCATATGTGCCAATTGAGTTTGCTACTATTTTTAATGTGATTAATCAGTTCTCATAAAAGTTTTCCCTTATTGCATGCAGACTGCATTCATTCACAATCTATAAATACTGAAAATGGCTACCTAATGTCTCAGGATTTGGTGAGGCTAAAGAGGAGCTTGACTTCTTTTCTTCCATAACTACAGCTTCTGCAAATGAAACATCCTCCAAACGGTGATCTGTACTTGTTCGTTTGTTTCTTTTTTGTCCATTTGCAATGCTAGCATTGAACTTTTGTTTAATCCTTATGCAGGCAGAAGCACTTAGAGATTCTTTCCCACCTTCAAATAAATCATTAAGCAAACTGCTTAGTAAATCACCATATTTAGTGATGACTTTATTTGAAGATACATGTGTAGGATATATTATTTTAGTTTTTCGTAGTTTATTATTAGTAAACTCTAAGTGGTCTCATGCATATTTTGATATGGGTATATTTAATTTAGTGTATATGAGATGTATGAATACTCAAAATTACGATCATCCCAATACTTTTGGTTCATTATAAATATATTTTGTTTAAGGATAATTTTTATTATTTAAAGATTATTGTATAGTATTATTATGTATTTATTTTTATTGAGGGACGTAAGGTTACACTTATATAGAGTAGTTAAAGGTATACAATGTTGCTATATTTTTAAAGTGATGTCGTAGCAAAGAAAAGTGTAGCCTATTCTTTTGAATTCTGGTAACCATTAGTGCTGAAAAGTGTAGCCTTTGGTCCTAAAGAGCATCTCTTGAAAAGCGCACCCTATTCTCAAACGCTAAAAGCATAGCCTTTGATACAGAAAAACGTAGCATTTTAGAATAGGCAATGCTGGTATAGACATCCCCAATTAAAGCATCTCCGAAGCCTAAAAAGCGTAGTGGTAGGACGAATCCCCATACCTTCGTACTGTTGTACTAGCAAGTGCAATGGGTTGTCCCAGTAATACCTGAGCGAGTCAGAGTCGATCCCACGAGAATTGTGGTTTGAAGCAAGCTATGGTTATCTTGCAGATCTTACTCAAGCAGATCAGAAGGTTGTTGATTTTATGTCATATATGGAGTTTGTATTAGGATTATTATAATAGGAATAAAGCAAAAGAGGTAGAAAATACTAATAGGAATAGGGTTAAGGCTTGGAGTTGCTTTGTTTTTCTGAATTAACTCTAGTACTAATGTCTTCTTTGCTTGTGAATGATCTTCTTCTATGGCAGGATGTATGTGATCAAAGCCATTGCCCATGCTCATTGATCTCCTCTGCTCCAAATCAAACGCCATTGCTAGTGTCCATTCAATCTGATGGAGGGTGAAGCTCTAGCAGTTCATTCTCTTGGCGATCCTACTCAAAATGCCACAGACAAGATCGAATCTTCCAGATCAGAGAGTGCTGCTTCTATGGATTCTAGCCTATACCACAGAGACCTTAATCTTTCCAGAAATTGGCTGAACTGGTGTCTCGAGAAGTCCCCAACGAAGTTGTGGATTAGCCGTCTAAGAGATGTATAAACATAGCTGTTGGTTGGTGCTTTTCTGGCCAAGTATTCACACGAACCCACGAACCCAAGTAGACACCGGTGTTTGTCAGGCACGTTCATCTTAATGTGATGAATAGAACTAATTTGTCAGATCATCCTATTCACCACAATGAAGATCAGATATACATCTTAGAGATAAATCAAACACGGAACGAAGAAGAAGCAATAGTACTTTTATTAATTCATGGGACTCAGCAGGGCTCCTCCTCTCAACCTAGGTGGTTTAGAAACTCATACCGAAATAAAATACAAAGTAAATGTGTATGATGACTAAATGGAATTGAAGATGTCCAAAAAAGGTGCGAATTACATAAACATAATCCCTTAAATACTAAATTAATGACTAGTAAGGGTAAAACAGTCTTTTTAGTGCTAAAATCCACTTCTGAGGCCCACTTGGTGAGTGTTTGGGCTAAGCTTTGATGAGATCCACGTGCTTTGAGGTCTCTGGGGCGTGGAATGCCAGCTAGGGGGTCCTCTTTGGGGTTTGTACATTGGTCTCTGCTCTTTGGGCGCTGGACGCCTAGAAGGGGGCAGGAAGCTGGCGTTGGACGCCAGTTTTGGGCCTTCTAATCAGAAGCAAAGTATGAACTATTATATATTTCTGGAAAGCTCTGGAAGTCAGCTTTTCTCAATTTCAGCCAGAAATTATTTGAAATTGTACAATAACACAAAAACTCATACTAAAATCCAAAAATGTGAATTTAACCCTAAAACCTATAAAAACTTAATAAAAACTAAACAAAACATATTAAAAATTATATGAAAATGATGCCAAAAAACGTATAAAATATCCGCTCGTCACGTAGCCTTAGCCTAAGGCATAATTTTTTTTTCATTTTTGACTACAATTTTCAAGTATACCTAAATGGGTGATTTTTTTGTAGTGGATATATGTCAATAGGAATAAATAGTCATTTTGGTACTCAAAAGATTCAATTTTTGATAAAACATATTTTAACATTTATTTTTAACAAAATGAACCTAAAGAAATATATTTCATTTGACAAAGTGACTTAAATGTTTGGTCAATAGTTAATTTACTTAGTCAACTGTTAAATTTTTCATAAAAGTATTAATTTATCCTTATCTTCTTTAATAAAATTACAAATCTATTCACACTCTCTCTCACCATTACCTACCACTATTCCTTCATTCTTCACGCACGTTACCGCACATCCTCTCCCTGCCTCCACCTCCGCTTCCACCACCACTATAATCAATTTTCAATTCTCCATTGCATCAACCAAAACAAAGTCCTAAAAACTAATTTTACAATAATCAAATAATGAATGATCGAATCTAATCCAATAATCAAACAGGGGCAAAGCACAATAAATTGCAACAACAAAAAGTAGTGCGTGTGAGGTGTTGTGAAATTAGATATTTACAATCGCAGGCTACGAAGAAACCAAGAACAGATCTTGACCTAAAATTTTAATAGAAAACGATGAACAATTCGAAGATGGAGAAGATAAAGACAAAAAAAAAGAGAAAACATAGGAAGAATTAAGGCTGGAAGTGAGCCAACTTGAGTCGAGCTAGACCAAGCTCAAGCTCGGCTCATGAAAATTGAGCTTGGCTCATGACTCGACTCATTAACAATCAAGTATATTTCTTAAGCTCAAGTTCAGCTCACCAAAAGCTCACGAGTTGGCTCGAGCTCACAATCTGGCTCATATAACAGGAATATAATCTATAATTTTATATCAATAAATTATAACTTATATGTTTTTAAAAAATATTAAAAAGATCAATTTTATATATTGTCTATCTATCAATTATAAATTTTTTATTTATATCCTACATCAAAATTATATATAAAAAGTGAATATAAAATTTTAAATAATTAAGAACATTAGTATATATGTAAAATTATATATTACTAATGAGTTCATCAGCTTATCGAACTATTATTGAGTCGAGTTTGAGGTGGTTCTTGAGTTGACTTGACTTACTTCTAGCCCTTGGAAAAAATACCTGATCAGAAAGAAAAATAAAATTATTTGTGGGTAGAACGAAAAATAGAAAAAGGTGTGGGTTTTGGAGAATTTGGTTTCAATTTAGTTCGTCCTGCAACTTTTTCGTGTGGGAGATGAAAAAATACAAGGTAACAACGAAGCACGACGATAGCGACTAATGATTAGAGAAAGGCAATGATAAGTCACAAGACGAGCCTGCTAATGAAGCTAAGTGCATGGAGATCCTCTCATCACAGAATCAACTATGGTGACAACAGATAAGACAGAGATCTTCTTATTGTGGTTGGTCGTAGGAGAGAGAGAGAGAAGAGAGGTCATTGCAGTTGCGATGGGAGAAACAAAAGAAATGGAATTGGCAACGGAGCTTTTTCGCTTTGAAAAGATTAGTGTTAGTGTTGGATTGTTGATGAAAATTGTTGCAATGATAATATAGTGGGGAAGTAATAACCCCACAAATAAAGAGAGAGAATAGATCTAAGAATAGATTAGTAATTTTATAATAAGTTAACAGTTGATTAAATAAATTAATTATGAATAAAATATTTGGATTATTTTATCAAACAAAATATATTTATTGAGAATCATTTTATCAAAAACAAATATTGAGATCTATTTTTATCAAAAATGGAATTTTTCGATGCCAAAATGACTATTTGTGATATATGGGAGCACGTAGCTTGTGCCTTCTTAAATTTTTGGGTGATAGCTTTAACACGATTTACTTTGTATACCATTTTGATTTATTTTTTATAACAAAAACTTGGGTATCGAATTATTTTCAATCAATATTTGTAAGACATAAAAAATACTTTTTAATTATGTAAAGAGGAGGCCATTAACGATCATGTCAAATACAGCTTACCAACAGTAAGTTGTTTGACCAAATTTTAAATCGTGATATATAGTCGAGTATCATTTGAAATCGTACACTACATAAATATATTCATAAAAAGAAATCTAAATAGTAAAGTTATATGCCTCAAACGTAATATACTAAATAATTTTTAAAAAGTTGTAAATTCAATTTTTTATATATAGATATATGATATTGATTTCTTTTTTGTAGTAATATTTAGCAGATTTTTTTGGATCAGTGAGAAATTCGAATCCAAAATTTTTAGATAAAAAAAAATTATGTCATTTAACTTATTATTCATTGTGATATATAATATTGATTGATTTTTTCGTTGTTATCCCTTGCTAGATAATGGACTTATTAAGTTATTATTGAATTTGGGCCTTAGCCATTTATATTGGTATGGTTCTGAATATATCACGATCAAGTCTGTAATTTCATCTTTCTTCTACTGTATTGATGAGCTTCCAAATCGAATCGAAGCATACGATTGGAACCACAAATTTTATGGCTCTAAAACATATGATGATAATACCATTAATAAACACGGGAAAATAACAGTGTCACATACAGTATTTATTAATGTTTTTATTCTTTATATTTAATTTCATCACTATAACAAACATATATAAAGATTGATATTTAATTAATTAAAATTTTCTTCGATATTACCATTAAAGATAAATAATCAATCAAAAACCAATCAAGCCAAAGTCAAACACAAAAAATCCTGTAACAACAAAAAAGCCAACTCTAAAAGATTACAAAAGCATTTAAAAAAATATCAACTAAATGTTCACTTTTAAAATATCAACATAACTAGACTTTTACCTTTCAAAAAATTCATGGACTTTTAATGCTAAATGCCAAACCAAAAATTCATGTTTTATCTTCCTGCAAAAATTAACACTCATACTAACTGAGGCTAAGTAATTATTTTAAAAAAATATTTTTTGACAATCACAAATGATGCTTCTGCTACTATTATTTATTATTATATTTCCCTACTCTATCTTTTGATATATATCGATACTTATTTTTCTACCGATGCCTTTGGGAGACCTACTTTCATTGATCAATAATTCAATATATACGTATCTATTATTCTACTATAGCATAAGAACAAGTTAAAAAGAAACCCAAAAAAAAAAAAATGTTCATATACACACCATGCTGATAGCCTATTATAAAGAGAAATTTTTATTATCACTTAGAAATTTCACTTACGTGTAATACAACAAGAACAATAATAATCACTAACATATCTAAAGTATTGATTGAACATGGAAGTATCAATTAGCACAAGCAAGGCACGTGCCAATCAGAACAACAAAAGTAAAAACTGTATAGAACCTTATGAGAGACACACACATATATGTGAAGTGCCATTGCCATTCATTCAACAATACCAGGGTCTTCACTCTTAAGTATGGCAATAGCAATTTAATTAAGAACCATAATTTAAGGGCAGACAAATCCGTTAGGGACACCTTTTCCACAGTAGTTGAGAATCAAACTCAAGCTGATTGGAATGTTAAGATTGATACCAAGCAAATTGGCTTTAAGAGCGGTGCAAAGGCAAAGAGCGGCTTCAAGATCAACGAGGCCATTAATGAGGGAGCAGCATGGTGTCTTTGCTGGATTTCCAAGCTGAACGTTCACCAAACCCAACACGTTGGCGCACACGCCCAACTTGAGCGTGTCTCTTGGGCATTTGGGTTGTGAGGGGGGCTTTGTGGATGGCGGTTTAGGGATTGATGGGACGCTCGGGTGCGGCGGTTTGTGGTTGTGGCTTTTGGTTGGTGGTGGTGGACATGGCACGTAGTTTGAGGTTACAACTGTGAAGAAGAGAATGTTGAGGGCAATGAGAAGAGCACTCTTTGAAGCCATTTCACAAACAGTTGGTGGTGGTAATGAAGTAACTACACTTTCTTTGGGACACTATTATTTGTTTGTTACTTTGGTTTTCTTTTCTTGTGAGTAGTGATGGTGGTTGGAGGAGGTTGTGATGGGGTTTTATAAGGAAGGACTGGGGAGTTGTTTGGGAATTTTTTTTTAAGGTTTAAATAATAATTGGGATATTTTTCCATAATAATTTGGAGGAAATACATTATGCATGTGAGTATAGTAGGGATCACATTGGACGGAAACTGGAAGAAGCCAACACTAGCTGGCAGCACAACATGGAAGGAACGATATGTTTTAAACACGCGGAAATCTTAACTAATATCACAATTTTTAATATGATATATATTTAATAAGTAAAAAATAAGTTAATAGATAAATTAGTGTCTAATAATATGCTATTATAAATAATATATTTAAAGTAGTTTGGAGGCATCTGCCATGTTGCAAAGTGGGGTTAGTTGTCAATTCACTTTGAGAAGAATATATCATTTCATACATGTCGTTCAGCTTCATTTTCAATAGTTTGGCAAAGATTCAAAACCAAATAATAATGCATATGATATTGAGGCTTATTTGTCATTTTCCAGTCATTATTTGCGACTGATGAATTGACGAAGTCACTGCATTGTTCTTATTCATTACTCTCTCCTTCTCGCTTTACAACTGATCCGTCTCAATTCTCAAATAATATGCCCAACATGCACGCTTCTCTTCGATTCTCACTTTAATTTGCTTAATAATGCTGCTGATATATATATTTATACTAAAAAAATTAAACAGTTATTTTCATGAGAAAATTAATAGTTGAGAATCCTTATTGGATATAATTATAATTTGAAGTTTCTAGAATTATTTATAAATAAAACTTTTAGAATCATAAACAATGGTTGAAACTATTTGAAGAGTATTCTCAATATTTTATTATCACATTAACGAGAACAGATACTCAAAAAAACAAAAAACTCTAAAATTTCTTTCACTTCTCATTTTACTTTCATTTAGGTCAAACTTTTCCTTTTCCTTTTTCAGTAAAACACTTTTGTTCAACATTTCTTTCCGTGCAATAATTAAAAAATGCTCAAGTTAAAGACAAAAGTAATAACTACATCAAGATTCCAATTCCCATTATCAAAACTATACCGATAACTTAAAACTTTATCAGGCATATGTATATACCAAATAGGCGCTAATCTAAAATCTCAAACAAAATTCAAACCAACAACAAAAGACTGACTTCCAATCTATCTAAGCTAACTTCCAAATTTAACGTATCATTTGGTATAAACTTTGACGATTCTACTCTTAAATATTGTCATTATTAGCACACTTATATTATCATCATTTTATTTGAGTATCGCACACTAGTCATCTTATTCAAAACCTTCGCTAACTGTTGGCATAACAAAATTGCAAAGATTTTCACTGTTAAATACTATATTTGGTGTTCCAACAAGACCATGTGATAACTTTGTAGTTGTTGGCACAGATGCCTTCCAAATAAGATGAACTTGTTGATATTGGCTCATCATCGATCACCACTCTTTTCCGCTGTTGTCATCAATCAAACATGGCTTTTGGCAATGCAACTTCAAGCGTGGAAGAGGGGTAATGGGGAAATAAAGGACAACAATATAATAATGATTTATATCTAATTTATTAGGATGTGTTTTTAGCTCGTCTGATCATATTTATAACTTTAGGTTTACCTATACCTTTTTGGTTATCTAGTTATTAGTGTTATCTTTAATTTGTAACTTAGCTTCTTTGATTTTTCTTTTTCTATGTTTTTCTTGCATAAAGTATAATTAAATATAATATTAGATATATAACAATTCATTTATATAAATTTATTTAGTCACTTTAATTTTAAGAAAAAACTGTTCATATTTTTTTTTTGTTTTCCACGATATTTTTTAACCTAGCAATCCAAAGATTAATCTGTCGCGGTACTAAACTCAATTTAAGAATTTATCGTTAGTCAATGGATTATTGTATGCACAAGACAGATTAGTGAACTAACCATTAAACCAACTGTTCATATTAACATAACACTAAAACCTATGTGACCGAAAAAATTCTAAACTATAATTTTTATTCAGCAAATTCATCAAAATAATTCCTAAAATTTCACCTATAACTCCTACTCAATTTTTCATCTGTATGTTGTTAATCTTTAATTCAAAATTTAAATTATAAAATGTACCTATTCATAATTTTTTAAGTAAATATTTAAATTAATCCTTTAAAAAAATTTAGATCGAACATTATAATTCTCAATAAATTTTTATTCTTTAAAAGTCCTTGAAAATTATTCTTGTTGGACAGATTAGTCCCTTTACAAGAAATAATTTTTCTACCATTATTGCACTACTTATAGAGGTCATCAAAAAGGATATTAGGTTTAAATAGAAAAAGAACAAAGAAATTAAGTTTCATACTTTGAAAGAGTATTTGTGTTCTGTCCCATCCTTATTTATCCTAATTTTGATAAAATATTTGAGATTCACTACAATGATATAGACTATTTTTAAAGATTATTATGTGTCAAAAAAAATTAAAATTTGTCAAAAAATAAATTTTGACACTATTTTAACTATGAAAATATGTTAATAAAAGTTTTGTCAAAAATAGTATTTTAACATATAAGTAATTATAAAAAAAGTTTATATCTTATTTTGATAAATATTTGCCATCAAAAATAATTTGTTCGAAAAATTTGAGAATATATTTTTTGTGATACTTATTAACCGTCAAAAATACTATTTATTTTGACATTGATTGACCATAAAAAATTCTCAACAAAAAATTTTTAACAAAGAATAAGATGAGATCTTGAAACTGAAGAATAAACTGAGATTTTGAAGATGAAGAATGAGTAGTATGATCCCAAACTGAGAGCAGTGTGATGCCAAAATTAACGGAGCTCAACGAAAAAAAGAAATAATAGAGTATGTTAAAAATAAATGAGTGTCAAAATTGAGGAATAATTTTCTACAATCAAATTATAAATAAAAAAATAAAAAATTTAACATTTGTGATATTTGTCAAAAATATATATTAATTTTTATATTTAACTATGACTATTAAAAAAATTATGTTAAAATAGCTCTTTTCTTATAGTGATTGAACGTGATACTTTTGAGATTTGTATGAGTACTGATTTGAAGCAAGAGAAAAGAGTCTATCTTCTTTATTGAAAATTTGAATTTAACTCAATATAAATATTTAACTTACAACAAAGAATTGTATATCTTGGTTCAAGCATTGAAAGTTTGGCAACATTGCCTGCTACGTAAGGATTTCGTAATTCACATACCTCATGAATTCTTGAAGCACCTAAAGAAACAAAGTAAGTTTAATAAAAACATGTTAAATGGGTAAAATTTATTAAGATTTTTTCATATATAATAGCATTTAAACAAGATAAAAAAAAATGTAATTGTTGATGCCTTATCTAGGACATATGCTTTGATCACCATACTACTTACTTCTAAATTGTTAGAATTTGAGTATTTAAAGGAGTTGTATGCAATTAATTCTAAAATTTTTGTTATTTATGCCTCTTGTGAACATAATGTATTTAACAAATTTTATAACTGTGAAGATTTTCTATTTTGTAGTAATAAGATTTGTATGGTTGCTTATTCATTGAGAAACTTATTACACTACAAAAAAAATGGAACATTTGTAATAAAAATTTTGTATCGAAGTTTAAAATTGTCACAAATTATTATTTTTTCGTAACAAGAATTAACTATTTTACAAAATAAGGATCTTTTGTAACAACAAGACAATTTTTTGCAAAAGTTTTTTTATTTTTTTGTTATAGAATATGTTATTTATTGTAACAAAAAGTTATTTTGTTGAAAAAGTTTAAGATGTTTTGTAACGAAAAGGTGTTTGTCGCAAATATTCAAAATTTTTGTCACAAAAAGTTGTTTTGTCGCAAAAATTAATATGTTTTCTAACGAAAAATTATCTTGTCTGAAAAGTTCAACATGTTTTACATTGGTAAGAATTCACGAGTAATTTTTCTAATAACAAAATATTGTGCATAATTTGAAATTTAAAATTTAAGTAATTGAAAAATAAGATGAAATTGAAATTCAAGTTTCTTATTTTTTGCTAAAATTTTGAAACTACCTCTTTCTTTTAAAACTTAGCCTTAATTTCCTAATTTCACTAACACACACGAAATAGAGAGAACGGAGATAGAAAAAGAAAGAGGAAAAATGTGAAGACTGAAGAAGAAAAAAAAAAGAGAAGAGTGGTTGAAGAAGGAGAGGAGGGCGACATCANATAATTTTATTAAAATTTTTATGCTATCCTTACTCCTTTTTTTTCTAACCCTAACCTTAATTCTCAAACTAAACACATATACCTTATCCTCACTTCCTCACCCACTTTCACACAGAGAAAGAAAAGAAAGAACAGAGAAATAGAAGGAGAGATCAAAGAGGGATCAAGTAGAAGAAGAAGTGAGGAAGGAGAAGAGGATGACGCCAGACAAGGAAGGAACCGCCAACGCCGCCAAGCCTCTAGGTCTCTCTCATGCCGACACACACACAAACACTTTCTCTTTTCACTGTGCCGAGGATGAAGCTTCCTCCCTCTTCTCGTCATTGCTTTTCACCTCAATGCACTGTCATGACTCTGCTCGTCGCGTCGCCGTCACCGTCACTAATAGCTCTTGTAACACCCTATCACACTAAACTTCACCCTATAGCCATGAAGCAAAGGTGATAAAACATCACGATAGTTCTAAAACTCCAAACAATAGTATATAATCAATAAATAGTATAACTAAAAGCCTGATAAAAGGAACAAAGGATCAAAGAACTTAGAATAGAGATACAAAGGGCGAAGTGTTCATACACGATAACTAAAGCACATTGGCACGAAAAGAACAAAACATAATATATAAAACCTTGTAGATAGCTCCAGGATACACAAGGTAATAATTAAGGTAAACAAGTTTTATATATTCAATATTCAAAAAGAGAACTAGTCGCAGCCCGCGGAGTTTAGGCCGACTAGTTTAAACAGAAGATACATTAGAGTTTTGATAATAAAAACAGCTAACATCCTATCTCTCAAAGTTTTCAGAAGTAAAACCTCTAAGGCATAAAGTATACAAAAATGAGAGACTACAACAAAATAAGTAAATCAAATTTAACTTGAGCCATCCTCCGCTCTATCACCATCCGCAAACTCACCGAGGTGGGTTGCAACCTGCATCTAAAAACCAACAATAATATATGGTATGAAAACCGGGGATTCTCAGCATGGTAACAGTGCCCAATAGATAAGATATAACGTTTTGGGAAGCCAAAGGCAATCCTAGGACTCCCCACATGCATATAGACTTCAAAACTTATAAACATACTTTAAAGCCATAAAAAGGGTTAACTAACTTAAGGGATTTCTACTCTAACTATAGCCATCATTGTCCCACAGCCTTCACCAACCTACCTTCTATGAGATTCCATCGCCACCGTCTATCGATTCTCCTCAAACCGGTCAAACACAAGTAATGTAGACAAGTAAAGCACAAGTAGAGTACATGTACAACAAATAGAATAAGGGATATTATTCAATTAGGCATAACTCAAGTAATAAAAGCAAACAGGCATTTTGACTCATGATATCACTTGTCGGTTCAAATTGCCAACCCGACACATCTTTTCAGATGTCGCCTTTATGCCACGTCCCTGGGATATAGTGTCCAGCTCACTGTGTGCACCCTTGGGATATAGTGTCCGGCTCACTCTTTCAGGATATAATGCCTGAGTTCACTTTTATGGCACAAAATGTTATGCGAGCTAGATAATACCTCGACCCTCAGATCTCAGCGTAGGAGGGAGAGTGCCACAGCCCCTACACCGTCACTGCATCCTCGACAAGCGAGATTCACCACCGTCCTTGCCAAGTGCATAACGACTTACCAATAGCCTCATGAGTAACTTCGACAAGCGGGATTAACCACTGTCCTTGCCAGGTATATAGCAAATCATTAACATTATCATGAGTCATAATCTCAATCTTTAGTAAATCATCATTAACTCTCTTTTTCTCAAATCATCATTCTCCATATTTCAAAACTCATTATTCCCAATCTTTCACAATTCATTATTTATTTTCATTTCTTAATTACTATCAATACACCACTCTGTCAATCCACTCGAGTTAACCAAATCATAGAATATCCCAAGCCTAAGCCATCGTCTCTAGATTTAAACCAAAAATAACCTTTTTCATTCATCCAACGCTCTCTCTGGTGTTTCAATGCCTAAACACTCGCTAGGAGACCTTAAACAAGTGTTACAGAGGTTTACAAGCTTACCGAGAAGGCCAAATAGTTAAAAAAGGGGTTTAGTGCAAAAACAGGGCATCACAATGCGTACACACGCACCAAACGGCTTTCCCAGCCTGTGCGTATGCATAACTTGCAAAATTTTCAGGGAGTGTATACGCACAACCCTTCGTGCGTATGCACGAGTCATAACACACGCTCTGGTCTGTGCATGCACACCATAGTATGCCTACGCACACAAACCAGAATTCCTGGTTCTCTGCAATACTACAGAGTTCAGTTTTTATACCTAACTTCTGACGTTCATAACTTTCTCTAAAAAAATCCAATTTTTCTCATCTTTATACCATTTTAGAGCACCCACAACCATTTTCATTTTAAAATAAAGTTCACTCAAATTCCAAACTCCAAAGGCCAAGTTATGTCCAGCCAAAGTTGGTTAAAAACAAGATTTTACCAAATTTGTCAAATCCTCAAAATACCAAAATCTTTCAAACCAAACCAATTTAATCACAGCCCAAACAATACCAAAACAACCTAAAAATTCATACCAAACATTCCTCAACTATTTCTCAATCATTCAATCATCTAAACCATTCAACTCTCACCTCATCCAACTCATTCAACAACTCCAAATTCAACCTAAATCACACCAATGCTCCTCTATTTCCGTTAGTCCACATCAACATCAATATTACCATTCAAAATTTTCATAGATCATCAATTTTACATGCATTCAATCTTTCATTCAATTAATCACATTATCATCAATTATCATCACCATTAATAATCATCAACATTAATAATCATCATAACTCTCCATTAACATCAACAACCATCATCAACTTCATATCACCACAACCAACTCAACAACAATTAACCAATTCATGCAATTCATTCAATTCAATCCTATCTTAAGATCCACTAGCCTAAGTTACCCACAACATTATATATTATTTAAAGAAAACCAAAATCATACATTGGCCAATTTTCTCCAAGCACGAAACCACCATAAAACCTTATTTCACAAGCTTTCCAAGCCTTCAGACCAAGTTCCACAAGCTTTAACCACCAAAGTGCAAATCCAAGCACTCCAATCACCAAATTCACTCCAAAAAACATCAATTCAATCTAGTTATCATACACATTATCACAAATCAATCCTAGGGTTTAACAAATTGACAAATGACAAGGGTTAAGAGCTTTCTTACCTTACCACTTTGGATTGGGACAAAACCCATTATAACCCAATGATAGATTACAAAAATAACTAAAAGCACAAAATTTTTTCAATAAAAACCAAAAAATACAAAAAAATATAGAGCAGAGAATTGGAACATGGATTTTGATATTCTTACTACTTTGTTTAGATAGAATCAAAGAATCCAACGAGACGAACGTGCGGCTGCAAACGGCACACAAATCGGAGCTCCATAACTCAAGATATGAGCAATTGAATAAGAGAGTGAATTGTATTCTTCTTCTCTTCTCTTCCCTCTTTTCAGCTGCCCTAACCCTCTCTTTGTGGTGAAATGAGCTGAATACTCATTAATTAAAGCTTTATATATTGGGCTTTGGCCCAACTTAGGATCGGTTGGATTGATGGTTTGTTTGGCCCAACTTCAGGCCAACACCTTTAAAATAAGTGTCCAATTTTTTATCCCAAATATTTTTAACTTCTCTAAATTATAAAATTTAACTTCTTAAATTTATGTACTTATCAATTTAATTTCCTCACTCGCAGTGCCAGACTAATTTAACAGGTATGCATTTTTATGTAATTTTTCGCACAAAATTATATTTTTCCATTCGGAAAAATTCACTGAATCCAAATCTGACCTTTAAATTTTCTAATTAATATTTCTAAATTTTTGAACCAATTCTATACAGTTAAATTATATTTATCCTATTTTATTTAAATAGTTAATTAATTTTCTGATTTTTACATCCTCCCCTCCTTATTAAAAATTTTGTCCTTAAAATTTGGGTTCATCTGAGAATAACTCAGAATAGTCCTTTCGCACTTCTGAGTCTAGCTCCCAAGTATGTCCTTCCAGTCCAGCTCTACACCGACTACTTTTACCAACAGAACTTTTTTATTTTGATTGTCCTTCTGATCCCAGTTATTGGAGTAACCTTCAAGAATACATGACTTCTTGCTTCAAACTCTAAAGGTTTTCTTCACTAGTCCACATAACTTTGCGTAGATAGAATCCTAGCTCGAATTCGCTTGATTTGTTCAGTGGTTTTCAGCTACTAATTCCGGTCTAAACACACTTGATTCACCCAAACCACAACAAATCCTGCCCAAATTCTTGGCAAACCCATTACGAAATCTACAACAACACCTTCTGATGATGGAAAAATTGCAATCCGCATTAACTACCAGCAAGTATATCGAGTCGCATCAAGTAGTAAAACTCACAAGAGTGAGGTCGATCCCACACAGATTGATGGATCAAGCAATTTTAGTTAGGTGATGAGTCTAGTCAAGCTAATATTGAAAGAGTTTGGTGAAAATTGATTAACAGAATATAAAATGCAAGGAATGTAAATTGCTGAAAGTAAATTGCATGAAACGTAAATGGCAAGAAACTTAAAGGACTGAAACTTAGAGAGCAAGAAAGTAAAAGAGCTGAATGTAAATGACAAACGGAATGTAAATTGCATGAAATGTAAAGGGCTTTGGGTGCTGAAAAACTAAAAGAAGCAGTAAATTCAAAGCAATTAAATGAAACTCAAGGCAATCAAAGTGAGAAATAACAAAGAACAAGATTCATTAGGGATTGGAGATATCTTAATCTATCATGAATCAATGGGTCTCAACTTCCTTCTCAATCATATGAGTAGATCTATGGCAGATTGTAATTAATTGGATCCCAATTCCTTGGCAATACAATCTCTCTAATTACAATCAATCTTGCAAATTCCTTGATCTAATTGTCATGAGAAGAGGTTAAGCATGTTCTCTTATTCATAAGCCACACAAATTCTCAAGACCTCAATTTTTCCCGAATAGTGTTGGTCAAGAGAATTATGAATGATAGAGCTCCAATTCTAATACTCATGATTCCCCTTCCGAGGCTCACACAAGCATTCAACAGATTTAAACCTCCTTCCAGAGTGAATGAATCTCAATCAAAACAGAAGATATCCTATAGCTACCCAAGCGGATTGAGAAGAAGAATATGTTTATTCAATCATGTGAATTACAATAGAGCTCTTCCCCTAATGAAATTGGGGTTTAGTTGATCATCACTCTAAGAATAAGTGCAAGAAATTTAAATTTCATGAAAGTAAATTGAATGCAATAAGAACTGTAATGTAAAATTGCAAAAGAGAAGAAGTGCATGAAATTGTAATTGCATAAAAGTAAATGAAGCTCAATACAAAATAAAATGTGAAATTGCAGAAGAGAAAAGTGTATCTAAACTAAATCCTATACTAAGCTCTCTAGAGTCTCTAATCCTCCAAGAGAGCTCCGAAGTCTCTAATCCTCCAGCCTTCAGAGCTTTCTTTTTTTTTCTTCAAAAACTCTTCTATTTATACTCTTCTTCTCATCTTCAATTGGATCTTCATGTACTTGGATGTGGGCCTTGGCCTTGATTGAAGTAAGCTTGGGGTGGCTCTTTTCTGACGTTGACATTGGGATCAATTCACTAACGTTCCTACTTGCATGGGTGCCACTGAAAATAAGCTCAGCATGGACGTTGATTACTAACGTTGGTGGGCACTAACGTTGGCCAACGTTCCCTTTAAAACCATTGGGGAACGTTTGTGGCAGCGTTTGTGCACCAACGTTACTGCCAACGTTTGCCTGGTCACGTGTGCGCGTCGCCCATGCATACGCATGAAGGCTGTTTTTTTGCCATTTTACGCGTGCGCGTCGACCACGCGTTCGCGTGACTTGCTATTTTTCATTTTCACGCGTACACATCATCCACGCGTACGTGTCACATCAAATTTTTCCAAGGATTTTATCGAAGACGTTGGTTAGCAACATTTGAGGCAACGTTTGCACACCAACATTGGCCTGGTCGCACGTACGCGTCGCCCACACGTACGCGTCAAAACTGCTTTTTTTGCCATTTTGCGCGTGCGCGTCACCCACGCGTACGCATGACTTGCTATTTTTCCACTTTCACGCATACGTGTCATCGATGCGTATGCGTCATAGCAAAACTCTCTGGTGCATGAAATTATGATTACACTTTTCACAACTCCGCACAGCTAACCAGCAAGTGCACTGGGTCGTCCAAGTAATACCTTACGTGAGAGTAAGGGTTGATCCCACGGAGATTGTCGGCTTGGAGCAAGCTATGGTTATCTTGTAATTCTTAGTCAGGAGATTTAAATGAGATAATTGATTTTATTTATGAAAAGTAAATAACATGAAATAAATGGTACTTGTGATTTAGTAATGAGGAGCAGGTTGAGGTTTCGGAGATGCTCTGTCGTCTGAATCTCTGCTTTCCTACTGTCTTCTTCTCCAAACACGTATGGCTTCCTTCAATGGCAAACTGTGTGATCCTCTCGGATGAAAAATACCAGGTACGATTTCTGCACGACTAATCAACTGTCGGATCTCTCGTCTCGGATGAAAAATACCAGGTACAACTACCGTACGACTAATCATCTGTCGGTTCTCACTAGCGTCGAAATAGGATCTCTCTATCCTTTTGCACACTGTCACTGCACCCAACATTCGCGAGTTTGAAGCTCGTTACAGTCATCCCCTCCTAGATCCTACTCAGAATACCACAGATAAGGTTTAGACTTTCCAAATCCCAGGAATGCTGCCAATTGGTTCTAGCCTCTACCACGAAGGTTCTGATTTCACAGACTCGGTCCGTGGATCAGAGGCCCAAGAGATATGCACTCAAGCTGTCGCCCAATGACTACGTTGAGCTCAGATAGAACAGAAGTGGTTGTCAGGCACGCGTTCATAGAATTGAGAATAATGATGAGTGTCACGGATCATATCATTCTCTAGATTGAAGTACGAGTGAGTATCTTAAAATAGAATCAAGCGTGATTGAGTAGAAAACAGTAGTAATTGCATTAATCCATTGAAACACAGCAGAGCTCCTCACCCCCCACCTATGGGGTTTAGAGACTCATGCCGTAGAAGATACAATATGAAGTGTAAAATGTCATAAGTTGTAAACTGAATCTCTAAAAGTAGTTTTTATACTAGACTAGTATCTTAGGTTTACAGAAAATGAGTAACTAAGTGCAGATAGTACAAAAATCTACTTCTGTGACCCACTTGGTGAGTGTTTGGGCTGAGCTTTCAAGCTTCCACGTGCATATGCCTAAAGTTGGAGTTAAACGCCACCCTGGGTGCCAAAATGGGCGTTTAACGCCAAGAAATGTGCCAGTTCTGGCGTTTTATGGCAGAAAGTTTTTGGCTGTCTTTTAACTCCAGTTTGGGCCATCAAATCTCGGACAAAGTATGAACTATTATATATTGCTGGAAAGCCCAAGATGTCTAAATTCCAACGCAGTTAAAAGCGTGCCAATTGGACTTCTGTAACCTCAGAAAATTCACTTCGAGTGCAGAAGGGTCAGAATCCAACAGCATCTGTAGTCCTTTCTCAGCCTCTGAATCAGATTTTTGCTCAGGTCCCTCAATTTCAGCCAGAAAATACCTGAAATTACAGAAAAACACACAAACTCATAGTAAAGTCCAGAAATGTAATTTTTGCATAAAAACTAATAAAAATATAATAAAAAGTAAATAAAACATACTAAAAACTATGTAAAAACAGTGCCAAAAAGGGTATAAATTATTCGCTCATCACAATAGCAAACTTAAATTGTTGCTTGTCCCCAAGCAACTAAAAACAAAATAGGAAAAAAAGAAGAGAATATACAGTAACTTTCAAAATATCAATGAATTTTAGTTCCAATTAGATGAGCGGGACTAGTAGCCTTTTTACTTCTGAATAGTTTTGGCATTTCACTTTATCCTTTGAAGTTCAGAATGATTGGCATCCATAGGAACTCAGAATTCAGATAGTGTTATTGATTGTGACTCAGCTTTGCTAGAGTTCCCAGTTAGAGGTGCCCAGAGCTCTTAAGCACACTCTTTTTACTTTGGACCATGACTTTAACCACTCAGTCTCAAGCTTTTCACTTGGACCTTCATGACACAAGCACATGGTTAGGGACAGCTTGATTTAACCGCTTAGGCCAGGATTTTACTCATTTGGGCCCTCTTATCCATTAATGCTCAAAGTCTTGGATCCTTTTTACCTTTAATTTTTAGTTTAAAGGGTTATTAGCTTTTTCTGCTTGCTCTCTTTTTTTTTTTCGCAAGCTTTGTGTTTTTCACTGCTTTTTCTTGCTTCAAGAATCAATTTTATGATTTTTCAGATTATCAATAACATTTTTTGTACGGAAGTAGAGTTTGTTAAATTAATTAAAAACTAATTTGTGTTCTTGAAGTTTGATTGGTGATTGGTTGTTTGGTGATTGAAATTGAATGTTCATATGTTGATTTGATCATGTTTCTTTAATGAAATTAAGTTTGGAACTCAAGTAACTTGGAAGTCCCTTGTAACACCCCGTCACCCTAAGTCTTACCTCTAGCCGTAAAGCAAAGTATAACAAAGTGTCACGACTGTTCTAAAGCGTATAATATATAATATATGTCCAAAAATTTATATAACTAGAAGTCTGATGAAGGAATAAAGCTCAAAGTCGCATAAAGTGAAATTACAAAATGTGAAGCGTTCACACACGATACCTAAACGCGTAGGGATAGACAGAACAAGACTAATATATATATATATATATATATATAAGTATAAGCTTATAGATAGCTCCAGGATACACAAGGTTGCACTTAAATTAAACAAGACATATATATAAATATGATATACAAAAAGAGAACTAGTCACAGCCTGCGGAGTTTAGTCTGGCCAGTCAAACTGAACACAACAGAGTTTTTGAAGTTTAAAACAGCTTATACAACTTATCTGTCAAATCAAGCTTCTAAGGTCATAAAGTCTAAAACAGAAAGGTGAGAGAAATTACTACAGCAAAATAATCAAAAATACCAAAAAGATAACAAAAGATCATCTGCTCTGTCACCATCCCACAATTCACCGAGGTGGGTTACGACCTGCATCTGAAAACAAAAACGACAATATATGGTATGAGAACCGGAAGTTCTCAGTATGGTAACAATGCCCAATATATAATATGTAAGGTTTCGGGATGCCAAAGGCAATCCTAGAACTTCACACCGATACAGATATTCAAGCTTAGCAAAAGTAAATAACTTAAACCATAAACAATAAATAGGGTTATCAAAACTTAGGAGATTTCTAACTAGTACCAATCACACCGCTGTATCCCACAGTCTTCACCTACCTAACCTCCATACGATCCCATCACCACCACCTACCGAACCTCCTCAATCCTAGAAGAAAACACAAGTAATGCATACAAGTAAAGCACAAGTAAAGTACATATACAGCAATTAGGTCAATTAGCAAGTAAACATGTGTTTCATTTAGGCATAACAGAAATTAAGCAAAGCAAACAAACAGGTAGAAGATGCATATGATGAATGCCTTTCCTATTGGCTCGTGATATCACTTGTTGTTCTATAAATGCCAACCCGACACATCCTTCCAGATGTAGCCTTCCTGCCACACCCAGAGATATAGGCTCTGCACACTCATGCAGCAAGGAAGGTTATGTGAGTGGGAGACTGCCACAACCCTCACATCTCAACGTAGGCGAGAGACTGCCTCAGCCCCTACACCGGCATCGCTACTTCGACAAGCGAGAGACTGCCACAGCCCTTGCCCGACGCGCATAGCCACTTACAAATCATAACAATTCAAAAATACCGCACAACTTATAGCATAATTCCGTTTATCCTCATTCCGATTCAAGTTCTCAACTCATCATAACCATCACCGGTTTAAAATTCCTCAAATCATTATCAACTATCGTCACCTCTTAAGTTCTCTGAGTCATCACCAATATAATACTCCGTCCGCTCACCCACAACTTCAAAAACCTAAGTCTCCGTCTTCTAAACTCAAGTAAAAATTCATCGATTTAAATTTATAACACATCTTTAATAGTATTAAGGCCTAATTACTAGTTAGCAATCTTAAACAGTAGATAAAGAAGTTTGGAAAGCTATAGAACCCTTAAAAGTGAAAAAAAAAGTCATTTTTAGCAAAAATGGGGTCATGCGTACGCGTGGGTGCATTTTTGTTTGCTCGCGTACGCATGAATCTTGCTTGCGTACGCGAGATACCAAACCCAAAAGGGTTTGTCGCGTCGCGTGTAAGTGGTCGCGTACGCATGCTGCATCAGACCCAGAAAAATTTAATTCTGTAAAATTTTAGTTTTTGGCACCAAACTTTAAACAGTCATAACTTCCTCTACAAAAATCTATTTTCTACAAACTTTATATCAATTTAAAGCTCTCAAAAAAATATTTAATTTAAAACAAAGTTCATTCAATTTAAAGTTTTGAGGCTCAAGTTATGATCCGTCAAAGTTTACTAGAAATTGGTTTTTACCAACAATTAACTAGGTTCTCAAACTTCCAAAATTCTCAACCAAACTAAACCAAAACCACACCAAACCTCAATTCACATCAGAACTTACCCTCTTTGTCTCAATTACCACTCTTACTAAATTTTCCACTCACATCATACAATTCTCAACCCTAAATGATCAATTTATCATATTAAAACCATTTATCAACCAACTCACTCATCAACCATCATTCTATCACTAATAATCATCACAATCAAAATCATCATCAACATCCATTTTCAAACATCAACACCAACCAACATAACTCATCAATAATCATCATCTAACAACATATATGTCATCATATTCAATCTCATTCAACCTCCATCCAAACCATCATCAAGCATAGTATTTATATACAATTAATCATACCATTACATCATTCAAACTTATCTTAAGGTCAACTAGCCTAAGTATCTAGAAACATTACATATTATATAAAAGAAACCGAAACCATATCTTGGTCGATTCCCAATATGCTCAGACACCAAACTTGATTCCAATCAGCTTCCACCAAGCTCCAAACCAAAAGCCACAACCAACTCCAAAAACAAGCTTCATACATACAACATAACCATGCATTAATAACTAAAACTCACACTACACCAAACTATAAGGATATAGAGGTTCCTTACCTTATCCAACGGTGATTGGGGCAAAGTCCGATAATTATCCGCTACTAGAGATCACCTAAACAACCAAAACCACAAAATCTACTCAAAAACTATAACAAAAAATGCACAAAGGCTAGGGCAGGAAAATGGATCATGAGATGCGAGTTCTTACTAGAAAATCCTAGATATAAATGAAGAGTTCAACAAGAGCTTCGTGTGGCCACAAACAGCTCGTCAATCGGAATTCCCTAGCTCAAGTTATGGCTCCCGGAAGGTGATGATGAATAATGACAATGGGGTTTCACCCCCCACCATCACCTATCCGAGCTCTCTCTCTCTCTCTCTCTCTTCCTATCAAAATGAGCTTAAAACTCATTAAACACACATATATATGTTGGACCTTGGGCCCGGTCCAACCCATTAGTGGTTTTAGCCCGTTTGGCCCACTTTGGGCCAAAATCTTTAAGATTCGTGCCCGGTTTTTTATTCTAAATTATTTTTATCATTTCAAAATAATAAATCAATTTTCAAAATCTTATTTTTCTCAAAATACGGTACCAGATAGTCTAGAGCCAGTACTGCCGATTTAAGCACCGGTTCACATTTTTACAAAACTTTTCGCAAAAGATATATTTTTCCACTCAGAAAAATTCACTGAATTCAAATTTTACCTTTATATTTTCAAATTAAAACTTCTAAATTTTGAATCTACTTCGAGCACTTAAAAAATATTATTTTATTAAAATAGTTTTATGTAAAAAACTCATGTTCTTATATCCCTGCTGCTAATTGTAACACCCTAATTACCCTAAGCCTTACCTCACACCGTAAAGCAAAGGTTAATCAAAGGTTACGACAAGTCTAAGGCTTATACATATAATATATAGAAGAAGTAATATATCCTAGAAGCCCGATGAAGGATACAGCTCAAAAACAAGATGTGAAAAGCGCAAAATGTACTCACGAAGCTACAAACTTAACACACAAGAAATAGATATAATATAACCAAATATAAGAGTATAATAGTATGAAGATCTAGCCACAGCTCGCGGAGTTTAAGCCGGATTGCTATATATACAGACCATACATACATCTGAAAGTTAAAACAGCTTATACAAGTTGTTCTCTCAAAGTAAGCCTCTAGGAAAAAGTAAATACAAAAGTGAGAGATAATACAAAATAAGCAAAAAGACTCCAAAACAAATAGAGATCCTCCGCTCTGTCACCACCAAAATAACTCATCGAGGTGGGTTGCGACCTGCATCTGAAAAACAACAACAGAATATGGTATGAGAACCAGAGGTTTTCAGTAAGGTAACAGTGCCTAATAAGTAAGATGTAAGACTCCGGGACACCAAAGGCAATCCTAGAACTTCACATCAAATACGGATATTCAAACTTAGAATAATTTAAATAAATAAAGAACTTTAAACATAAACCGGGCTATCTAAACTTAGGAGAATTCTAACTAATGCTAAACACACCACTGTATCCCATAGCCTTCACCAACCTAACCTCCGTGCGATCCCATCACCACTGCCTACCTACCTCCACAACACCAAAAAATCATAAGTAATACAAGCAAGTAAATCACAAGTAATATACATGTACAGCAAGTAAAACATCTAGCAAATAAGCATATTATTCATTTAGGAAAGATACACAATTAGGCAAAGCAAACAAAACACATAGTAGATGCACATGATGAATGCCTGTCCTATTGGCTCGTGATATCACTTGTTGGTCTATGAATGCCAACCCGACACATCCTTTCGGATGTCAGCTTTCTGCCACGTCCGAGGATATAGCACCTAGCATGCTTTTGTTCCGAGGATATAGTGTCTGGCACACTATCGTTCCGAGGATATAGTGCCTGGCACACTTGCATGCTCATTCCGAGGATATGGTGCATGTAAGACCCAGAACTTTTGAAAAGTCTTATTATGATCAAGTCTCAAAATCATATGGTTATTTATAGCCTTAATTTCAGAAATTATTTTATTAAAGATAATTAAGGCAAGTTTTGATTTATTTGATTTGAGATAAGCTATGATTATTATCCAATTTTATAATTATTGGATTATTTTCTATATTTGAATTATAAAGTTGATAGTTATAAAATAATAAGTATTTTATATGATTTGGATTGGATAAGTCATATTTTAAATATTAATACTGCTATTTTAGAAAATGAAGAAATTAAGTATATTATTTCTTATTATTTGATTTGGGCATTTTATTGAAAATAATTGTAGAGTTGATGAACAAATAGTATTTTATATATTATTATTATTGGATTAGAATTTATTTCTAATTACTATATTATCCCTATTTTTAAGTGAAATTACTAAAATGCCCCTAACCCTAATTTTTGAAAATGAAACCCTAACCCAGTGACCCGCTAACCGACCCGGTTTCCTTCACTCACACTCAGCAGCAGCAGCTGCTGCCCCTCTACCCTAGACACCCACACGCAGAGGCAAAAAGGAAAAGAAAGGAAGAAACAAACGAAGCAAAAGGAGGGGTTCAAAGAAGAGAAGAGGGGAAACAGAGAGGGGACTCGCGGATAGAGAGAGATGGAATCGCGTCCGCCGTTGACCCACACCCTGCCGTTCCGCGTGACTGTGCCGACGTCGCCGTTAGTTTTCCTTGTCGCTGATGATGGAGAACCAAGAGAGGGGGACGTGTGAAGAGAGGAAGGCGCCGTGTCTGGAGGCTGCCACCGTCGAATCCTCCTTGTCACCGACGTTCGGATCGAGAACAGGAGAGGAAGGAAGCGTTGTTTGACCGTCGCACCTCGCCGTCGATCGCCTTCGAACCGCGCCGAACCCAGGACTGCGGGCCTGAGGGATGTGATGCAGGAGCCCGACACGAGAAAGAGGGAGCGCGCGTGCTCGCGCGAGGGGAAGGCGACGCTGCTGTCATCGCTGTTGCTGAGCTGCCGTCGCCGTTCCTCCAGAACCGCCACCGCTGGGTCGCTGTGAAGAGGGGTCCGCTGCTGTGACGCCACTGCTACTGTGGCTGTCTCGGTGTTCATCGCGTCCCTGGTCATCACCGGCTGTTCTGATGATGTCAACGGATTCAGGCCGCCACCGGTGTCGCTGCCGGAGAAGGGAGCTGCATCTCTGTGATTCTGACCGCCGGGGATGGTTCTGTGACTTCCGGGACCGCCGCCGGAGCTTCTGGCCATTTCTGTCGCTTGAGACCCTACTGCCGTCGCCGGAAAAAGTATGCCGGTAAGGGTTTCGAATTTGATTTTCGTTTCTTATGAGATTCTGGAGTTTTATTGTTGCGGCATGTTGGTTTCAGTCACTGTTGCCGGAGTCAGGTCGCCGCAGCCGCTGGAGGTGGCTGCCGGGGCCACCGCCGAACCGGTTCAGAGACCACTGCTGTTTCGGTTCAGCCGCTCTTTCTTTAGTTCGGTAAGCGTTTCGATTTGAAAGCCCTTTAGTTACCGTTCTGTTATCATACGCTGAGGTTTGTGGCATTAATTGCTATAAGATTGAGTTTCGGTTGTTGTATGTTGCGATTAGAGTTGTTGAGACTCTTGCGAAAGTGGCTTGGAGCTGAGGTTTTGGTTGCCGCCAGTTCGGTTTGAGACAGAAAGGACTTGATGAGGCATTTGGGTTATGGATTTGCGTTTTGAGGTAGGAGCGCTTTCTGAAAACTACAGTTTATTATTGGAATTATTACATATGGATACTGATGTGAGACATGGTGTAATTAGTGATTGTATCTGCCTTATGTATTATTTGATTGACTCGAACGATTATGGATGTTGGCTTGGCTGAAACTTAAGCCGAAGGGCTGTATTTATTGATAAATTGGCTGGTTCTGGATTGAACCGTGAGCCGGATGGCTGAGATGGATGGTAATCCATGGTTGAGTATAAATGCATGTATGCAATCGAATGAATTGTGAATTTAAGACGGATGGTTGAGATGAATGTTGTATGCGAGTATGCTTGTGTTTTCTCTCTGGTTGTAAGGGTGACAGGGCACCGATACCCTCTAATGGCGACAGGGCGCAGATACCCTCTAATGGCGACAGGGCGCAGATACCCTCTAATGGCGACAGGGCGCAGATACCCTCTAATGATAATAAAGCGCAACAGAGAGACTGTGTCCGGGTTAGCTACCGGACACGTCGGGTTGGCTTGGTAACCGACAGATGATATCATCAGCCACTAGGGACAGGCATGCATCATATGCATTTATGTGACATTATTTGGGTGTGTATATTATACTTGGTTTGCCTATGTGACTAATTGCTAATTATTCTACTTGCAATAACTGTTTGTTTGTGCTTGCATCCTTCTATTTGTGTTTGCTACTGGGACTCTGTTGGACTATGGTGATTGGTTGCTGGTTGGATTGTTTGGGCCTAGGGCCGTGGTTGGAATGAGGTGAACCGATGGTTGATTTCACTTTTGTGTTTCTGGTTTGGAATAAAATTATGAAAAGCTATTTTGGTTCCGCATAGATAAACCGTTTTGAAAGGCTTTTGAGTTTTTGAGAATTGAACCGTTCTTCTTTCCGAAAAGATTTCTGACTTTACTTTCATTGTAAACCATTGTTTTTGAAAGGAGACATAAGACGGTTATGAATCACTGGTGCGGTTATCTTCATGTATCCTATTACAGTAATTCCCAAAAACCCTCTACTGAGAACCCTTTCGAGGATGATGTTCTCACCCCCCTACATTTTTTTCTTTTCAGGATATGGGCGCAGAAGTTACGAAGAGCTTATTTAATTGTTGTTGTGATGCTCTGTATTGTTTTAGTTATGGTTTACTGCACCCTCGCCTTTATCTTGATATAATCTGTAAGAGGGATAGGAATTGTATTGTATTATGTTTGTAATATTACTTATATATATTTATGTATATATATGGATGTACTCTTTATGAGTTTTTGTAAGTTGTATGGTATTTATGGATGTACGTTATCGAACAAAAGTATCTTTGGGAGCGGTATTGCGGTTTAAAGTTTTAAACAGGCTCATATTTAGTATTAATTAATATAAGTGTTGTCGTAATGTCCGAACTATCAGAGTCACGCAGCCGAAAGTTCGAGCTTTGGTAGTTAGGGTGTTACATTATGGTATCAGAGCAGTTCTTCCTGTAGAGCCTGAGGAATAGACTGACTATGCTTCAATTGCATACTCTGAGAGTTTGTCATGTATTAGGTCTTGTTGAATGACGAGGATTAGAGCTTTATGCACATGACGGTCTATTGATTTAACGCTGTTAGTCTTGCATTGCATAATTCCTGAGATTAAGTTTGGCCGGCTTAATACTGGTGAATTATGTATATGAAAGCACTGATGGGTTATCATAGATGAAATACGAGTTTTGAGTAAAGCGAATTGCGGGTTTTGGGAACGTTAGAAACTATTTCTCGAGGCTATTCAGTTGTGTGTCTTGAATTCTGTTCGAGTTGACCTGTTCTTTATTATCCTAACTTGAAGTCCTTGTTTTCTAATCCTTTGGAAAGTAGTTTGATTTTTCAACTCTATTCCTCTATCGACAATGCACATCTTCAATTGATTATGTATTTGGAATATTTTTCAAAATTTTGAAAAGAAAGGATTTACCACTTTTGTCTCGGTTGAGTTTCGTTTGATAAGCTCTACTTGACTTATTTTGAATTGAGTTTGATTTAGCATGCTATATGGTTTATGTCATTGTTGTTCTTTTGAAAATGTTGGACTCATGGCTTTCTTCTTACGAACGGACGAAAGTCTTCCTTAAGCCTTCCATCTCCATAAATGTCATGCTTGACTTTGTTTTTAACTGATCTTTTACATCTTGTGAATATTGCCATTGATCTTGGTTTGTCCTCTTTTGTGAATCTCATTCTTATATGAGTAAGTTTGATTCATTTCAAAATAGTGCATCATTTATCCTCTCATTGTCTCTACCAGAGTTTTTAGTCAAAGACTTATCCTTGAGAGATTACTAATGATTGAGTTGTCTTTTCTATGACTTTTGTATTCTTTAGGATCAATTAAAAGCTTATTTGATGTCTCATGCCTAGTGGATCTTGTTTAAACTACTTTGATTTGAGATCTTTTCTTGTATGGCTTGACTCCTTTTCAAGTACATCCTAATTTTCTTGAATATTATTGCGAGATGGTGATTTCAAGTATACTTTTGGAGACTTGTTTTGAATTTTATAAAGCAGATTGAATTCTCTTTGAATAAGTTCTAAATTGAACTTATTTTTCAGTTGCTTGGTTATAATTGAAACCATTGTTCAATTTTTGACAAAATTGTTTTAGAGTTGACATGCGCTATTTTAAATGAGGTTTTGAAAGGTTTCCTTGTTTAATGGAAACCTGTTTGTTTGTAACGCACCATTTGTCTCCTTACCAGATTGTAAGCAAAAAAAAAATTTTACCTCGGAATTTATTTCTTTTCTAAAGAGAGTTTAACCTCCTCTTTTGTCCTCGCTATAAATGTTATACACGCTTGTTTGAATATGGGTTTTGGGAATTTTTGAACAAGCATTTGATTTCTCTTCCGAGTTTTATGAATTACCTTTGGTTAAGTTGTGCACCTAATTATCTTTCTAAAATATTTGAGGAAATATTTTAGCTCTTAGCCAAACTTGTGTGCATTTTGTTTTTAAAACTCTACATGATCTACTTCAACATGAAAGCGTATTAAAAGCAAAGCCACATTTATGCTTTTGTTACTCTTTTGACAGATGTTGTTACTTAACTTCTCTTTCAGACTGCGAAGTAGTTTTTCTGCAAGTTTTCGATTCTTTTAAGAGCAATGTATTCGAAAGTATTTTAATTATGCTCTTGAGTTCTGTGAGCCTTGTCTTGGGTTTGAAATATTCTCTTCTGTAAACCTCATACTTCTTCGACCCAATTTGAATTTGGTTCAAATTAATGTGCTGATTCTTCCTATTGATCCTATTGAATTTCCTTGATCCAAGGGTTATCTTGAAGTTGTCAATTGAATTGAGTCTATCAAACTTCATTGCTCGAGTGTCCTTGTTTATTTGGAATTGGATACATTCTCTCAAATCTTTGAGTACTATCCTTGACATTTGACTCTCCTTTTTAAATCTTGTATCCTTCTGAGTAGGCTCGAGAATTGTTTTGATATCACGTGCGACTTATATCCCTATTTTTAAGTGAAATTACTAAAATGCCCCTAACCCTAATTTTTGAAAATGAAACCCTAACCCAGTGACCCGCTAACCGACCCGGTTTCCTTCACTCACACTCAGCAGCAGTAGCTGCTGGCCCTCTACCCTAGACACCCACACGCAGAGGCAAAAAGGAAAAGAAAGGAAGAAACAAACGAAGCAAAAGGAGGGGTTCAAAGAAGAGAAGAGGGGAAACAGAGAGGGGACTCGCGGATAGAGAGAGATGGAATCGCGTCCGCCGTTGACCCACACCCTGCCGTTCCGCGTGACTGTGCCGACGTCGTCGTCAGTTTTCCTTGTCGCCGATGATGGAGAACCAAGAGAGGGGGACGTGTGAAGAGAGGAAGGCGCCGTGTCTGGAGGCTGCCACCGTCGAATCCTCCTTGTCACCGCTGTTCGGATCGAGAACAGGAGAGGAAGGAGGCGCTGTTTGACCGCCGCACCTCGCCGTCGATCGCCTTTGAACCGCGCTGAACCCAGGACTGCGGGCGTGAGGGATGGGATGCAGGAGCCCGACACGAGAAAGAGGGAGCGCGCGTGCTCGCGCGAGGGGAAGGCGACGCTGCTGTCATCGCCGTTGCTAAGCTGCCGTCGCCGTTCCTCCAGAACCGCCACCGCTGGGTCGCTGTGAAGAGGGGTCCGCTGCTGCGACGCCGCTGCTACTGTGGCTGTCGCGGTGTTCATCGTGTCTCTGGTCATCTCCGGCTGTTCTGATGATGTCAAGGGGTTCAGGCCGCCGCCGGTGTCGCTGCCGGAGAAGGGAGCTGCATCTCTGTGATTCTGACCGCCGGGGATGGTTCTGTGACTTCCAGGACCGCCGCCGGAGCTTCTGGCCATTTCTGTCGCTTGAGACCCTGCTGCCGTCACCGGAAAAAGTATGCCGGTAAGGGTTTCGAATTTGATTTTCGTTTCTTATGAGATTCTGGAGTTTTATTGTTGCGGCATGTTGGTTTCAGTCACCGTTGCCAGAGTCGGGTCGCCGCAGCCGCTGGAGGTGGCTGCCGGAGCCACCACCGAACCGGTTCAGAGACCACTGCTATTTCGGTTCAGCCGCTCTTTCTTTAGTTCGGTAAGCGTTTCGATTTGAAAGCCCTTTAGTTATCGTTCTGTTATCATACGCTGAGGTTTGTGGCGTTAATTGCTATAAGATTGAGTTTCGGTTGTTGTATATTGCGATTAGAGTTGTTGAGACTGTTGCGAAAGTGGCTTGGAGCTGAGGTTTTGGTTGCCGCCAGTTCGGTTTGAGACAGAAAGGACTTGATGAGGCATTTGGGTTATGGATTTGCGTTTTGAGGTAGGGGCGCATTCCAAAAACTACAGTTTATTATTGGAATTATTACATATGGATACTGATGTGAGACATGGTGTAATTAGTGATTGTATCTGCCTTATGTATTATTTGATTGACTCGAACGATTATGGATGTTAGCTTGGCTGAATTGTTGTGTGGCTTGTGAAATGTAATGTTTGAAGTTGATTTATTTATTGATAAATTGGCTGGTTCTGGATTGAACCGTGAGCCGGATGGCTGAGATGGATGGTGATCCATGGTTGAGTATAAATGCATGTATGCAATCGAATGAATTGTGAATTTAAGACGGATGGTTGAGATGAATGTTGTATGCGAGTATGCTTGTGTTTTCTCTCTGGTTGTAAGGGTGACAGGGCACTGATACCCTCTAATGGCGACAGGGCGCAGATACCCTCTAATGGCGACAGGGCGCAGATACCCTCTAATGATAATAAAGCGCAACAGAGAGACTGTGTCCGGGTTAGCTACCGGACACGTCGGGTTGGCTTGGTAACCGACAGATGATATCATCAGCCACTAGGGACAGGCATGCATCATATGCATTTATGTGACATTGTTTGGGTGTGTATATTATACTTGGTTTGCCTATGTGACTAATTGCTAATTGTTCTACTTGCAATAACTGTTTGTTTGTGCTTGCTTCCTTCTATTTGTATTTGCTACTGGGACTCTGTTGGACTGTGGTGATTGGTTGCTGGTTGGATTGTTTGGGCCTAGGGCCGTGGTTGGAATGAGGTGAACTGATGGTTGATTTCACTTTTGTGTTTCTGGTTTGGAATAAAATTATGAAAAGCTATTTTGGTTCCGCATAGATAAACCGTTTTGAAAGGCTTTTGAGTTTTTGAGAATTGAACCGTTCTTCTTTCCGAAAAGATTTCCGACTTTACTTTCATTGTAAACCGTTGTTTTTGAAAGGAGGCATAAGATGGTTATGAATCACTGGTGCGGTTATCTTCATGTATCCTATTACAGTAATTCCCAAAAACCCTCTACTGAGAACCCTTTCGAGGATGATGTTCTCACCCCCCTACATTTTTCCCCTTTCAGGATATGGGCGCAGAAGTTACGAAGAGCTTATTAATTGTTGTTGTGATGCTCTATATTGTTTTAGTTATGGTTTACTGCATGGTTTACTGCACCCTCGCCTTTATCTTGATATAATCTGTAAGAGGGATAGGAATTGTATTGTATTATGTTTGTAATATTATTTATATACATTTATGTATATATATGGATGTACTCTTTATGAGTTTTTGTAAGTTGTATGGTATTTATGGATGTACGTTATCGAACGAAAGTATCTTTGGGAGTGGTATTGCGGTTTAAAGTTTTAAACAGGCTCATATTTTAGTATTAATTAATATAAGTGTCGTCGTAATGTCCGAACTATCAGAGTCGCGCAGCCGGAAGTGCGAGCTTTGGTAGTTAGGGTGTTACAGTGCATGGCACACTCTTGCAACACAGAAGGAAAACAACAACAACATCTATTTCATCATAAATCACTCCAAGGATATAGTGCCTGGAACACTATCATTCCAAGGATATAATCCCTGGCACACTATCCACATCCAACAAGTCCATCTACCTCAAAGCATCACCAGTCATCACAATTTCTCATCTCAAATCACTTTCAATTATCAATTCTCAACATTTCAAGCATATAGTGCTTGGCACACTTTCCACCTTCAACAAAATCATCATTCCTTTTTGAGTCCTCAACTCATCATAACCATCATCATTTCCATTAACATCCTTAAACATTCATATTTCTCAAGTTCATCATAAGCAATTCCATTTCTCAGAAATCTCTTCAACCGTATATTTGTAATTTCACATTCACCAGTTCAACTAGAAATTACACATATCTTACAAACCTGGTCACCGGCTCTAAGCTCATAACAAAAAATACCCTTTTATCACTTTATTATTTTCCCCCTTGAATTCAAGGACCTAAAACTGGCAAATAAGTTTTAAACAAGTGTTACGGAAGTTTTGCAAGCTTGCTAGGAAGGTAAAAAAGTTAAAAACAAGGTTTTAGTTGAAAAACAGGGCATGTGCGTACACACAAGGGTGTGCGTGCACACGCCCAGAAAAATTTTCAAATGTGTCGTACGCATAGAGGTGTGCGTACACACAGGTAGTAAAATTTTCAACTCTGTTCATCCGCACGAGGCATTTGAACGCCTTCAACAGAGTGCACCTTCCAACGTGTGCGTGCGCACAGGTTGCAAATCTTCGTTGGGTGTGTGTGCGCACAGGTCGTGCTAGCGCTCTCAACAGCAAGCCTTTCCCTGTGTGTAAGTGCGCACAAGGCTGTGCGTGCGCACAGGTTCAAAAACTCACAGGGGTGTGCATGCATACACAAACCAGAAATCACAAATTCTGCAGCATTCACAGAATTCAGATTTCAACACCAAACTTTGAATGATCATAACTTCCTCTACAAAAGTCCATTTCCTACAAACTTTATATCCACTTAAAGATTTTTCAATGAACTTTAATTTAAAACAAATTCCAACAAATCTTGAAAACTAAGGCTCAAGTTATGATCCATCAAAGTTCATCAAAAATCAATTTTTACCAAAAACACTAAAACTCAATATTGCCACAACTCTCAATCCAAAATTACTTATTACATATTCAAAACAATCCCAATGTACCTATATCATATTCACATATCCTCCAATTCATTCCACAATCTAAAACTCACATTTTCATCATTTCCATATCCAATTCATCCATCAAATCATTAAGCTCCCAAATATTACACAATAACATTACACCTCAATAATTTCTCATACACAGATCCATCACTTACCACCCATTATTATCATAAAAGTCACCCAACACCAACCTTACACACCATCAATAATCCACCAACCTTAACACAACATCAACCACAAAATTCAAAATCCAAAAGTATCATCAACATATATCATCACACATCACAATCATCAATATCCTTTATTCCAAACCATCACAAACATTTTACATTGCCTTAAATTCTCATAATACTCATTATTCATCAATATAACTAATCACCATCAATACTCATCAACACCAATAATTCCCAACAATCATCATCAACCATAATAATCCAATACAACCAACAATTACATCAATTCACATATAATTATTCATACGCCAATATCATTCAATCCTATCTTAGGGTCAACTAGCCTAAGTGTCCAAAAACATTACATATTGCATAAAGAAAATCGAAACCGTACCTTGGCCGATTCCCAATATGCACAAACACCCAAGGCTTGATTCCAGCAAGATCAACAAGCCTCAAACACCAACACCACTTCCACAACTCACCAACTACCAAGCTATACACATAACATACCAAGAATCAACACTATGGCTAACCAAAATATCAAACCACAAGAGTTTAAAGAGACTTACCTTATTCAACGAGATTAGGAGTAAAATCCAACAATTACCTGCTATTAGAGATCATCTAAACAACCAAAACCACAAACTTACTCAAAAACCAAACCCCAAAAATGCATAAAGTTAGGGAAGGAAACTAGGATATGAGTTTTGAGTTCTTACCAAATTTTCTTAGATAGAAACGAAGAGCTCGGTGAGAGCTTCGCGTGGCCACAAATGGCTCGTCAATCGGAGTTCCGTAACTCACGTTATGGCTCTCGGAAGGTGATGATGAATAGTAACATCACCTCTTCTCCTCTCTTCTCTCAAACCGCGCCTCTCTCTCTTTGGAGGGTAAAAAAGAGCTGAGTTGCTCATTTAACTCACTTATATATGTTGGGTATTGGGCCCAATTTGGGCCCGGTCCAACCCGTTAGCATTTTTGGTCCGTTTTGCCCACTTTGGGCCAAAACCTTTAAGATTAGTGTCCGGTTTTTAATTCTAAATTATTTTTATCCTTTCAAAACAACAAATCAATTTTCAAAATCTTATTTTTTCAAAATACGTGGTACTGGACAAACTAAAGCCAGTACTGCCAGTTTAAGCACCAATACGCATTTTTACAAAAAATTTTCACAAAAGATACATTTTCCAACTTAGAAAAATTCATTGAAATCAAATTTCACCTTTTTATATTCAAATTAAAACTTCTAAATTTTGAATCTATCTTGGGCACTTAAAATTATTATTTTTATTAAAATGGTTTTACAGAAAAATTTCGGTTCTTACACTAATGTTGAATCGTGAGCTTCCAAGGCTTGAATGCAAGCTTAATTGATGTATTTTGATGTGTTTATGATGGTTGGAATGTTGCTCTTTGGTTTGAGAAAGAATTCATCATAAAAATAAACTTTTATGAGTTCTAATACTGTAATGATATAATATTTTTGTTGTTGTACTGTTGGTTTTGAATTAGAATTGAATTTAGTAAATTGGTGATGTTCAAGTTTGAATACATATATTTCACATAGTTCAAGTTATTCTATTCAAATAAGCATATTGCTAAATGTTTGTGAATTTGGTTAAACTTACTTTTATATAGGACAATTTTTTGTTAAACTAATTTTATCTGTGTAATTAAATAATTAATTCTCTATCATTCTAATAGTTTTTAATTTTTTGCATAGTCAGTGCAATTAATTATATTATATTTTCAATATGTTTTAAGAGTGAAAATGACAGTAAATTAAAAAATATATGAGATCATTTTAAATAACTTATGGAAGAGTTTGTATTTGCATATGAACAAAACTATATATGTAGTAATATATATTGCTAAATATTTGTGAATTTGGAATGTGTATTTACCTCTTTTATTTTATTTGATTTTGACGGATAATATATTGATAATGCATGATTAGTGATTCTTGATTATCGATTCTAGTTTTAGTGGATTTAGGGTTGTAGGTTTGAACTGCTGAAAGTGTTTGATATATCGTGATTAGTGATTTTTTATTATTGATTCTAGTTTTAGTGAATTTAGGATTGTAGGTTTGAATTGCTAAAAGTGTTTGATATATCCTAATTATTGATTCTTGATTATTGATTATAGTTTAGTGGATTTAGTAGATTTATGGATGTTGCTTCTTGATTATTGACTGTTGTTCATTGATTGTTGACAATTGGTGTTGTTTAAGTTAATTGTTGATGAATAGAGTTTGTGGCGGATTTCAGTTATAGATGAAACTCTGCTGAAATTTCTAAAAAAATCTCTATATATTATGGTTATTTGCTTCTGAAGTTTTAATTTATATTTCCATATTGGTTTGTTTGTGAATTATTGAGAGGTTTACACCAAACAACAACGTATGTAATCAGGAGATGACCATCGTCATCAAGCTGATGTACAACCATCCATGTTCGAGCTACAAGAAGATCCCCTCTGAGACCAGAGAGTAATGGTTTTAGAAGTGAGCGGTAAAAATCTTAATGTAGTCAAACCTTATTAGCTAGTTTAATCTTCTATTTTGTTTCATACTATATATTTTGATTAACTAATTTTAAAGTTTCTTTATACGGGTGAACTTTATATGGGACAAGGAGTATGGTTCCTTCATCAGGAAGATATACAACCATCAAATAGGTAGGCGGCTGTAATAGATGTTGGAGAAAGTACGTGAGAGGTGCGGCCACCTCACTTCCTGGCTCCGCCCGGAAATCAAGAAGGCTATGTACGTTCACTGGGAGACCGATAAGTGTTTCAGGCATCGGCATCTCACAAACAGAGCTAACAGGACATCGGATAGGTTGTCCAAGTATACCGACGACTCAACGACCTTCATGGAGACTAAGGCCAGACTGGTATGTAGCTTCTCTAATTTTGTTATTAACTTAGTTTTATTCTTTGATATATCATTAGTAGGCATCCTAACATATTGTTTCAATGCAACATATGTAGTCGAAGTTGTTGGATTGCTAGGCGACATTGGCGGAGAACTTCAATTACACCACACTTTGAAGGAGAACAAAGAGATATTTGCTTATCAGCGGTCTACGGATCATTATGTGAATAAACATCTGATCTTGTGATATAAAATTTTCAATTAACTGTACAACTGTCGTCCTAATCATAATAACATGTGTTACACAGGAGTCTTACATGCAGAGACTAGAAGCCGCAACTCAGTAATCTTAGCAAAGTGGGGAGGACGTTAGTGGTTCTGCTACTTCAGTCGTCGATCCTAATGCGGTTTGGCATGAGACTGCCTCAGCGTCATACAAGAACCGCGTATATGGGTTGGGGTTGTTCTTCGCCAACAGCCTCTGCACCTCCACGATGAGGCCATGGTCCACCTCTATCACCAGTCGAGTCGTCGATCCCGAGGAACGCATTGATTTGAGGCTGCAGGTGCAGGAGCTCACCCAGAGCCTTCATGAACAGGCTCAGGAGCTGAACGAGACTCGGGAGAGGTATCAGAAGATCCTCACATGCGTGACGAACACGAATAAGCTCAGGCTAGAGTGAAAGGAGAAACTAGAGTAGCTTCAACAGATGGAGCAGCGGATGGCGATGTATCAGGCCTAGATGCACGTTAGTGGCAGCAGCGCTACTGGTGGCAGTAGTGCTACTGGTGGGACACAGACATCATCGCCTTCTCCGCTGCCTTAGCAGGACCACGGGAATGACGATAACGACGACTACCAGAATCTTTAGTGATTATGGCTTTGTTTTATTGTTTCATTATATTTGATTTATTTGAATTTTAATTTATTTGAACATTTGATATTTAATATTACATAATTGCAGTGGCGGAGCTTCATTCAGACAAGGGGGGCCATGGCCCCCCAAACTTTTTATAAAAAAATTAGTAGTATTTCATCAAAAATAAAAAATAGTTCAATTGGTTTAAATGCTTTATTATAACTTGAAGTATCCAAGTTCAATTCCCATCTCATACATTTATTGTATAATAATTTTTAGTGAGTGGGCCTTTGTTAACTTCACAATACATTAAAATTAAAAGATAAAATCAAATCAAATCAAAAAAATTATCTAACAAAAAAAAATAAGAATAACAAAAATCATCTAATAATCAAATCAAATAAAAGAAGATCATCTAATAAAATAAAAGATATCTAATAATCAAATCAAATAAAAAAATAACTATAAAAACACAAAAGATAACCTTTGCTTAGTGAGTGGGCCTTTGTTAACTTCACAACACATTAAAATTGAAAGATAAAATCAAATCAAATCAAAAAAATTATCTAACAAAAAAAATAAGAATAACAAAAATCATCTAATAATCAAATCAAATAAAAAAATAACTATAAAAACACAAAAGATAACCTTTGCTTCTCAAAACACACGCTATGCTAATGCCTTGGCTTCTCTTCTCAAAGGCGTGAAACACGCTACTTTGCTTCTCTTCTCAAAACAGTGAAACACGCACGCTACTGCTTTGCTTTGCTTCTCAAAAAATTAAGTATTTTTTATTTATTTAATTTAATTTTTTATATGATAAAAATATTATAATATTTAATAAGTATTGATATTATTGTATTTTGATAAATTTATAAAAAAAATTCAATAAATATTATAAATTTTAATATTTATCCTTCTAACTTTTTTTTTACATATTTTACAGAATATATATTCAAATTTTTATACAAAATAATGATGAAAAATAAAAGAATTGATGCATTTTTTAAGAGGAAGGCTAATATTCAAGAAGGGGAACATATAACTTCTACAATATCAACACTTGTAGATAGTTCTTCTACTATAATGAATCACGAAGAAAGTTATTCCTGTGCATCAGTTTTTTTCAAAATTGACTTTCATCGTCAATATCATTTGTTCTTCTAGTAAGCGACATGATGAGTTACATGCTGCCAAGACAGATGAAATTGTCCATTTATTAGAGATTGATGAACTTGAAACTGGTAAAGGGGCAAATCAAATTGGTACTTTGAAACGAGCAGGTGATACTTGATGGAGTTCTCATTTCTCTTCTGTTTGCAGTTTGATAAATATGTATGGTGCAACGTTGACTGTTTTACAAAAGATTATTGTTGATGGATCAACTTATTCTCAGCGTGGTGATGCAGATAGTGCTTACAATACCCTGACCTCATTTGAGTTTGTATTGATCTTGCATTTGATGAAAGATATGATGGGAATAACTGATATTCTTTGTCAAGCTTTACAAAAGCAGTCTCAAGACATAGTTAATGCTGTGCAACTAGTTCATTCTACAAAAACACTTATCCAAAGCATGAGAGATGACAGATGGGAGGAATTATTAAAAAATGTGAAATCATTTTGTGAGCAACATGATATTCTTTTTCCTGATTTAACTGCTTCTTATGTTGCAAGGCAAGGAGCCAAGGACGCTCGCGTCACCAAAAAGATCATATTATAGTTGAGCATTATTTTAGAGTGGAGATATTTTTAGTCACAATTGATAAGCAATTACAAGAGTTAAATAGCAGATTTAATGATCAAGCAATGGATCTACTAAGTCTGAGCTCTACTCTCATGCCTAAGGATGCTTACAAAAATTTTGACATTGCTAAGATTTCTACTCTTGTTGATAGCTACTATCCCGAAGACTTTACTGAACAAGAGAAGATTAATTTGCCTTTTCAGCTTCAGCATTTTATTCTTGATGTTCGTCAGCATCCAGAAATGAAAAATTTGTCAACTATTCATGAACTGTGTAGATGTTTAGCAGAAACAAAAAAGTCAAAAGTGTATTACTTGATTGATAGATTGATTCGTCTGATATTAACTCTTCCAGTTTCTACAGCTACTACAGAGCGATCATTTTCAGCAATGAAAATAATAAAGACAAGGTTAAGAAACAAGATGGATGACGACTTTCTTGCGGATAGTTTGGTTATTTACATTGAGAAAGAAATTGATGAAAAGTTTAGTTCTGACTCAATTATTGAAGATTTTAAGTCATTAAAAACTTGAAGAGTACCATTATAAACTATTTTATATTTTTTATCTGTAGAATTATAATAAATTTAAATAAAAAATTAAAATTAAAAAGAAAAAATAAAAAAAAAAATTGCGTCACAATATTTTTTTAAAAAAATGACATTACCATCGGATTTACCGAGGGCATAATCCGACGGTAATAGTGCGAAAAATAGGATATTGTGGCGCCAACGTTATTGTTGAAAAAATCTGCCGATAACCAAATAATTTTTTGAGCAGGTAATTCGTCGCAGAATCCGACAGTAATTACCGTCAGACAAAAAAATTCGACGGTAATTGATTACCGGTGAGATTTATACCTTCAGATTCTTTCCGGCGGTAAATTTATTGGTAATTAACTTACT
>NC_029785.2:46214060-46219116 GCF_000816755.2 Arachis ipaensis | reverse complement strand
TATTGACAAATTCGATTAAACTAAAGATGATTCTCCCACGTCATTATCCCTATCAACTCAAGTTCTTTGTGATAAGAGATGAGAATCAAAATAGAATGAACAAAAGGAAGAAGTCTCTTTTGTTAAGAAGACCTCATATTGAACCCTCAATTCAAATTCTGTTCTTGACTGTTGTTTTAAATGAGCATATTAACCTCTCTCAAATGGATACATCCATATGAATTGAACTGGCCACAGAGCAGAATCTTGCTTCATATAGCAAAAATATAGGAATGTTCTTTTTCACAATTACGAGATCATTAATACAGAGTGTAATAGCACACAACTCTCTAATGAATTCACTTAACTCGGTGAGTGGTTTCTAAATGTTGGTTGATAATTCTGTAAAAGCAATGGACAACAAAGATTCTATAACCACATGACTATCATGACTTTTTATACTCATTGATTTTTTCTGACTAATATTATATCTATCTAAACTAGAGGCATAACTATTTTAAAAATCTTAATCTTTGCACTCACCAACACACATACTGTCTCTATATAGTAGTTAAAATAAACAGAGTTTTTGAAAAGTATAACTCCTTGTAAGTGTTTGAAATTTGTTTATAAGCTCTTGAAAAAATACTAGTACATTATTATTCGTATTTTACTTTAAATTATCTAATACAAGTTGTATTGAATATGTTAAGTACGTAGTTTCAAAATACTTGAAATTCACTCAGAAATTTACGGAATAAAAAAATGTTATTTTTAGGGAAAAATTTATATTTAACTTTTATATTCGATTCACCCTTTTGAACATATTTTATGTACCAAAAATTAAAAGCCACGTAAGTATTGTTTTGCGTCATGAACCTTTCAAATGATGATAAGACCTAATATAATGGTGCCACTAAATAAATCAGTAACATTCGTATATGTCTTAGCTTGTTTTTCCAACATATTCGCTGCCTTTATTATAACCCCATGCCAGATGCCAGCTGCTAGGGTCCACACGTGGATCGGATCACACGCGGATCGGATCAGATCGGATATAGCCTAAAATTCTATTCGATCTGCAGTGCACTCATTGAATTGGATTGGATACAATATCCGTAATTTTTCAGGACGGATCCGATCCGATCCGATCCGCAAGTATGCGGATCGGATCGGATCGGATATCGGGTATATCCGCATAATTAAAAAAATGTTTTCAAATTCTATTTGGCTGTTTTTACAAAAAAAAAATTCATTTTTTACCTGTTTAAGCATATTTAATTCTAAAATATTATCAATAAAAATTCTCTTGAATAATAAAAAAAATAATAACACAAGATTTAAGTTTAATTATTCTAAGTCGGAGTACAACATAAAAAATAAAAAACAATATATCATAAAATTCATAAAACAACACACTAAAATTCATATCACATTAGGGTTTATTTTCTTAAACTATGCTATTTATATGTGTTGTGCGTATATGCGGATTTGCGGATCGGATCCGTGGATATCACTACCAAATTCGCAATCCGATCCTACCATAGTGCGGATCGGATAATATCCGCAAAATTCGGATCGGATGCAGATAATTACCGCGGATATGCGGATATTATCCGATCCATGTGCAACCCTACCACCTGCCTAGTAAGAGGAATATTATTCGTTTGACATCCTCACATGAAGGCTTGTTACATCTATTATCTATTATATATATATATATAATTTTACGACCAAAATATATCACATGTCACTTTTTTATTACAATTAGAATCAAAGTTTTTTCTCTAAAATTAAGAAATTCTCCTCTCCTTTTTACAACCAAAATGTACCACATGTCACTCTCTCATTGTAATTGAAATTAAATCATTCCTTCCAAAATTAAAGAGTTCTTTCCTCCTTCTTACTAATTTTACAACAAAAATGTGCCATATGTCACTCTCTCATTGCAATTGAAATCAAATTTTTCCCTCCAAAATTAAAGAGTTCTCCCCTCCTCCCTCTTCCTTTTTCTATTTCTCTCATTCCTTCAACCACTCTATCTATTTTATATATCATTATCAATATCAATGACGAATTACTAATTTGACAATCAAAATGTGCAACATGACATTCTTTAATTGCATTAAAATTAAAATTGAAATTGAAATATACATATATTATGTATCATATATTACTATCTAATTTAATAATCAAATGTGTCACATGACACTCTCTTATTAAAATAGAGAGAAAATATTTTTCTCCAAAATTAATATACTTCCTTCTTAAATTTTCTCATCTACCTCTCTCCATTTTTCTATTTCTCTCTACCATTTTCACTCTATATATAATTTATATTTTATATTAGTAATTTGATAAATCAAAATATGTCATCCAATATTTTTTATTACAATTAAAATATAATTTTTTCTTCCAAAATTAACAAATTCTCACTCTCACTCGCATTCTCATTTTTTATCTTTATCTTTCTCTATCTTTTCTCTCATTCTCTATTTTTTCTACCTTGTTCTACAGAAAATAAATTAACAAATAATATAATTCAAATAAAAAATTAGACCTTTTCATATAAAAATAATAACTAAAAATTTTGTTATTTGATTTTTTATCTATAGAGACCTTGATCTTCTTAGCCAGAAATTTTTGTCAACCTACGATTCTTTTTTTGTAAAAGTAATTTGATTTTATAAATCTTTTGTGCCATGCATAATCTATACTATTAGAACAAAGTAGACCGTATTTTTAAGGTCAAAATGTGCCACATGTCACTCCATCATTGCAATTGAAATCAATCTTTCCCTCTAAAATTAAAGAACTCTCCCCTCTTCTCTCTTCCTTTCTCTATCTCTCTGATTCTTTCACTCACTTTATCTCTCTTATATATCATTATCAATGACTAATTACGAATTTGACAATCAAAATATACAACATAACATTCTCTAATTGTATTTAAATTAAATTAAAATTAAAATTAAAATACTAAAATTGGAATATAGCTATATTATATATTATATTTATATATTACTAACTAATTTAATAACTAAAATGTGTCACATGACACTCTCTTATTAAAATTTAGAGAAAATATTTTCCTCTAAAATTAGTGAACATCCTTCTTATATTTTCTTATCTACCTCTCTCTTTTTTTTCTATTTCCTTCTATCCTTCCCACTCTATATATAATTTATAATTCATATTTTATATTAGTAATTTGACAAATCAAAATGTGTCACCAGATATTTTTATTATAATTAAAATAAATTTTTTCTTAGCTTCCAAAATTAACAAACTTCCTCTCTTATTCTTCTGCTTTATCTTTCTCTCTCTCTTTTCTCTCATTCTCTATATCTCTTCCTTTCTATTCTACAAAAAAAAAAAAATTAATAACATAATATAATTTAAATAAAAAATATTATTATATGCATACTTTGTGTAATAAATTTAATATCTAATCAAATATAAAAATATATACGTTAAATTCTTTTAAATTTTAGATAACGAATGTTAAAATTAAGTAAAAAAAATTAAACTCTTTTATTTGAAAATAATAACTAAAAAACTTATTATTTAATTTTGTTTAAGACTCTGATTTTCATAGGCAACGAGAACTTTTGTCTCTTACGACCATTTTATATAAAAATAATTTAATACTATAAATATTTCTTGTCATAATCTATAATATCAGGATCGATATAATTTTAAAAAATTTATATTTTAGTAGCTAGTATTACGGGTAAAATACTAGTAGTATACTAAATCACAAACATGAGATAATATCCGCCAACTGATCGATGATTCTATGCATGCATTACTATTATATTATTGACAGTTCAGCATCATATATATGTGAGCTTTCTCTTCCATTATACAGATGCATCACATGCTAACCCGAATATAGCTTAGATAAAAAAATTATTTCAATTATTTCTTTTTACCTTTAGCTTAGATATAATTATTTATGTTAGATATAATTCATGTATTTAGATATAATTCATGTATTTTTTTTATTAANAAGTTGCAAGTATAAGTATATAGTCTTTTTAATTTACCAAATATAAAATAAAAAATTATATTTTTTAAAAGGACAAGTACCTTTTTAAAAAATTTTACCAAACTAAATATAAAATAATCCAATTAGATATAAAAAAATACATATATCAGACCAATATCAAACAAGTATTATATCTAAAATGTGTTCAACACACAAACATAATAATAATTCAATGAAATATTCATACTTCGTAGCAATTGACTGATTAGATAAAGTTCAAAATCGCTCTTAATTTAACAAAATATGTTAACATCTGTTTAATTTAAATCAAAATTAATTCTATAAAAATGTATTTATACCAATATTTCTTTGCAAACATTAATCTAAATAAAAATAGTCCATAAGAGTATAGCAAGAATTATAGGGTATATTTGGAACGATAATTTTTACCTAACCCTAAATGATATGCCGTAGTGTTGGTATACACAAATAATTAATGTAAAGACACGAATTCAGTAGTATGTACTTGGTTTTCAGTAACATTAATAATGTCCATAAAGACTGCGGAATAATATTTTGCAACTTGTCATAAATATGATGAACAAACAAATTAAGTGCACATCCCCAATAGTGCATTCTTTGGCATATTAGCGACAATAATACCTAAGTTAATTTTATTATAAAAGTTAGATGGTGTAATACATCTATATTATAATAGAACAGTGTAATATGCTATATTATGATGTTAGAATTTATCATAATATTAAAGAGATAAAAAAATAAATACTCAGAATTTATTTTATTTAATCTTTCAAAATTAATAAATTTTAAATAAAATAATTTCTGATTTTTTTAGTTAATTTTTTTATTAAATATTTTTGTTACTCTATTAAAAAATATAACTAACGATTACTGGAGTTAGAACCACTTAAAAAAATCATTACTAACATAACTATAGAATTAATTAAATATGTGGCTAGGATTGAGAGATATTGAAAAAGAACCACGCCATGATTGAGAGAGAGATAGAAGGAGAACGTTGCATCAATCAATGATCATGATCCGTCCAGCAAAATTTAAATACCT
>NC_029785.2:46213302-46213928 GCF_000816755.2 Arachis ipaensis | reverse complement strand
CTTGTGGTAAAAAAAATTATATGATGGCAAAGAAGAATGATTATAAGGTTAAACGAGGAAAGAGAGGCGTATAAAAAAAAAACAACTTAGTGTATAAATAAGTAAAACAGGCGGCATCATGCAAAGATGACAATGAATTGTGGTGGTTTTGGAATCGTCGGTGAACAAACCACTAATTGTGTCACCCACATTTAGCGGCGGTTTTATGAACAAACGCTGTAAAATATTGATTTGGTGGCGGTTATGCCAGCGGTTATTGAAAACCACCACCAAATATAATGTCGACGTCCATAACCGTGGCAGTTGAAAGAGTCGTCGGCCTTTGATTTTGCGTCGATTTTAAACCGCCGCTAATCGTTAAAAAAAACGCCACTATACTCCACCTCTGTTGTAGTATTAAGTATCTTAAAATTTCTCTCGTAAAAAATTGTGGCTAACAATTTACTTTTTAGAAATTTTTTTCTATAAAAATCATTAGTGATAATTTTTTTTAAGAAAAATTTTATTTTTTGAAAATTATCACCCATAATTTTTGTTTAATTTTTTTGTCATTTTTAAAATTAATATTCATAATTTTTATTTATACTAACTATCTCTTATATTAATGTATTACAAAAATAAATAAT
>NC_029785.2:46212023-46213276 GCF_000816755.2 Arachis ipaensis | reverse complement strand
GTCAACCCAAATGCATGTATGTAATTCTAGTAGTACGACATATCTAGAAGAATTTGTGGCTAAGCACAACTAAGCTAGTAAACCATTTGAAGGAGGGGTATTGATTCTGTGAAATCTATAGTCATCAGAAAATTGAGATTCCAATGTGCCATATATGCCACTTGCACAGAGGATTAGGACTTCAGGGCCATAGCAAAGCTAGCACAGACGCGTTAAATTCGAAAGAAGTCACCCCATTCGCTTTTTAGAAAGAAAAAGTAAACGAAAATGGACAAAATTCAGTAGTGAATGTTGACCTCAATATTTTTGCCGACTTAATTTTTTAGTTAGTTTGAGATATATCAGTTATTATTTATTTTCTTTCCATTGGTGTGGACAAAACTTTATTTGGATTTTTTTCCATCGCTTCATTATCTCACAACATTTCTGAATTTTGTGATTTTAAGAGAAGTGTATGTCATAATCAGATTTGACTAATCACTTGTTTCTTCGATAATATTGTGGATCGAAAGAGGCCCTTGTCTGAGAAAATGGTACAATCTTTCACCCAAAATATGTTTGATTTATATATTTCAGAGTATTTTGGCCCGGGGAAGGGGGTGGTGGTTGGTTTCAACTTTCAACTTTAATTTATTACTTAATATTGATAATTAGATTAGATTATAATATTGACCTATTGGGATGATTATGATTGTGATACTCATAATCTACGAAGATGCCAAAATAATCCTTCCTATGTAGGAACTCTGTCTCCATTAGTACATAAGATCAAGATTTTATCGTAAACAAAAATATTATTTGTAGACTAAAATTAATTATTAAAATTAGTTATTAATGTTTTTATGTATAAATATATGTATAATTTAATTTATTTTTAATGTGTATTTATATTTTAATATGTATTTTATATTAATGACTAATTTTGATAGCTGATTTTAATGTATACGTAACATAATCGTATTTCATTCTTTTTTATTTATTTTTATTTTTTATTTTTTATTTTTTGTATAGATATTATCAAATTTGCTTGCCCACGGATCCGACAATATTACTGGTTAAGTTTTTCGGATTTTGCATTTTTGCTAGCCCATATCTTAAACAGGAAATGAAAGGTTTAAACTTTTATTTTATTTTAGTTTTTCAAATTATTTTCTTGTGATTCCTAAATAAAGGCCCTATTAGACAATTTTTTTATTGTATTATTTATACTACTCTTTTATATAATGTTTAATTTCAAATATAAAATTAAATGC
>NC_029785.2:46211328-46212006 GCF_000816755.2 Arachis ipaensis | reverse complement strand
TAATTATAAAAAATTTTAATGAATAAAAATAGAGACAAAATTAAATTTCTTTCATTTCTAAATTTACATAAATGTGTAGTAAGATAGAAAGATGTATTTTTGTCTTCTCTCAATAAATCTGATCACTTCTCATATTTTCAAAAATTTTTATGTATATCAAATTTTTCTTAAATTTTTTTTCTCCATATTAGTAGAGTTTGTAAACACCTATAAATGAATACCATAATACTATAAAAAAGAATCATTATACTAACATAGGAGAAAATATACTAGAGAATTATTGAGATATAGATATCAGAAACAAAATTAAAAAAATAAAAAGTAGAAATAACATGAGAAAAGGAAAGAAGAAAACATAAAAAATATTATTAAAAAGGAAAAAGGAGAGAAAGAGAGAGGTGGTACCCTAAATTTGAAATATGAATAAGAAACAAAAGAAATTATAAAAAAAGAAGAGGAAAGAGGAAGAGAGAAAAATTAGGGAGGGAGAAAGAGAAAGCATAGAAGGGAGAAGAGACATATGAAGGCCTGCTGCCAAGGTTGAGGCAGCAACCACGACATTCCTTAATATCGATGCACCTCTTTTTTTTTTTTCTTTTGAGCAATCTCAATGGAATGTTTTTGAATTATCATTTTGATACTTTTAGGAAGTGAATTGACCTAAAATTAAAATTTGTA
>NC_029785.2:46209240-46211190 GCF_000816755.2 Arachis ipaensis | reverse complement strand
AATCCTATCCAATTCAAAAAAAATAATATCATATACACAAATAAAATAATAACAAATAAAAGATATTAAAGTAGTTAAAAAAAAAGGGCAAATGACTTGATTAAACCACCTTCATTTCAATATGTCCTGAATGTCCCAAACCGAAAATTGCAACGTCAAAGTCCCAAACCACGTTTCTATATAAATCGAATTAAATAAATTCGATTTAGCGAAACAGATAGTAAATCGAATCTAAATGATTCGAATTAGGTAATAAACGAAGTTCAATGAAAATCGAATCAAATAAGTTCGATTTAGAGATGAATGTAAATCGGATGAATTAAATTCGATTTATACATGCAACCAACGTTAGAGTAAATCGAATTTAAATGTTTCGATTACAAACTAAGGAGGTATATAAAAATGAGCTACTATACGAAATTTTGTAGAAGAGTGAGATTCACAATGGCTAGTGATGAGAGTTTTGTAACTCTTGTGCACTATAGAGGGTCCATTAAGAAGAAAACACTGAGTGCTTTTCTCAAACCTTCGACAAGTTTCACTGAGTTTAAGAATACTATACTCCAGAGACTAGGACTGTATGGCGTGAAACGGGTGGAGAAGTTGTTCTATCGAATTCTAATTTCCGTGTTATGCGATGATGTAAAGTATGATTCATTCATTATTAGTAGTGACGAAGATATGCAGGTGCTGTTTCATTGTCACCGTCAGTTTCCTGAGGTGATGACTCTGGAGTTGTTGGCAAAACTTGTGGATGTGGCATCTAGTTCTGGAGGCTCGAACAGGAATATGCACTCCACAGGACATCTAGCCAGCTTTAGTGCATTGCCTGTTGGATCCTCATCAGCAGTGCCGGTGATTGCACCCGAGCCAGATTTAGTGGATTCACCATCGTTTGCCGTCAATTTGAATCGAAGTTGTGATGCATTAGTTGGCGATGCTAGATCGTTGGGAGACGGTGCTTTCGTGGTGCCCAGTTCTCTTCCGTATGTTTCGGTATTCGGAGAGGTTGGAGCACCCGATGGATTGAGGATGCATTGCAGGATGATGATGACGATGATGTGGAGCCCGCAACGATGCGGATGATAGTGAGGAGGAGACACCACAGATGACTCCACCTATGGGTGGGGGAGCATCTAGCTTAGGTACTAATCAGTACCTCCCCCCCACTTCTCTGCTCTGGACTTGGATGCCATGGCACCTCAGGAAGATCCCTCTATACCTATTGGCTTCGGGGCAAGAGACTCACAAAATGCAGGAGGTGTAGCTGAATTTCAGGTCGGCCAGTAGTTTCAGGATAAAGAGGAAGTCGTGCTTAGCATGAAGACCTATAGCATTCACCGCTGGGTTGAGTACAAGGTGTTGGAGTCGGATCACTGAAAGTACTATGGCAAGTGCAAGGAGTTCAGAAGCGGGTGCGTATGGCTAATCCGGGTCAGCCTCCGCCAGCGCAAGGGGGACCTCATCACCACCCCCGTCATCGTCACAATCCGATTCATCATCCCCTCCCTGGGGATCTGCATCTAGTGTGACAGCATGCGATGTAGATGCACTGGCCTGTGATGAACGTAGCCCCGCGAAAGCAGAGGGGTTGTCCCACCCAGCGCAAATGTGTCGTCCATCGGTCCAGAAGGAGGCTCGTTCAGGTCCACATCTACCCGAGCTTGGGATCCAGGAAGCGGAGACCTGCATCTGGCCAGCTTATCCTCCTGCATGATCATACTGATCTCATCTAGAAAGTGTGACCCTCCAAACTCTGCATCGAGGCCCTCACTACCCAGCAAGTCCGACAACATCTGACCAGGGCTAATATACAGCTGATGCTCCTGCAAACTATCATCACACACAGGGACCCCAGCGAAATAGTCTCCGAATCCGCAACCAGGAATATCAGCACCCCCTGAACCCCCTACTCCCCCACCAACGCTGCCACCGCCACCCCCACCTTTA
>NC_029785.2:46206247-46209111 GCF_000816755.2 Arachis ipaensis | reverse complement strand
CCTCCTCCACCGCCACGTCGGGCACAGCCTCGTCCACGACCTCTGACTCCACCTCGTCCACGACCCCTCCCATCTCGCCTCCCATGCCCCCCTCCCCTCCATGACATCAATGGCCTCCTCCGCCAAATCCACTCACGCTGGCTAGATCGATTCCCAACACGCTGCCTCCTAGTGACCCTACGGTTGTCCAGAACATCAGGCAGCTGGTCCATGTCCGGGACTCGTCTGGGGCCTCGCTCAATCTCCTGAGCTGGTATCGCAGCTGCCCTAGGGTCACCCAGGATGAGCTTAGGCGATAAAAACCTCCTGCCATGCTGATACCACCAATCAAGGTACTCATGAGAAGGCCCTGATATCAAACTGTAGCACGTGTTGCGCCCTATCGGACCAATGAATGTGCCAACTCTACAATGTCAACGGAAACCAACGATCTCCACCCCTCCCATCCTTTGACATAAGAAAATCTATGTTCAAGGCAGCACGTGGCCGATCCTGAACCCCACCAAACTAAGGAAGAACCCGATCTACCGGATGCCACTCAATGACAGCGAAATAGATCAACGCTGTCGCAGCCCTCCACAAAGTCATATGGCGTGGCTCCGAGATCTCGGGGTGTACCGCCTGCACGACTTCCACCAGGCTATATGGCATCCATAGAAACTGCGCATTCAAGTTCAAATTGTTAGTCAACATAAACTAATAAATATACAAATACAATATAAACATGGAAATACTCACATCTCCCGGCTGGAGCAAATCAATCCTCAATCTCCAATTTGCGACACGAGGCCCCTTGTCGCTCAAGCTCGGCTAATAACCTCCCCATCTGATAACCACAACATTTAGTTAACAATAATTTTAAATGCTAAAAAAATGGAAAATAGTTTGCAAGGGTAAATGGAGATTACCTCGAGGCCAACGGCCAATGAAAAATATCATATCCGTCTGGCCGGAATCCAGGGAACCTCTAAAAAATCCACGACTGTAGAAGCTACAGTGGACCAACCAACTTGACGACATTTCTGTTCGTCACACGGCACATGCACCTGTATAGCCATGACAATGCAGCAGAACCCCAACTGTACTGACCCATGTGCTCCAACCTGGTGACGTACGGCAACCATCGGATGTGGAGGCGGGTACCTGACTTGTCCCCAAACAGCTGCGTCGATAGGAGCATCATGATGTACGCACGGGCATACCTCCTAACCGTCTCGTCATCTGCCCCCTGTGGAAGCTCACTAAACATCTCCTCAAACCATGTGCACTTCACTGTGAACTTGTCGATGCAGTTCACAGGAGGCACGCAATACCCCGAGCAGCTCCTCAAACCACACCCATGGTGGTCGGCCACCCTCTATAAATCGTGGAAAGTCTGTCAGGCATCCGCTAACATACTGACCATTGATCGGGAGACCAAGGTGGTACGCTACATCTTGTAGGATTATCGTGCACTCCCCAAATGGCATGTGGAATGTATGCGTCTCAGGGCGCCATCTCTCTACGAAAGCGCTGACCAACGACTCGTCCAACCGAAACCAACTCTCATTCAATCTTGCAAGATGGTACGGACTAGCCATCTGCAAGTAAGGAACGATCCTATCATCCAACATCATACCGTGCTGCCGTCTCATGCTGCTGATGCATCGATGGGGCTGCATAAGAATAGAAGATAACTACTCACATTCGTCACAAAAAATCCTCTCAATGCATCAAATTTTCTAGTTACCACAACATTGCATGCCATCACTTTGCAAACATTTTTACAATGAATCCCTACCAATCTTTTATAGATAGAAACTCTAACCACTACATTACTCACGATCCAATTCTTCGTATTAACAAAAACATTACTAATATGAGATAAAAACATGTTCTTTTTATTAACAAACATAAAAATCAGTACTTAACCCTGTTCATTACTCTACAGTTAACCCTATTCTATAGTTAATGACTTACTAAGTCTGACATGAACTAAATTCAAATATCTGTTTCTGAATTTATTTTAAAAATCTCACACTAACAGTTCTAACTAACTACTAATTTATTTAAAAACAAATTAAATATTAAAAAACACTAACCTCGAGGTGGACGGCTCCAGCAATATGTGCGACTCCATACAGTCGATACAGTCAATTCGGGTCGTCCTCCATGCAAGCAGATTCGGTTGTTCTCGGGTTGTTTTCAGAGAATCTCGGAATTGGGTGGTGGGGTATGAGGTTTTTGGGTTCGAAATCAAGTGACTTCGATTTGTTTATATAGCGAACAATCAAGGAAATCGAATCAATTTAATTCGAATTATGCTCAACACCAAATGCATGTAAATCGAAACAAGTAAGTTCGATTTACAAAACCATCAATTCGAATCGTGTTAATTCGATTACATGTTTTCTGAAATCGAATTCACTAAATTCGATTTATTCTATTTCTTATCACGAATGTAATTCGAATTTATTTGATTCGATTTGCATTCAAATTCTTTTTTCACTTAATTTGAATCAACTGGATTCGATTTATATAGAAATCAACATTGAGACTTTGACGTTGTAATTTTCGATTTGGGACATTCAGAATATATTGAAATGAACATGGTTTAATCAAGTCATTTGCCCTAAAAAAAAAGTAAGCTTATTCTTGATGAAAAAAATGAGTTGGTTGCATTATTTGTTTTAGAACATGTTTGGCTACTTTTTCTAACACCATTAAGAGAGTGTTACAGACTTCCAGCACGATTGAGAGTGTGTGTGTTCCAACAAGTTTGAGAGAGAGCCAAGAGTGTTGTGAGCGGTGCAAAGGTGGTAGTGGTGCGGTGTCAGTTATAACCTAGAATTTTAAGTTTTTTAAATTTAAATACTATCAAATTT
>NC_029785.2:46197989-46206234 GCF_000816755.2 Arachis ipaensis | reverse complement strand
TAGAGCCAGTAATTTTTTTTTGGCTAACATTTAGCCATCAATGTTTAAAAGTATGGACTAAAAATATGTTGTTAGATTACTAGACTAAAAGAATTGGGTTGATGGCTAAAAGTGGCAGCTAAAATCAATAAATCCTGCTGGTCCTCTAATATTTCTCTTAAATTATATATAGATGGTACATTAATACCCTAAAAAAAATATAAATGATACGTATAGAGATATGACTATTGAACTAACTCTTTATAAGAATTTCTAATGGTTATAATTACTGCATCTTTGTCACTAGGATATTCTCAATGAACATACTAGAATTTTCTTTTTCTTGTAATTATATAATAATTAACAATGTATTTTATACTTTGATTCTGGACATTTAGCCCAAAAGTGCTAGTTGAATGGATATTGGGTAATAGGTACGATTTAAATAATTGTAGAATTAATGATTAGTAAATAAGAAATCTATCAATTATTGGTAAAGAGTTTCAACTCTTTAATTATAGTGACTGAATTAAATAAAGTCTTAGGTCATTCATAGTTTATTATAATAATAGTAACAAATTAGAATTTGACCATTAAACCATAGTGTTAAAGTTAACCAATAGTTTAAAAGATGAAAGAAATTATACTTTGTTCTTCTCGAATTTTTAGTAAAAATATTACTTCATATTCTTGGGTCTTTGAGGAATGTTACTAAATGCCAACTTTAATTAATATATTTATTACAAAAATGCTATTTGCACATTAAAATTAACTACCAAAATCAGTCACTATGCATTTGTGTATAAATAAATGTGTAATTTAATTTATTTTTAATATGTATTTTATATTTTATATTTCAATGTGTACTTTACCATGATGGATGATTTTGGTAGCTGATTTTAACGTACATGATGAGCGAAAATTAAAGCTCACGAATACCGACAAGTGCACCGGATCACTCAAGTAATACCACGGTGAGTGAATATCATTCCCACAAGGATTAAATGATTAAGCAAGCAAATATCAGATTAGGTACCTAATTAGATTAAAAAAAACCTGGATTGAAGAGGGTAAGATTGAGTCTTGCTGAGAACTTTAGAACTTGAATGCTTGAATACTTACGGATAGAGAGGTTGAATGTTGATTTGAGAGAAGACAATGATGGTGAGAGTCAAGGGCTTCAGAGATGTTTATGCTCTTAGAGAAATCAAACCTTGTTTACTTATCTTGAAGTATGCAAAGATATTTCACGACAAATTTTTAGTAACTGATTTCTAATTCCTTGGTTCCTCAGTTTCTCAATAATCAATTAGTCGTCAATTAATTAATCAAAGAGGTTAAGCCCAAAAACCGATTTAGATTCAAATAAAATTTAAAAGTAATCCTTAAGTCGAATTATATGTCACGTATTCAAGTTAATCCTGTCCAGTTAAGTCTTAAAAGAAAAACATAATTTTCAAAAATTGTTCTAATCCGAATTATATGTCACTTATTCAAATTAGAGTGATTAAAAATTATGTATGTGTCGCACACTAATTGAACTACTATTCCTAGCCTAATTCAAAGAGTCATGTGAAAGAGTTTTCAAGCTATAATTCAAATATCAAATATTCCAATTATAATCAACAAAATTCAAAAGGGATTAACGTACCTTCTGATACCACTAATCCGAATGAAAAACGAGTAACTCAATCATGAAATAGATCAATGTAAAACTTCAAAATAAAATAAACTTAGATTAATAACCCATAGAAAATATAGACAAAGCTCCTAACCCTTTAACAGAAGATTAATTACACATGAAAAATGAAAGAAAACAATGAAAAGAAACTAAGTGGAGGAACAAAATGTTGGATTTGGATCCGAAGATCCTCCTCTAGGATGCCTTTTCTTGTGAACCATGTTCACTTATTTATATTCTAAGTCTACTTAAAATTCAAGTTTGAAACTATCCTAATCTTATCTTCCGGAAAGAAAGATAAGGTAACTAACTACTTACCTAAAATTCAAATCAAATCCTAACAACCAAATCTTTTATGTTTTTAGAAAGAATTGATAACTAATTTTCTGGCGTCTTCAATATTTTGGATGTGATTAAGGCTTCTAATAATGTGGATAATTGAGATTGGGCCTTAATTTATTTGCATTCTGAGAGTTAGAATTGTCTTTACTCCAGACTTGCTAAGCCCAAAATACACCTTCAGGGGATACATGCAACGGGCGTGGAGTGCATGGCCACCAGACATGAGAGCTTGTCCGTCGGGCGTGTGTGGGAGTAGGGAGGGGAGGGGCCGTTGGGCGTGGGTTTTGTCCACCGGCCATGCACTTAGAGATGTTTGGGGCGCCATTTTACGTCTCCAATTGATGATGGTGGTGCATGGTTCAAACTAAACATCCACTGTAAATATATGCATATCGTTTTAAAGATCTGGACGTTTATTTTTTTAATGTAACTGGAACTGCCTCATTTGGACCTTTGGAGTTCAAGTTATGACCACTTGAGTGTGAAAAGGTCAAGGCTAAGAACTTGTACGCCGGGTTGGTGGACATGTATGTCGGGCGTATGTGTTTTGGACTCCAATTTTCTTCTTTTTGGGTATGTTTTGTTCTTTAGGGCACGGTTTTGCTACCCTTAAACTATATCACGGTTTTGATATTTCGGCCTACTTATGATTATTCAAACTTAATATACGCCTCAATGATTGACACTTGTGATTGAGTTTGATAATAGATTGAAAACATATCTTGCATGATTGCTTCTTCAATGACATAGATTATATGAAATTGAATAAACTTACCAAATACTAATATAGGATGTCTAAATAAAATACATGGCTCTTCGATATTTGAGGATTTATCCATTTATAAATTACACGTTTTCGTTCCCCAAATGATATCATGGAAGAAACAACAAAATCAGACGAATTCTCATATACGAATTTTATCCTCTCATATATTTATAATAAAATTTGACTATTATTCTTAACATAAATCTATCATCTATTTTTCTTTTTCTCACTAAACACCTCTCATCTACTAAGAAGCTCTTTTTACTGAGCTCTTAGTGAAACAATTGGAAATGAAGAAGAGAAAGAAGAAAAAGAAGGGGAAAGGTGCTGGATTTCTAAATTAAGGACACTTAAATTGAATCCTACGATTTTCGGATTTAAAAATGTTTCACAATACAAGTTTTACCCTCCGATATCAGTTTTTCAAATTAAAAAAATAAATAAATATCTACAAAATATAGACACTGATACGGACATGGGACACGACATGACATGTGATACATTGACACACGAATTATAAAATTGTATAAGACACACGGACACGCATATATATAAAATATAAAGTATTTTTTAGATAAATCGTAATGATATTTTGATATTTTATTGATATTAAAACATAAATTAATTTTTAATTATTTTTAATATCTTATTTAAATATATAAAATATTTTTTGTTTTAATAAATAATAATATATACTATTTTTAAATTTATTTAAAAAATAAATGTTAAAATAAGACTAGACACACTGATACATGATGGTGGTTTAAGTATGTCCAAGCATATTTAAAGAAAAAAATTTTATTTTTTATTAATACACGATGACAGGATTGGACAAAGTAGATACGTGTATAGACAAGTGTGAACAGCTGTCAACACGTTTGTAATCCATAATGAAAAAAACTAGTCACAGAAAGTAAAAGGTTATTCCACGTCCCCAGAATTGAGAAATGATCATAGCATTCTACACCCATATATACAGGAGAAATGATCATAGCATTCTACACCCATATATACAGCCTTCGGTGGATTTAAGCTGTATTATTCAGTCCAACTTGAGGTTTATAACTTGATTACTCAATTTATTAATGCCTCTTGTCACCTAAATAGCATATAAATTGGATTCACACCGCTCCGAGATTTCCAATCAGTTGGATAATCACGCTTGGGTTATGCGATTGTGTTGTTTTGAGGTTTCAATAAAGACGGTTTAGATTTTAAATTCAAGGCACGAGGTTCAATTTTTCAGTCTCGTAATATAAAAATTGCTACTAGTATTGTGGAACAGATTTTAAAAGTTTAAGAGCAAAGTAGCGCACTATGAACAACTTGAGGTCCTTTTTCCAATCATAAAAGTGGTTTAAAACTTTAAATAGTGTACACTTTTAAATGGGCAAAGGTTCACGAGTTCAAAAGTCTTACCATCTTATAAAGAGGTTCGGTTTCTTAAAGAGCAAAACAATGGCCCACTCCTCAGTCCTCAGAATAGCCACCATAAGCATGAAAATGAATAAATAAATAAAACCATATTCAGTTTTCATTCCTGTAGCTGGTTCCAGCAAGTCTTCCCACATTCCATTATTTTGAAGTTTGAACTACAAGAGAGCACAAGTTAATGAAAAGAACAATTACATGAAAAACAAGTTCCCATTCCACTATTGCCTTGGATCCATCTATGGTTCACCACCAAGTTCCACGCGCAGATTGTCATATGGATATACTTTGGGTGTCTGGTAACAAAAAATAAAACAGAAATACCTCAGCACATGAAATACTAAGTATTTGCAGAAGGTAGCATTGCTACAATAATATCAAAGTTCAATCGGAATGCACAGTTCATGGAAGCCACAATAAGGGTACATACAATAACAAACAACAAATAAACTTTATTCCACTAGGTGGCCGCAATAAGGGTACATAAAAGACAAAAACCTCCATAGTCAGCAGACCTTGATAACTTCCGTGAGAAAACTATGGATAACAATGAATATTGATGCTGCTAGAATAAGGAATGGATTTTGACAGTTTAAGAACAAAGTTCTAAACTATAGAACTATAATCAGCTAATGTGACTTTTGATACACTTTCCGAGGACAACTATTTCATTTTTGGCTCATACTTGCTTACATCACAAAGTTCAGTTCTACAAGTTGTAAGCAGGGCCTTCAAAATGGCAACACTAACTCTTTAAAGAGGCGGACTATTGAGAATGAAATGGCTTGTTCAACTTAGCAAGTCCACTGGTCCAATGTCAGTAAATTACAAACAAATAAATAACTATAAATCTGTAATGGGGGTAACACATGCCTGTGATAAATATTTAATCAATATGGTCATTTTGCTTATGATTGAATTAAGTATAATACAACAACAACAAAGTCTTATCCCACATGATGCGGCTAGCTACATGGATCAAACAATGACATTGCGCCCGATTATGTATAATGTTTGGAGTGTGATCGTTCGCACTCACTTGATCACTTCATGTAGAGCCTTTTTAAGTCTTCCTCTACCTCTAAATACTAGTCTATTTTCCATCTGATCCATCATTCTCAATGGACGGTCTATTAGCTTTCTCTCTATATGTCACAACCACTTAGGAGATTCCACCATCTTTTCAACAATGGGTCCTACTCCAACTTTCTAACTGATATCCTCATCCTTTATTTTGTTCATGTTCACCCATAGTCGACGAACACTCCATTTCCATACAACATAGCTAGTCGGTTGGCATTACGATAAATAAATGTACTTTTTTGTTGCATTAAAACCTGAATCACTTTGTTATTTTGACCAACCTGCTTAAATCCTGTGATTTATCGTCTTCTATTCCTTCATTGTCCTAAATAAATACAACCAAAAATACTTAAAACTCTTAAATTGTCATATAAAGTCCTCAATTTTCGCTACTGTGTTAGTCTTTCCCCTTCCTCTACTAAACTTGCATTCCATCTACTTGGTTGCGTTCAACTTATGCGCAAACCATGTACCTCCAAACCTTGTCTCTGCAAATCCAACCTCTCATTCCAATCTTCCTATGATCCTCTTGTAAGAATGTCGTCTTTGACAAAAACATGTATCATGGTATGAATTATTGGATATGCTTAGTTAGTCCCAAAAATGAAGCTTTGAAAAGCATTTTAGTGTTGCAAGTTAGGTGTAATGATACAGAAGTTCACCGGTTCTCCAACTTGCAGTTCTACCCTCATAAGATGTTGGAAATAGTTCTGGCACTACATAAAAGAGTTGATGACAAATGGGGAACAAGAGCCTATCATCCAAAGGCAGAGAAGTAGTGAAAAAAATATCGTTCAATTTCTCAAGAATCACCATAGGTAAGATGTTAGGAAAAAATATCAAGGTTATCAAGGATGCCATGGATGAGTGGAGGATATCTTGGCTACTCCACAATGCCTATAGCAGACCTGGAGAACTGCAATACAGTATCAGTGCAGTCAAATGAGATGCAAAATGGCTATGACTGGTAAAAGGAAAAGCATTCACTAAAAAGTCCCTTGTTTTCTCTTGGAGAGATTTAGAGCTTAACAGAGAACCTCTCAATTCTCAAACATGGCTATGATGCTTCAAAGAAGGGATAAGTATTGTTTTGGTCCCTATGATTTGCCGGGAAAATCGAAATTGTCCTTTAACTTTCCTTTTTATATTCAAAATCATCCTTAACATTAAAATTATTTTTAAAATCATCCTTTTTCATTCAAATATTAATTTCTGGACAAAATTACCCCTGATAAAAAAGAATTAATAAATTAAAAAAGAGAAAAAAGATCACCACACAAGAACCCGCACAGAAGGTCTTCAACTTCTCCTTCTATCTCCAAGCAGAAATGGAGGCCGCACAGCGCACTCATTCTCTCTGTTTTCTCTCTCTATAATGGATCTTTGCTCTTTCTATGTTTTCAAGGTGGTGGCTGTGTTGTTGTTGATCAGTACATTGGCTCAAACTCCGGATATCTCACCAGTTGTCATTCCTCACAAGAAAGCTAAGCATCACTCATCTCATGCTCTCGCTCCCTCTCCCGCCGTTTCATCGTGCGCCGGATTTTCTCCTCTCTCTCTCTCTCTCTCTCTCTCGTCGATGCTGTCTCTCCCTCCTCCATTTCTATTTCACTGTCCGGAGGAGCAGGACCTTCTCAAAGCGCTGCTATTTTGAACAGATTCACTGTTGCTGCTTCTACAGTTGTTATCTTCTCTGCGGCTCTACCATTTTAAATTTTGTGTCAAATTTTGAATTTTTTTCCCTTCATGTGGATTGATTGTGTTGATTGATTTTGTAATTTGAGTTACTCGGCCATGGGAGGAGGATTCTCATTATGCAACAATAGACCCTTCAATGACCCACTGTAAAAAGTAAAAACTTCAACTTAATTCTCCAAGGTAGATGGGGTTTCACAAAATGGTTGATTTTGGAGAAGAAACAGTAATTGTGTCTGCCACCATTTTGAGGGGGAGAGGATGTTGACGGTGGGGTGGGGTAAATTTTTTAATTAGGGGTAAATTTGTCCTTTTATTAACGAAATGATGATTTTAAAAATAAAATTAACCTTAAGGACGATTTTGATTTTCACCTTAAACCATAGGAACCAAAACAGTACTTATCCCCTTCAAAGAAAATGCATCACCCAAAATCCCTTCTATTTTTTTTTCTTTTTTCACAAAAGAGATTAAAGCCTAAAGAAAACACCACAACCACTTTCCTTTAACCATCTGAATATCCTATCTGCTAATAGAAAGCACAAAGTAGAGGCACGTTACAATAGAGACCATACTAAATCTGTACTATGACTAGGAGAACATGATATACAAACTCAAAAAGCCCCATATTTATAATAGGCAAGATATATAAAGATCCTAATAAGGGTTTCATTTATGACAGATCCTATATCAAAAGGTCCTGCCATGGTCACTCTACTTTTGACCGTTGGACTCAGAATAGATAATAGATATAGATAATAAATCAAAGGCTGGGATTCATCATCGGTGAACTGACGAGGTTGTTAAATTTCTTTAGAAATAAAGCTAATAAAATTTAAATAATTAGAAATTCATTATGTTCCTTTTCAGACTGTATCTTGCTCTTTTATCTTGGATAGTTGGACCTATAGGTCACCAACATTGACCCCATCACATGTGGTGAGAGACACAGCTCAAAACCATGGCAATAAACAACATGGAGATCTCTGGGAAGAAGAATGCAATTTATTTCAATATGCTGGAGGTGGTCGATTCTGACATCAAATGGACAGTGAAGACGACTAATCACCAGTCACAAGATTTGGTTCAATGCAAATATGTTGTTGACTTTTTTTCCTACTTGCTTTGGATCAGGCTTATATGAGATTTATCAATAATATGTTTTTGAGCAATTTGAGGAGGCAATAGTGAAAGACAAGGGCCCAATTTGAAGATGTGTGACAATCAGTTCTACTTCCTTGATAATCATTCTCTAGAACTTCTTGCCT
>NC_029785.2:46168551-46197735 GCF_000816755.2 Arachis ipaensis | reverse complement strand
CTACTTCACTTTCACTGACAGCATCAGTTTAAATTCAGGGTCCATCATCAGTCTTTTGACCAGAGTATCCACATTAAAACAACCTGCTAACTAGATTCTTATTCAGAAAGATGCCATATGCAGTAGACAAGAACAACTAACGTAGAGGCCTGTGGGGATTTAAAACAACAAAAAATGCACCCCCTAAAGGAAGAAGTGAGAATTGAGAACACTTCCTTCAAAGTTCCAAGACTAAACATTCTCGATCAACTGCACCACAACTAACCCTCAAAGTGATTTCAATGAACAGAACAACTAACAGAGACTTAAATCACAAAATTGAGACAGAAAACAGAGTATGGACCGATTAGTAATATTCAGTGAAATTCTACAGCCGACATCATGTTTTCCAGTGCACAATTAACTTTCATCTATAAAATGGCAATGAAGAATCCATTTTACCGAATGAGGCAATGACAACATCAAAATAATACTTAAAGAATACCAGAACATAGCAACAAGAAACCTAGATAACAGAATGAAATCCCAATCCAACACCAAACATTAACACAAAAAAAGTGGGGATGATAAGTAAAGTTAAAGTAGAAAACTTACATAGGGTATCTTGGAGGCCTTGTCATTCCACACTGCCAATAGTCCCAGAGACGCGAAAAAACTCAATCCACCACACAGCCAAGCCAATGCTTCGTACTGTTTCCATTTTTAAAAAAAAAAAAAATTGTAAGAACTATTCAATATTACATTATCCAAAAATTTCCAAAAAGTCAATAATTAGGGGGAAAATTTTCCCACCTTTCCAACAGTATCGGCAATACGATCTATACATGGTTCGGGAAATGGAGTTCCATTGTCCCACACGAGTTCGTCATTCGCAGGAAGCTGAGACCCCAATCACAATAGCAATAGTTAAAAAAGCACAACAAGAACCAATAATTTTCGAATTTGTACAAAATAATTGAGCTGAGAAATGGGGGAAAAACGATTATGATTGAAGGGTTAGCTTAAGAGAGAAACGATGGAAGCATACGGGTTTGTCGGGAACGATGTGCTTTCCGACGGGGAGGCCCATGCCGGAGCGGAGGCGAAGAGAGGAACCTACGGATCTGGAAACAACACCGTTTCCGGCCATGAATCTCGATGCTGCGTTCGCCAATCTCCCTGCCATGATTGATGGGTTTTCTAGGTTGCTATTGATCGTTTCTTTTCTGTTTTCTCCACAAGCCTACACTTTACTGCTGCTACACGGACTGTGCACACGGAATACGGAGACTTCAAACGACATCGTTTCTGGTATTTCCCTTTCCTTTTTCTTTTAAGCAGGATTTTCAGGTAAACTGTTGGGGGCTTTAAAAAAAATCTTTATCTACTAATTAACGTAAGGAGTAAAATATTATTTTAGTTTTTAATTTTTAGGTTATGTCTTAATTTATTTTTTAATATTTCATGCGTTTTATTTAGTTTTGAAATAATTTAAATATTTTATTTTAGTTCTAAATAAATTTAGATAAATTTAATGTTTTTTCACTGTTAAATTTGACATAAATAATTAGTATATTTATTTATGAGCTAATAACATTTAATTTAAGTACGTAAGTAAGATTGATATACTAATGATTACTTATGTAAAAGTTTATACTTTGATTCTAGAACGTTGATGATGAATAAGATTTGTGAAATTTTTTTTTTACTAGAAGAAGATCGAGAAAAATTGTTACAAGAAGGTTTTGGTTATGTTCGTACATTACTCACCCTATTAATTTGTGTATATTTAATAGTAAGATGATATTAAAGTCATTTAAAATTTTTGGGATAGAAATAGAACGATTGAAACTTTAGAGACCAAATTAATATTTAATCAAACATTGAGAAGCAAAATAGTATTTTACTCTTAATATAATAATAGAAGAATAAATTACTAAAATCGCTTCCAATTTATGAAAATATTGGCAAAATAACCTCTACTTTTGTTAAAAAAATGCTCCTAAAACATTTTAAAATGTTACAAAAATACTCTGCAATAACAAAAAGGCAAGTGCTTACCATGTAGATGAAAAACATTATCTATATGTATAGATAACAGGTGTAACTTATAATGAAAGTAACGTGTAATATATTATACCGAAGAAAAATAAATTTTGTACCAATGGATCCCACCAAAAAGTAAGCTTGCAGTGTGATATGACCATCATTAGAGTTGATAAAAAATAATTAAGTATATAATTTTTTTTCTTGTTTGAGCAGTTGAGTCTAACATATATAGAAGTAGGGGTGTTCAAAATCGATTCGGACCGAACTAAACTGAAGAACCGAACCGAAAAAACCGAAAATCGAATTAACCGAAAATCGAAAAAAATGATGTGTTGTTGTTTTTTGCGGTTCGGTTCGGTTTTTTATTCTCACCACCAAAAACCCTAACCGAACCGAACCGGTTCTTCCCAAAATCCTAAAAATTTAAACCTACCCCACCCCCCGACCCAGACCCAGACGTGAGAGTGTGAGACGGCCACACCCCCACTCCCCCTGTCCCCCAAACGCGTCCTTGATCCTTCTCCTTCCCCAGACGGCCAAACCCATGCGCGACAGCTTCCCTCTCCAAATCCCAGATCGAAGCCTTCCTCAGTTCCTCCAAATCCCACCGCCGAACAGAGGAAAACCCCCACTGCCGGTGCACGACCCAGCCTCCACCCAGCAGCATTTCTGGAGCCACCTCTGACTACGCCACCTCCGACCTCGCCGCCTCCAGTCCACCCAGCAGCGTTTCTGGAGCCACCTCCAACCTCGCCACGTCCGACCTCGCCGCATCCAGTCCACCCAGCAGCGTTTCTGGAGCCCACCCACCCAGCCACCAATTGTCCGATTCAAGTGCATATGGAGCCCGAGCCATCTATTCAGGTAAACTTTGCTGATTTGTTGTTCAGTTTAGGCCTAGGATTATAACTTATCAGTTTATTGATTTATTGTTTATTGCTTATTTATTGTTTATTGTTCAGTTTATCAGTCTATTGATTTATCAATTTAGCAGTCTATTGATTTATCAGTTTATCAGTTATTCAGTGTTGGTTCTGTGCTTAATGATTTAAACTTCAACTGCTTGTTTATTGCTGGTTCTGTGCTTGTTTATTGCTGGTTCTGTGCTTGATTTATTGCTGGTAAAAGTGCTTGTTTATTGCTGGTTTTGTGCTTGTTTAATGCTGGTAAAAGTGCTTGTTTTTTGCTGGTTCTGTGCTTGATTTATTGCTGGTTCTGTGCTTGTTTATTGCTAGTAAAAGTGCTTGTTTATTGCTGGTTTTGTGCTTGTTTAATGATGGTAAAAGTGCTTGTTTATTGCTGGTTCTGTGCTTGTTTAATGCTGGTAAAAGTGCTTATTTATTGCTGGTTCTGTGCTTGTTTATTGCTGCTTAATAATCTAAACTTCAGCTGCTTGTTTCTGTGATTGATTTATTGTTAAGATTATCTGGTTTTGTTCAATTTATTGCTTGCTTATTGCTGGCTGCTGCTTAATGATTTAAACTTTTATCGCTTGTTCTGTCCTTGATTTATTGTATTTGTTTATGTAGTTTGACGCCAGTTCAAGTGAGAATATGGGCGATACTGGATTGCTTCCAGTTCCTTAATTATTATTATTGTTGTTCTTCTTGTTCTTATTATGTAACTGCTTTTTTTTATTTCAGGTTGGTTTGCATTAAGAAGTTTAGCTATTTTGTTGGAGAAGACACCATAACTTTGCTATCAGTTTAATGACAATTTATTTTTATTTTCAGTTGTGTTGATTGTTAAACTATTAAACTTCTTTAATTGTCGTATTTGAATTCTGTTGTCGTTATATTTCATTAGATTAAGACTTTGTTACCTATTGTGTATTTCGGTTTGTCGATTTCAATATTATGACTTTGCATAATAGTATGGTAGATTTTTTTGATTTGATTGAAAAAACCAAACAAACCGAACCAAACCAAACCGATTTTAATTGGTTTGGTTTGGTTCGGATGATCTTGAAAAAAACCGAACCAAACCGAACCGCAGCTTAATTAAACGATCGAATCGGATGGCTTTTCCTTCAAAAACCGAACCAAACTGCACCGTGAACACCCCTATATAGAAGTGTTACATGTTATGATATTTAATTATCTATATATCTATTTATAATATATAAAAGCTTATACTAACTCTCTCCACAATGAGTTTAAGCCATCTTTTCTTTTCTAATGATGTCACATTAGCAATTCTAATGACTTAGCAAAAGATGAAAATCAACCAATCACTATTTAGTAAAATAAAATATTTTTAAAAAATTAAAACAAAAAACTCTTATCTATTATTATTCAATTGAAACATCAAGTACTAATTAAATGCAATAAACATACATTAAAAGAATACTTTAATTATCTTTAAATTTGTAACATTTATTATTTATGAATCCATTATTTTAATCTAAAAATAATTAATGGTTAAATTAATTTAATTTTTTTAAAATAACTAAATAACTTTAAAAAAGACGGATCTATATAATAGTATCTTTTGAATCAAATGTTGCATATATTTCTAGTACTTCTTGAACACCTGTTTTTCAACGAAATTTAATAGGATATCCAAAACAATTATCTATACTAGATTTAGTTCCATGTATCATGCAACACCAAAATAAATATATATTTTTTATATAAGAATTCATTTAATAAAAAAATTTAGAAGTTAATGTAAAATTTATTTTCGTAAGTTATTTAGAAGTTGTATTTAATTAGCATCTGTATATATTAACTAATTATTTACATTTAGATGTCAAAAATAATTATTTATACTATTATTTGATACCTTGTAGTTTATTGTAAATTCAATTTTGCAAAACTCATGTTAGAACTTCTTGATATCCTAAAGCCATCATAGTATTTTCTTATTAAGCTAATATTATTTTTTTGGGTACAGGTTACACCAATATTATTATAAATAATTAAATATCATAACATGTAACACTTCTATATATGTTAGGCTCAACCGTTCGAAAATCAAGATCCACCTACTCATGCTAAACCGGACTTATATATATATTATACAAAACAAGAGATAGTTGTTTTCTTTTTGTTTTATTTTTTCCTAAAATTTTTAACAATTTAAGAAGCCTAGGCCTAAAACAAAAAAAAATTATACACTTGATATTTTTCATCAATTCTAATAACGGTCATATCACTGCAAGCTTACTTTTTAGTGGGGTCTACTGGTGCAGAATTTGTTTTCTTCCATTATAATGCACTACACGTTACTTTCATTATAAACCTACACGTGTTATCTATACACGTAGATAATATTTTTCATCTACATAGTAGCACTTGCCTAACAAAAATCTTTATTGAGTTAAGAAATTAACTAAATTAATTAATGATGACAAACATTATTTTTGAGCAAAATAAATAATTAGTGTTGATTAATTATATCTACCTATTAACTAATTGTTTATTGTTGCAGACCAAATGTTAATAGCCCAAATGGAATAAAAGGCATTCAGCAAAGAATATTGGGCTGAAAGCAAAATAAAGAGCCCAAGCAAAAGCAAAGGAAGAAACCAAAGAAATTAAATCGGGCCATGCATACTAATACCCGATCCAAGCCCGAACTGATTTCAGAATTGAAATTCCCTCTCTCCTGCTTAACCAAAAGCAACGTTCTTCTTCCTTCTAATCAAGTCACATCAAGATTTCAGAAAAAGCAAGAAAGAGAAAGAGAAGAAAAGCTTCTTCCATAAGCCATTAACCAAAGAAGCAAGAGAGAGAGAGTTGAAGCTTGAAGCACAGAAGGTAAAACAGAAATTCCAAGCTAAATCAAGCTTAAGAAAGGTAATCCATCTCATCTTGCATGCATCAAGATCCTCATCCCTTCTTCCCAACTCTCTGCACTACCCGAAAATGGCTTTGAAGGGAAAGTTGTTTTCTGCCCCATTCTGCTGTGTATCTACGGACTTAATCAAAACTTGGGGACCAAGTTGCATCTTTATGGTTCAAATTTGGTTGACCAGTGGAAAAATAATTCCGGTTACTTCTTCATGGCTTTCGGTCAAGTTGGAAAAGTCAGAAGCAAAGGTTTTACTTTGATGCTTGAGAAGAAAAAGTAAGCTTGTGGGTTGGTGAAGCTCAAGGCTCAAGGTGTTGACCTTGGAAGAAGAACTCAGCCACATGCAAGGAGATATAAGAAGTTTGCTGTTCATTCAGAAACTAAGGAGAGAAAACCAGTGAATAGAGGTTTTGTTCTGAGAGAGCTCTTTGAAGAAGTTCAACTAACTGGACAGTGTAACCTAATCAAAGGTGCATTCCGCCAGTATGAAGAACTAAATCAGAGGCTTGCTAATCTGGTTTTTCGCATAGCAAAGAAGCTGTTGATGAAGTTAATCTCCTTCATGTTTTACTGATTGTAATGTACTTTTCTAAGCTTATCTTTCTGTAATTTCTTGAGAGAAAAGGCATTGTGAGAAAGCTTGAGAAAAAGCCATAAAAAATTCCAGGTTACACACGAAGGCACTAAACAAGTCAAAGAAACGAGGATTGATATGCTGCGAAAAGAGTATGAGATGTTTAGCATGAAGGATGGAGAAAGCATTGATGAGGCATTTGAGAGATTCTCAATCATAATCAACAACCTTGATGCTATGGGTACAAACTATGCAGAACAAACCTTGGTGAGAAAACTCCTTAGAAGCCTCACAAAAGAGTGGAAAAACACTGCCACTGTCCTAACCAAGAGTAACAACCTAACCAAATGAGGAAGAAAACCATTGCAAAAAGGGCTCCTCGAGAGAAGGTTTTCAAGCTACCCACAAAGCCATCCACTCGCTCTCAAGACCACACCTTTACCCCTTCTCCTTCTCCTCCTACCTCTCCTCATCGCTGTGACCCCATGGCTCGGACCAAAAATACTCCAAGGTTTCCTGCCTCTGCCAAGCCGACGCCACCACCAAAGGCCACACCTTCCAAGCCTGGCTCCTCAAAACCAAGTTCAGCAAAGCCTGGCTCCTCCAAAGGCAAACGTCAGGCGACTGAGGAACCCATACCCGAATCATCTCAACCAAAATCCAGGTCGGTTCCAATGTTACACGTCAGTTAAGTGGGATGAAGGAGTTGGTGTTTCTTACAATGATGCCCTGGCTAGTATTTGTGAACATATCTCTTTAATATATGGCATTACACCCACTCACAAAGCCCTAGGATATGAGCGTGCTCAACTGCACCGAGTAGTCAATCATATTATTTTGCCTCAAAGCGGCTCATATCAAAGGGTTTCCTACACTGATACTCTTGTTTTATATGCCCTTCTCACCAAAACTGAAATTTCATTTGCATATTTGATGGTTAGATACATGTTTGACTCTGTTAGAAGTGAAAAGGACAAAGCTCTTCCTTATGGCATGTTTCTGACTTGTATTTTTGAGTATTTTGGTGTTGACTTGACCAATGAGAAATATAAAAATAGACATTCATATCTAAAGGGAGGTGGTTCAGTGAAACAGCAAAAAGGACTAACTCGATCTGAGAGAGTGGTTCTAGATGATGATGATGAAGAGTTCATTCCAGATGATTCTACTGCTCCGTCCACTGAGGGTACTTCCATTTCCACTGGGAAGAAATCCACTCTGCTGAATGTGGTCAGGAATGTTGCTCAAGAGTTTGTCTCTCAATCGAACCACTTGATTGAATTGAGCAAAGAGAAAAGGAAGCTGGCTAGCAAGCATGAGAACTTCCTGAAGAAGTCAAGGGATAGGGTGGCTGTACTGATGACCTTCATTGATAACCTTCAAAATGATGAAGATGCTGCCACTGATGTTGAAGAGGATGCTGTTTCGGAAGGGAATGGTTCTGATGCCTAGGATTTGTCTCATAAAAACTGCTGCTGCTCTCTTTTTGTCTCATGATTTCTGCTTCTTTTGCTACTTTTGAACTATTTCTTTTTGGATGACTGTAATAACTCTTACTATTGATGCTCTTTAGACAGCTTAATTAGTACTTTGATCTGTGCTCTAACTCTTTTCTGCAGGATACAAGACTTTGTTTTTGTTGCTCTTATCCGCCCTTGATGACAAAAGGGGGAGTAAAATAGCAATAGAATAGGATAGTAGATCCTAGTACTAGTACTTGTTACTTATTTTTGCTGCATTAATACTTGTTTCTCACAAGCTGAATCTGTTTGCTGATGGTAATAGCTTGATGTTGGGCTGATTATGTGATGTTGCTCATTTGATATCCCTTGTACAAGATATATTGTACATAACTCTTTATTGTGCTTCCTTTCAGTACAATGTGAAACAGGGACAAAGAGGAAAGCATAGATTCAGGGGGAGCAACATAAAATCAAAGGGAGTTTTCTAAACCTAACTCAAACTTACTTCCTTTTGATTATTGCTTAAATCATGTTTGTCATCAAGGGGGAGATTGTTGAGTTAAGAAATTAACTAAATTAATTAATGATGACAAACATTATTTTTGAGCAAAATAAATAATTAGTGTTGATTAATTATATCTACCCATTAACTAATTGTTTATTGTTGCAGACCAAATGTTAATAGCCCAAATGGAATAAAAGGCATTCAGCAAAGAATATTGGGCTGAAAGCAAAATAAAAAGCCCAAGCAAAAGCAAAGGAAGAAACCAAAGAAATTAAATCGGGTCATGCATACTAATACCCGATCCAAGCCCGAACTGATTTCAGAATTGAAATTCCCTCTCTCCTGCTTAACCAAAAGCAACGTTCTTCTTCCTTCTAATTAAGTCACATCAAGATTTCAGAAAAAGCAAGAAAGAGAAAGAGAAGAAAAGCTTCTTCCATAAGCCATTAACCAAAGAAGCAAGAGAGAGAGAGTTGAAGCTTGAAGCACAGAAGCTAAAACAGAAATCTCAAGCTAAATCAAGCTTAAGAAAGGTAATCCATCTCATCTTGCATGCATCAAGATCCTCATCCCTTCTTCCCAACTCTCTGCACTACCCGAAAATGGCTTTGAAGGGAAAGTTATTTTTTGCCCCATTCTGCTGTGTATCTACGGACTTAATCAAAACTTGGGGACCAAGTTGCATCTCTATGGTTCAAATTTGGTTGACCAGTGAACCAGGATACATGCTGGTGTTAGCTTTTCTCTTCTCTGCTGTGTTCTGTTTTCTGATATTCATGAGACAAAAATAAATTGTCTCATAAATTTTCGCTGCTAAGTTAAAACAGAATTAGAATTGCAAATCTGTTCTAAAAGGGTAACAACAGTAATTAAAAGGAAGGCATAGATTCAACCCCCCTTCTCTAAGCCTACCACAACCTTCAATCTTCATTAACAAAAACAACTGGTGTGACATTGTTATTCAAACTTAACCCTAAACCCTAATAAGAGTACTCTTCTTGGTTTTCATTCTTTCTTTCTACATCCTTTAACAAAGATCCATCCTCCGCCCTTCCCTTTCTGTCTTTTATTGTCTTTTCTTCTTCTCACTTCCATTTTTGTTGCCACCTTCTACCTTTCACATTTACTCATTGTCTTCTATCCTTCACAAACTCATCCTTCATCATCTGTCCTCTACCTCTAACTTCTCCTCTTCTTTTTACCTCCATATTATCCTTCGTCTTTTCTTGTACTTTTTAGATCTGTATCAGTATTTTATCTTCCTTAACCTTCTCTTTGATTTTACATTTTTTTTCTTGTCTTCTCTCGTTCGTTGCCTCCTAGATTTTGTTCTATCATAATTCATTGGAAATCAAACAATGCAGCATATCTACAAATAAGCAATCATTAATCTTCTTGTAGTTGAGGAGGTCGCCATTACCATTTAAATTTAGTGATGTTGATGAATCTAGTATTATTGATTATTTTTATTTTATTAATTATGTTGGTTCTATTTTATTTCACTTTTTAATTTATGATGAATATGGTATTATTAACGATGAAGAATTTGGTTGAATTTTTTTATTTTACTAATGATTTTTTTTACTATTTTTATATTTTGTTGTTGACTATGAATTTGGTTGGGTTTCTTCATTTTATGGATGATTCTGATGCTATTTTTTGTTGATGGTGATAATTTGGTTTATGATGATGATGAACTTGACTTTCTTTCTTTTTTGGTTGTGCAGTAAATCTAGTTTGAATATTAGCATATGGGGTGCAATGGGGTTGGATTTGAATAATAATGCCACATCGGTTGTGTTTTATTGATGAAGAGACCTTTTTTATAGTGGGGTATGTTGTAGCTTTAAAATATTTTATGAGCATTTTTGTCCTTATCGATGGCTGGTAATCTTTAATATATAATAGGAGTGTAGTAGTGGTCTTTGCTTGACAAGTGTATCTCCTCATCCAATGACAACTGGAAACCTAATACAACACAGTAAAATGAGTCAATAAGTAGAGTAGTATACCAACCGAGCTCGTCATCAATGGATATAAATCAAAGATTTCAAATTATAGTATAAAATGTAGTAAAATACTTTCTCACCAATAAACACAGAGCAGTCTAATTTTTTTTCAAACCTGTGTAAAAATGTCTGAAGAGTATGATATGCTAATGAATGTCAATGCCAAGAAGCTTGAATGGAAATTTCAGGTGTATGTTGTTCATATATGGAAAAATCCAAACAGGTACAACCAAAAGAAAGTTAATAGCATAGAGATGGTACTTCAAGATATTAAGGTAAGCTGTTAACTTTATTTACTTCATTTCAGTTCGTTGTTGATAAATGAGATTCTTATAGCAAATGGATTTTTTTTCCCAAGGAGGAAGGATCCAAGCGTCAATCAATAAAGGTTTATTCAAGAAGTGGAGGAATTTTTTTAGGAGTTTAAAATGTACACTATGAGTAACTTCATTGTTGTGGACAAGATGGAGAAAATTAAAACAACAAAAAATTGGTGGACTTTGAACTTTTTCCACAGAACAGTTGTCGTGTGGAAAATCCAAGTTTTCCTCTCGAACCCTTCTGCTTGAAGCCTATCCCAGAGCTCTTTGCTGCCGAAAAGCTTGATGATACTCAACTATTGGGTAAGCAACTACTTTGTATATTTTTTTTAGATAGTAACCATCATTTCCAGTATCCTTGATATTGTGACTTATTTGGTATCATTCATTATTCGTTAGACATAATTGGGGAGGTCGTTGGGAAGGAGGACCCAAGGGATATAATCACAAGCAAAGAAAAGGAGATAAAACGTATGGTGGTTGTGATAGCAGACCTAGAGTAAGTTTCTTGAATAAAATAGACAAGTTTTATGCTGTTTGAAATAGTATACATCAGTTTAATCTGGATTTGTATGGGTTTTGTGTTACGCAATAACAACAATCTTGATTGTGTGTTGTTTGGTGACATGGTCAATCACATACTTCCCCATCTTGAAGATGGTAGGGTTGAACCACTGATAGTGGTGTTGCAGTTTTTTAAACCCAGCCGATGGAATGGTATGCATCAACATGCTAAAATTTCTAACCCACTCCATTAGTAAAAGTGGTTTGTTTACTAAAGTTGGTATGTGATAAAGCCATGTTTACTAAAGGCAAAACTGATTCTTATTGTTTATGTTTTCAGATAAGATATCAGTTCAGAGCCACTTTGATGTCTCTAAATTACATGTTAATCCTGACATGAAGGAAATACATGATTTTCAGAAAAGGTTTGTCTAACAGTCAATGAAAAGCACTTTTTTTTTCTATTGTATTCCCATTAAAGACGTTGTTTAATGGAATGAATGTGTAGCTTGCCTAGCAGTGTAAGGTCTAATTCGGTCAGGATTAGTTAGGTCTTCAGTCATGGTGTGCAATCTGATGCTGCAAAACTGAAACGAGGAGGTGTCATAGTGAAATCAATAGAGGACATACTCAATTCAACAAAGGTCCAATTAGCTAACACTTATACTAATAACTAGGTGTATTAGGCATTCACTATGATGGTTTGATACTTACACCTGGACTTAGTGCAGGAAGGTTCTATATGGATTAGCGAAACCATTGTCACAAATCATGTAGGAAGTGTCCAAAGAAAGTAGAAATCTCGATTGGAAATCGATATGAATGTTCCAAGTGTGGCACACACATGGCAGTGCATCCCTTAGATGTGAGACAAGACTTAATTTGGATGCCTTTAATAGATTTCAAAGAATAATGTTTTCAAGTGACATTTCAGATGCAGTTTAATTAGCATTATCTTACTTGCATGAATTGTAAAGAATTGCTCTTATTTTATTGGTCTATTGAACTATTTGGCAGCGGAATTTATTAAGAGGAAATCCTTTTTGATAATTGGTATTGCATATTTTATAATAGGTACAAGGTTGAAGTTATGGCCTATGATGGAATAGGAAGTATAACTATGCTAATGTGGGATAGGGAAACAACACAGCTTATACGGAGGCAAGCTGAACAAAACAAGGATGAAGATGCTTGTTCAGCATATGTCCCTTTCAGATATCAAATTTTTGGATTTTTTGTGCGTATACACTAATTGTGATTTGTTCATTCTTTAAATTTTTTAGTGTTTGGAAGGGGAAGGTTACCCCCCAACCCTTGATAACATGATGGATAAGAAGTTACTCTTTAAAATTAATGTTAAAACAACCAACATCAACAAGCATGACCAGGTTTACACTATCATAAAGATATGTGACGATGAAGACATTGTAGAAAAAAATTGCCCTATGGAATTCATTAGCAATCCTTTTGACATTTTAACTGTATGTATTTTCTATATCTATTGCTGTATAAACTAATAATCATTCAACTAAGAAACTGCCTACAATATCTAAGAAGGATTATTGTGTGCCTTTGTGTAGGAGAATAGGATCAGCAATTCAATGGATGTTTCAGCTGCTGTGGCTAATATCAAGTCTGATAATAATTCTCAGTGCTTTGTGGTGTGTATTTAAAGTTTTTAATTAAACATATGAAGGACATATAGGGATAATTGATTTATTGTCAACTAACACAATATACACTTTGTATTCCATAGGATGTTATGGAGGATTCTGTCACAAACCTCAAGTGCAAGACCCCAACTAGGAGAGCTCTCAATGGGGGTAAAACATGCAGTATCATTGAACATTGACAATGAAAAAGATTTCCAACTCTCCACTAACAAGTTAAGCCAAAAGGGTGGCAAGAAGAGGCAAAAGATGCAGACCATTGAATGTGATAATTAACCCTAATCAATATTTGAGTATAGTTGGAAAATTACACATGATAATTTGCCTTTTGGTTATATAATGTATCAACCAGTATTAATTTAGGTCTGCTAGCGTTTTGAGTACTACTGTATGCCTTAATGGACAAGTTATTCGGGTCTTTTAGAAGTATTGCAATATGTGATAACCAGTATTTATTTATATATGCTAGCATTTTGAGTACTATTGTATGTCTTAATGGACAAGTTATTTGTATTTTTTGGTAGTATTGCAATATGTATTGTTATAGATTAAACACATGAATTAAGACTTTGTCAGTACTAATAGCAAGTATAAATTATCAACAATGTCTATAGATTTATAAAATTCAGACGTCATACTACCATTAGCAAGGCTTCTATTTTATACTTGAAAGCACAGATATAGGGCCTGATGCATGCCTGATATAAAATGATTTGCATGACTATATAAATGCCAAATAAATTTTAATTGCTGGACTTGATGCATGTCTGATATCTGCATGACTATATAAATGCCAAATGAATTTTAACTAATACATAAAAATAAAACACCTAATCCATGTAGGACTGAAGTTTAACAGGTTAAAACCTCCTTAGTTTTATATAAACCCAAATTGTAGTGAATAATAGTAGTCTCAATTTTCCCATAAATACAATTTTTTTTCCAAAATCATGTCGTGTGCTGTTTTGTAACATCGAGAATAAGAAAGTTCACAGTAGTGTGATTTGTTGACTTTAAAAATCTTTGCAGGATATTCGCTGCACATTAACTAAGAACTAGACCAATGAAAGTTTTGAAGTTTCATCTATATTTCAACCTATCAATATAAAAGTATTGAAGTTATTCATAGGTGGAGTGCATTTGATATGTAAATGAATAGGAGAAAACACAAATAGATAGTCACCACAGTTAACATTAGTGCAATAAGTATAGTATTAGTTTAAATATGCAACTAATTTGGTAGAACTTACTTAATGCTTGCCTTCCGTCTAGATGAATTGAAAGTAAAACTCCAGTGCCATCGTCATGCCTGATAAAAAAGGGAAGGCTAATTGGTGTCATAAAAATTAATACTGTCATAGGGTGGACTAAATTTAAATTCAATTAATCAATTCTGGTGATTAGCCAACAAATTTGGGCTCATCAATTATAATTACCATAATTCAATTACATAATTAATATAATTAACTTCTACCATTTGATATCTATCTTAAGAAAACCTTAAATAATTTCATTATATCTTTATCTATATGTCCTAATGATTCAAACAAGGTAATCTTGGATGTAGTAGATGTTCCATTACAATAATGATAGCTATCATTTAACTTTATTACTTTCTGATATATTTGTCGGCATATACACTAGCCACTTAGCTTTTTTTGTATTCTAATAAAATAATCATAACTATTTAACTTCAAAGTTGCATATCCATACAATTGACTTTTGTTTTAGTCAGGTAATAATTTGAAGAAAGCAATCAAGTATTCTGGGAATCCATATATAACAAGGCATCGATAACATTGATAATCATCAATTTTTAAACTTTGGGAAAGAGATTTATTTAACATTGACTAAGTCCAATAGTCAGGAATTCCTAAACATATGAAAGTATAGTTGCACATAGAACGTATCCTAAATAGTGAATGGTCTGCATGCATAGAACTTTGGATAGGGAGATCAATTTAGTACGTTATGAGATATTAGAAATTTTTCCTAAATCTATAATGACAGTTTAAGTATTGCCATTTTTTGGATGCAACTGATTTTATTATTGACTTTAGTTAGCGTGTTCTCAATACATATGACAAGCCATCGATAGGATTGATAATCACCAAATTTCAAAAGTTAAAAAACAAATTTGGTAAAGTTTGACTAAGTCCAATAGTAAGGAATGCCTAAACATATCAAAGATCTCGCTGCACACAGACCTTTTCCTAAATAGTGAATGATCTGAATGCATATACCATTGGATAGGGAGATCAATTGTGTACGTTATGAGAAATTAGAAATTTTTTCCAAATCTATAAAGCTAAAAATTTTCCCCAAAGCTATGAAGCTAACTTTGTACTGCATCAGGTTCATAGCTCGATGTTAGTCCTCCGACATTTGAAGATTCAAATAAAATTGCGCATTTCAATGCGAAAATCAAAACTTTGCTAATCTGAATGAAAAAGGCAGTGAGACTCAATGTACAACACAATTAGGATTGAATTATAAATAAAGTTGTGATTAGTCCAAATTAAATTACTTATAAATATAGTAATGATTATAAATAAAGTAGTTATTAGTTTACGATTATATATCTATTAATATATAATAGTTCCTTTTTATATATAAGGTTGTGATTATTCCAAATTAAATTAATTATATTCTTTCATATTGAAATTCGTGAAAACCCACTTAAAGAAAATTACTAAATCCATCAAATATGTAATGGCAGTTTATATATTACCGTTTACCTTAGGAATTGATTTTATTATTGACTTTTTATAAAAAAAATAAATAAATCTTATAATACTGGATAAAAAATTAATCCGTGAGTAATAACTTTTATGTATTAAAAAAAGTGTTTAGGGTTTAAGTCTTAGTGTTTAGGGTTATGTTTAAAATGCTTTATGGTTTATTTTTATTATTGACTTATGTTAAAAAATAGTTGAACTGCATCATAGGTTTAGAAAGTACAATTTTTCTAAAAAAGTACAAGTTGAAAATTTTTTCTTAAAGAAAACCAGTAACTTGAATATACAACAAAGAAAAATCTACTAAACAAGATAAACAATACCATGCTACATCATATTTAGCTAAGTCACTTTAAAATAAAACTATTTGCTAGGTCAGGGCTCGAAAAAAAATTGTGATTTAGCTTTTCAATTCCTAGCTAGGTACGTGTCCAAAAGTGCAGGTATCTATGCTAATGACCAATAGATAAAGTGCTCACATGATGGGTTTACAAAGCTATGTGTCATTTGAGATGATGACACATACCTTATTAGTAAAAATGTGTGCTGGCAAGTCAAAGGATAAAGCAATTTTGAATAAAACAGTTATGCCTAAATAATAATCAATTGTGAGTGACCATTGGTCAATACACGTTTTTTGTGGATAAAAACTCGCATCAATGCAAATATACAACCGTTTAAGGAGGTTTATCCCTAAGAAAATCATATCAAGTAAGATTTGCACAAAAAAAGTTGAAACATTATTTTGAGAATTACTTTCATAAAAAAATTTCTTAAAAAAAAAGAAAACTCAGACTATACTTATATGATATTTCAACTAATAATTTATTAGGATGGATTACAACAGCGGTTTATTTGTGAAGCTACTAAGTGACCTATATTTTTAGTTACAATCACATTTTATCGGTCTATTAAACTATAGGACATTGATTATAAGAACAGAAAATTCATTAGTTCATGGTTCACTTAATTGCTTTATCAAACCCATCAATAGCACACTTCTTGAAATATCCCAACTGTGGTGGTGGATATCATATGCTCAAGCTGATTAGCAGAACTGCCATACTATAATAATATAGATTAGCATTAAAATATTACGCTACACCAAGTTGTTCAGTGTTAAGCACTACTAATACTCCATATATTGGGGAAGGATATCTGCTAATGATATAACTATGGATCTAGCAATTTCAATAAACATTACTTAAAATGGACAACTTCATTGGTTGAGTCATCTCTTAAAATGAAAGTGTTAGCTATATTTTAGCTATAGGGTTATATCTAAAATGTTTTTCCATCAAAGGTAGCAATAAACAAGAAAAATGTCAGCATGACTTATGTTTTGAAAAATAGTCTAACTACATCATAGGCTTAGGAAGTATAATTTTTCAAGAAAAGTATAAGTTAAAATATTTTCTTAAAGAAAATCAGTTGTGAATTCTGCAATTCAGATGCTTTATAGACAGCATAGCATGAATATACAACACAGAAAAATCTACTAAATAAGATAAACAATACCATGCTACGCCATATTCAGCTAAGACACTTTAAAATGAAACCATAAAGGTAGGCCAGGGCTAAAAAAAATTGTGATTATGTGAGAAGTAAAGAAAATCAGACTAGCTATGTATGTATATATATGTACAACAACTTAGACTACCTGATCATCATGTTCTTCATGCAGATATATATATATATATATATATATATTCAAATAAATATAAGTAAATAAATAAATAAGGGGACAGAATTACCCATATGCTTAGTTTAATAAAAGGTCAATGCATATGTGGTGAAATTAAAGAAAAATTTGATACATGAGTATGTGAAATATACAAAAGTGAGAATTATGGGTAGCTAGGCATGATTTTAGAGTTACATAGAGTGTGTGTGTGTGTTAGGTGAAAGCTTAGGTTAGTCAAAGATTCATATTATAGCTCACTTGGCCATACATATATCCTCACCCTTACCTTAGCCCCATTACAACTTTGAAAAGACCTCATGATGTTTGCATTGGTGTACTAAATTTTTGTTGATTGGTTAGATGAAGAACAAAGTCTAGAAAGCATGACTAGAGAAGAGTAGAGTGAATTAACCCTAGACACTTGAGCGATTAGAGTGCATATACACTACCAGTGAGGGTTCAATGCTTGATTCTATGTTCCCGGCTTTCATGAGCTATCTTATTACAAGTTTACTTGTCTTTTATTGTGTGATTTGAATTAGTGGAATCTGACTTATGTTTATCTTGGAGAACTTCTTTACTTTTAACCAAGTAGACAGAAACATCTTAGCATATAGTTGCATTTATAGGTTGCCTCTCATGAGGCTCACTTTCCCCCATTCATTCCTTTTGTCTCCTTGAGCTTAGCATGAGGACATGCTAATGTTTAAGTGTGGGGAGATTTGATGTACCACTATTTCGTGGTACATTTTGTAGTTAATTGAGTGGATTTTATCCACTAAACTCACACTTATTCATATAATTCGCATGTTTTATATTTTCCTTCCTAATTTTGTGCTATGATTGAAAACATGCTTCTTTGGCCTTAAATTTGCTATGTTTAACCCCCTCTTATTACCATTCAATGCCTTGATATGTGTGTTAAGTATTTTTAGGGTTTATAGGGTAGGAATGGCTTAGAGGATGGAAAGGAAGCATGCAAAAGTGGAAGGAATACAAGAAATTGAAGGAATTGCTAAGATGTCCAGCCTGACCTCTTCGTACTTAACTGACCATCACTTGAGCTACAGAGGTCCAAATGAGGCAGTTCTAGTTGCGTTGGAAAGCTAATATCCGGGGCTTCGAAATGATAGATAATTTGCCATAGTTGCCATGCTGTTAGGCGATGCGCACGCGTGGATCATGTGTACGCGTGACCTGGCAAAAGTTCAATCCACGCGTACGCATGGACGACGCGTACGCGTGACAGAGCCACGTGCTGGACGCATCAGAAAATGCTGGGGGCAATTTCTGGGCTGTTTTTGACCCAGTTTTCGGCCCAGAAAACACAGATTAAAAGCTGCAGAGTGGGGGAATCAATGAATTCATTCACACAACATTGATTCATATAATTTTAGGTTTTAGATGTAGTTTTCTAGGGAGAGAGGCTCTCTCCTCTCTCTAGGTTTTAGGATTTTTCTTAGTTTTAGGTTTATTTCTTCTCAATTCCAGGTTCAATGTTCCTTTAATTTAGTTTCTCTTCTACTTTTATTTGTTCTAGCATTCTAGTTATTTATTTCTTTTGTTGATTACTTTATGTTGCCAATTTAGCTTTATGAATTCTAATGTTAGACTTGATTTTCTATTTAATGCAACCTCCCATCTATGACTCAAGTGATAAGGAAGACATAAAAGACTTTGACCAGGACTCAGATGCATTTGAAGAACCTTACAAGGAAGTGGAGGAATTCACAGAAGAACACAAGGGAGTAGAACTTACAGAACCATTGGAATCAGCTACCCCAAGGCCATTACCGCCTAATACAAGCTTCAAGTGGGTACAATCCTTAACCTTTAACTTTACTTATTCACTTGAATATGGTTTACTTGAAACAGATGGCCAGCTTAGAGCTCTCTGCGGCTTTAAGAGTAAGAGGGAAATGGCTCGTGCTCAGAGCTGGTGTACAAGGCTCAATAAGGTTCCATGCTTCAACTTGAAGTGCACGGATTGGTATCAAGCTCAATTGAATGGATCTCGGAAAACGTTTGGTCACTATGGTGAGAATCTACTTTCTAAACTGCCCGAATGGAAAAATATAAATCAAAACGAAGGCGGATTTAGATCCAAGGCTTGGGATCCTGGAATCTATTCTAACATTCGTCACCCCGGAAGCCTGAAAATCTGTTTGAAGCTGCTCAGAAGCTTTACATGCCTAGTTTGGGACCCCGGAGGCTATTGGCATTCCAAGCACTGGTGGAGATTTCTGGATGAATTTAAACACAAGCCACCATAACAGGAAGCCCCTCCAATGTCCAACTTAAGGACTTTAACTAAAAGTGCTAGGTGGGAGACAACCCACCATGGTATGATCGTTTCTCTTTAATTTTTATTTAGTTTTATTTGTTTTCAAGTGTTATTTTGTTTTATTATATTGAACCTGGAATTTTGCATCTCACTCATATTAATCATTGCATTATGCATTTTTCATGCATATAAAAAAAAGGGTGCGCGACGCGATCGCATGCCCCATGCGATCGCGTCAAATGGTGAACTACACTTCCCACGCGACCACGTCATCCACGCGGCCGCGTGACCTGGAGATCGGCGTAAACATCCAACGTCCAGAAAGTTAGGCTGGAATCGTGCGGCCGTTATGCATCTAGCAGAAAATGGCCCACGCGATCGCATGCCCCATGCGATCGCGTCACATGCACACAACCAATCCCACGCGACCGCGTGAGCGACGCGATTGCGCCGCATGGATTGCACAATTCCCAATAGGAGACAGAGAGTTATGCTGGAACGATGCTGGATTCGTGCGTTTAGCACAATTTCCAGCGATGCGATCGCATGCCCCATGCGATCGCGTCATCCCTTTATTTACCCCCTCCATGCGATCGCGCGCCCCACGCGATCGCGTCAACCCCATTTTCACCCTAACCACGCGACCGTGTGCCCCACGCGGCCACGTGGATTCAAAAATATAACCCTCCCAGTCACGCGAAATCCTACATTCGCGCAGCTCCCCCACTTCCTCTTCTCCCTCTCTTCTTCCCCAACCCTCAACCACCACCACCGCTACACCACCGCGCCACCACCCAGACGCCGCCGCCACCTACCCCCTCCCTCCTTCCCCCTTCTTTCTTCCTCTTTCTTCTTTCTCCCTCCTCCTCCGCCACTGCTCCCCTCCGCGCCACCACCCACCACCGCCAACCGTCCCAACCGCGCAGCCTCCCACCACCACCCGCAACCCCCAACCTTCTCCCATACTTCCCCCATTATCCTTCCCAAAGCCCCTACCCCCCTAACAGAAGCAACCGCCTTGCCCACCGCCGCCAGCCGCCGTGCCGGACGTCACCGTTACCACCCCAGCCACCTCTGTACCCCAACCTCCTTCTTTCGCCTTCCAGGTTCCGCAACACGCAATCCCTTTTATCTGTTCGTAGTTTATTCTTATTTTTCCATTTTTGTTCATGTTAGGATAGTTAGATATGCATGTTGTAGTGGATTTTAGGTTGTTAGGTAGCCTAGGATGTGGTTAGTGGATTTAGGTCTGTTTATTTGCACTGTTCTTGTTTCTGTTTTATCAAATTTGCAAATTTGTTGCTGCTGTGATCTTGTTTATATGTTGTACTTTCCTGCATTTGCTGCTCTTTACATTGAACTTTCATGTTTATATTCCGTATATGTAATTGCAAGCTTTAATTTGGATTCATATGAACTGCTTGTTTGCTGTTTATTTTCCAGGAAAGTCCTATTTTAGCCGGAATGCTGCCCAAATTTCTGTGAAATATTTCTGTTCATGTCTTAGTTTTGGCATTTTCAACTGTGCTTTCCTATAATTTCACCAAACCAATTCATGAATGCTTAGGCATGCATTCTTATTTTCTTTGATCTCTTGGTTCATAAACTGCAATTTTGATGTTTGATTCCTATTTTTGCTTTCTTCATCTCTATTTGAATCATCATCAAACTGTTTCACTTGTTTAAATATGAGTTACCTATAGCTTCTACCTGTGATTACTTGTTACTTGGTCTATTTTCATTATGCCTCTTACTTTAACCCATTTTTCACTAACTCACTAATTTTAACTCTAACCAACCTAACCTTTTCAAAACTTCTTTTCTTGCTTTTCTTTCACTTTCTTTTAACATTCTAACCCAGGCATGATGTTAATTTTTTCTATTTAACTTGCATTCAATAACATTTTGGATTGTGATTTCTTCTTTTCAGACTTTTCACTCATATACAATCCTAAATGCACATTCTACTTAACTCATATTCATTATCCTATTGCTCCTTTGCCACTTTGTGTTTTCTTTGACTATTTGCCTATTTGCTTTCCTATTTTTATTATATTCTGGTTTTCTGTTTTTCAGGATGTCAGATTCCCAGAGAAGGGACAAAGGCAAGGCCACTACTGGCAAAAGAAAACGAGGCGAAGCCTCCGTGTCTATCATCGACCTCATGCATGACGCCTCCTTGCGGGAGAAAGCCTTTACCCCGCAGGAGAAGGCCGACCAGCTACTTCCCGCCACTGACCCAATAAAGTTTGCAAACCGATATTGTGAGCTGAAGTATCCAGTGTTTGCAAACTCCAGGAATCTATACCTAGAGCGGACTTTGAAGATCCCAGAAGAACTCCAGCAGTACACCTCTGATCAGATCAAACAACGAGGTTGGTTCTTTCTGGAGAGACCTCTGACTGAGGTTAATGCATCTTGGGTTAGGGAATTCTACTGCAACTACTTCAAAACTTCCCTAGATGCAGTAAACCTCATAGGAAAGTAGATATTGGTTACTGAGGAGGCAATAGAAGAGGTTCTGAAACTTCTGCCTAAGACTGATCAGACAGATGGCTATCAGAAAGCTGAGGAGGATATGCGCTATATGCGATTTGACTGGGATGCAGTCAAGGCCCGGATTACCCTTGACCCGTCAGTTCCTTGGATCATGGGTCAGAACACCACCATGCCCAAAGGGATCAAGCGGATTTACCTGAACGATGAGGCTCGGCTATGGCATCAGATCTTCAGCAACTACATTATGCCGAGTACTCACGAAACCGAGATACCAGCCGCTATGATCACCCTCCTTTGGTGTGTGATGGAGGGCAAGGACCTGTACCTTCCACGCTTTATCCGGCACTACATGGCCAGGGTCCACGTCCGCGGCACTCTTCCCTTTCTCTATCTGGTTACCCAGCTGGGCCGTCGAGCTGACGTGCCATGGGAGGATGCTGATGAGAGGCCACCTGCTGCAGAGTGCAAGAAGCTTATCCCGCACAGCGGGAACTTCCTGGCCTTGGGCTACAGACCCCATTCCTGACTGCCACTGCTGATGATACGGCTACACCATCTGCCGGTCCCTCTTCCTCCACTGCTGCACCATCTACCCCTGCCACTACCACTGCAGCCACCTGCCACAGAGCCTGTCTATCATCTGGTGCACCGCTTGTTTCGACGACTTGACCAGATGGAGCGTCGCAACAAGCGACGCTATGAGCACCTGAAGCTGATGATACGATCCGGCGACATCCCCTCCGAGCCTGACATACCTTCTGAGGCATCTGAGGAGGAGGCGGATGCGCCCGAGGCAGAGACCCATCCCCAGGGAGAGGCAGAGCAGGCAGACACCCAGCAGGCAGCACCCCAGCAGATCCAGGCAGCATATCCTGAGATCCCCATTCAGACAGTCCCTCCTCTCCAGCAGCCAGACATTCATCCAGCCACCACAGAGACACCAGCTACCATCCCTTCCAGTGATGACACCCCTTCACACCCTGCGTGAGTGAGCATCAGGGACGATGCTTCATTTTGAGTGTGGGGAGGTCGCCATCTCTGGCGTATTATCTTGGTGAACCACTACAGACTCTTTTTCTTTTATTTTGGATATTTTTCTGTATTTTTCTCTTTATTTTTATTTTTATTTTCTGAGTACTTATACATTGCTACTTTCATGTATTTTTACTCTATTTCTGCATTTTGCATTTTTAGTTCATATTTTAGCCACTTAGTTTAGTTTGCAATTCTAACTTATTAGTGGATTAATTAGTATAGTTTACCCTTTTTATCATAAGATAGCTTAGTTTAAATTGAAAATATAAAAAGGAAGTAAGTTAGGAACTTGAACATAACAGATTTAAATCCATAAACCTTGTATATATAGCATTACATCATGTAGTTAAGTTAACGACACTTCATCAAGGAGAAACACTCAAACTTTAAAGCCATTCAATATAAGTTTTACATTGAGAATAATGAGAATTTTTAACTAAACCTGCATGACATACATAAGTGATAAATGATTTTTGAGCTAGAGAACACATAGCCTGTGAGTTTTGAGCTTAATTGTATGGTTACATTCAAACCATAAATTTTATTCCTGTGTGTTCCGTCCTTCTTTTATATTCTGGTATTCTTTACTTTGTTTTAATCTATATGTCCAATTATAGAATATAGAATATAGAATATAGATACATACCAAAAGAATGATTGAGGCCATCATTTGATTTTAGCTCACTAATCCCAAAATAACCTACCTTTCACATCACCCTTGTTAGCCCCCTTGAGCCTTTAAATCCCTTTTTTATTCTATTAGCCACACTACTAGCCTTAAGCAGGAAAATAAAATAAAATCCCAAGTTGAATCCTTGGTTACCTTAAGATAGAAAAATATGAATAGTTTAAATACGGGAAACCTATTGGGAACATGGATGATAAAAACAAGAGGTAGAAAAATTGAAAAGGATAAAAATAACTCAAAATAAGAAATTTTGGGAAGCATGCTCATGAGAAATCAAAGTGATTAAATTACCATGTGCATTTAAAAAAAAAGTTATTTTTCAGTATTTAATAAAGGGGATACAAAAAGAATTCCCCAAATGCAAAATAGAAGCAATGCACATGGGATAAAAAAAATTGAAACATGAGCATGTAACATCAAGTGGGAAAATATGAAAAAATAGGTAAAGAAGTTTTGTTTTACTCAGTATGTATGTTAGGTGAGATCTTAGTCTAATTAAGGATTCACTTATTAGCTCACTTAGCCTTATACATATATCCTTACCTTTACCTTAGCTCACTTATTTGGTATGACTGTATTCTATAATTGTTGATTGGTTAGATGAAGAATAAAGTTATAGAAAGGAAGAATAAAAAGAGGAATAGAGTGATTAACCCAATAAACACTGAGTGACTAGAGAGTAAACACAAATCCAGTGAGGGTTCAATAACCCATTAACATTTATCTCTGTTTGAATTATCTAATTGTCTTGCAAGTTCATAAAATGCTTTTTCTCCCATCTCTTGTCTATATATATATATATATATATATATATATATATATATATGACTCCTTGAGGATGTGAATTAATTCAACTACCTGTAAGCTTTATATATGAGTGAATAAAGTAGAATTACATGATGCATCATTCATTTAGGTAGTTGCATTTAGATTAGATTGCATTGCATGACATTTCATCACCTTAACCTTACTTATTACCTTGGAATTAGCATGAGGACATGCTATTGTTTAAGTGTGGGGAGGTTGATAAACCCATATTTTGTGATGTATTTTGTGCTTAGTTTGAGTGATTTATTCAATCCTTCACCCACTTATTCATGTTAATTGCATGGTTTTACTTTCCCTTCCCTATTATGTGATGTATGTGAAAAACATGTTTCCTATGCTTTTAAATTAATTATTTTAATTATCTTTATTTCCATTCGATGCCGTGATTAGTGTGTTGAGTAGTTTCAGATCTTCTAAGGCAGGAATGACTCAAAGGATGGAAAGGAAACATACAAAAAATGGAAGGAAAGCACAAAATGGAATCCTTGAAGAAACTGGCATCCACGCGATCGCATGGACGACGCGATCGCGTGCCAAGCGCGAATCAGCAGCGACGCAGCCGCATGACTGACGCGACCGCGTGGCAAGAAAAGCTCCGAATGACGCGACCGCGTGACCCACGCGGACGCGTGACAGAGGCCATGCACCAGAAATTGCAGAAGACGCTCCCAGCAAATTCTGAGGCTCTTTTTGGCCCAAATCCAAGCCCAGAAGGCATAGACCAGAGGTTATGAAGTGAAGGAATGCATCCATTCAGGGAGAGCTCGCCAATTTCCACTTCTCATGTTTTAGATCTAGTTTTGAGAGAGGTTCTCTCCTCTCTCTCTCGTAGGATTTAGGATTTAGGACTTCTCTTAGTTTTAGGAGTGACTCTCAATCTCAGGTTCTTTATTTTTATTTACTCTTCCAATTTAGTTTATGAACTCTTCATGTTAGATTACAATTTCACTTATTAAATGTTAATTGAGGTATTTCAATTCATGATTGGTTTCTTTAATTTATGTTATTGTTGCTTTACATCTGAAGGCATTTTTATTCCAGCAAATTTACTTTTCCCTCTTTTGGTCTTGGTTAAGAAAGCAGTAACTCAGGAGTTATCTTATCTCAACATAATTGATAACTGTTATCTTTGCTAATTGAACTGAGCTTCAATAATCCCAACCTTTTCTTAGGAAATAAATAGGATTCGAAGATCAAACTAATTAGTCCCTTGACTTTCCTTTACTTTAGTAAGGGTTGACCAAGTGGAATTAAGATTCGACTTTCATTGTTGTTGATAAGAATAACTAATTCTGGACTTCCAATTTCTCATACCTTGCCAAAAGTTTGCTTTACAGTATTTATTTATTTATTTTTAATTGCTATTTAAATCAATTGTCATATTTATCCCTCATTCTTAAAACCCCCAATTCTACAATCTCCATAACCAATAATAAGAACATACTTCCTTGCAGTTCCTTGAGAAGACGACCCGAGGTTTAAATACTCGGTTATCAATTTTAAGGGGTTTGTTACTTGTGACAACCAAAACGTTTGTACGAAGGGATTTCTGTCGGTTTAGAGACTATATCTACAACGCGAATATTTTTATGAAATTTTTTACTGGCAAAAATCCTAACGTCAACGCTCACCAAGGCGCATCACGTCCTACATCTGAAAACAACAAAACATGTATGGAATGAGAACTGGGGGTTCTTAATATGGTAAAGGTGCTCACATAGATAATAAATAATATCTCGAAAAACCAGAGGCATTCAAAAACTCCAATAACCCATATTGATATCCTAAAGTTTTGACTAAACCAGAATAGGGTAACTATATCTAACTCTTCACTTCCCATTCTCTGTAAACCTCCATTTTACCATGTGGAACAACCCTCAGCGTCTCTTCCATCAGCATGAGAGATCTCTCAAAAAACAAACACAAACAAGACAAACAAGAAAAACACAAATATAGAAGCAGATACGACAAATAGAACAAATAACAGTAAGTTACAGATAAGAAATTAGGCAAGTCAAACAAATGCATACTCAAACAAAATATACAAGTGCATATGATGCATGTCTAACCTATGGCTGATGATATCATTTGTCGGTTATACAGCCAAGCCCGACATGTCCGGTAGTGAACCCTGGACAGAAAGACCACTGATGAGCGGATAATTTATATGCTTTTTGGCATTGTTTTTACATAGTTTTCAGTATAATTTAGTTAGTTTTTAGTATATTTTTATTAGTTTTTAAATAAAAATCACATTTCTGGACTTTACTATGAGTTTTTGTATTTTTCTGTAATTTCAGGTATTTTCTGGCTGAAATTGAGGGACTTGAGCAAAAATCAGATTCAGAGGTTGAAGAAGGACTGCAGATGCTGCTGGATTCTGACCTCCCTGCACTAAAAGTGGATTTTCTGGAGCTACAGAACTACAAATGGCGTGCTCTTAAATGCGTTGGAAATTAGACATCCAGGGCTTTCCAGCAATATATAATAGTCTATACTTTGCTCGAGTTTAGATGACGCAAATTGGCGTTCAACGCCAGTTCCATGCTGCATTCTGGAGTTAAACGCCAGAAACAGGTTGCAAAGTGGAGTTAAACGCCAGAAACAGGTTACAAACTGGCGTTCAACTCCAAGAGAAGCCTTTACACGTGTAAAGCTCAATGCTCAGCCCAAGCACACACCAAGTGGGCCCGGAAGTGGATTTCTGCATCATTTACTCATTTCTGTAAACCCTAGTAACTAGTTTAGCATAAATAGGATTTTTTACTATTATATTTACATCTTTAGTTACATCTTTGGATTGTCTTTTGATCCTTTGATCACGTTTAGGGGGCTGGCCATTCGGCCATGCCTGGACCTTATCAATTATGTATTTTCAACGGTAGAGTTTCTACACTCCATAGATTAAGGTGTGGAGCTCTGTTGTTCCTCATGAATTAATACAAAGTACTACTGTTTTTCTATTCAATTCAAGCTTATTCCTTCTCTAAGATATCCATTCACACCCAAGAACATAATGAATGTGATGATTATGTGACGCTCATCATCATTCTCACCTATGAACGCGTGCCTGACAAACACTTCCGTTCTACATGCAAACAAGCTAGAATGAGTATCTCTTAGATATCTAATACAGAGGACCGAGTCCGAGATTTTAGAATCTTCGTGGTATAAGTTAGAACCCATGGACGGCCATTCTTGAGATCTGGAAAGTCTAAACTTTTTCTGTGGTATTCCGAGTAGGACCTGGGAAGGTGTAATAGCTCAAAAAAAAAAACACAAATTTGTGGGCCACTCTTCCTTTACTTTTTCCCTAACCCTAATCACACAAAAACACTCTCTCTCAACCCTCAGTCACTCACTAGCCGTCGAACTCCCACCCCCGCTCCTCACACACCCTCTTCATAGAAACACACACTCACGGACGCACTCCCCTCACTCACCCTCACGCCGTCGCTCATCCCCACACACACGCACCTACACTGACGCGGAGAAGAGAGGGAGGTCGCTGCTGCCGTTCATGCCCATCGTTGCCAACTGCACCGTCGCAGAGGAGCGTCTCTGTCGTCGCGAGCTGCAACCGCCGCCATTGAAGCCACCCTCGCCGTTGTCCTTGAGCGCCAGTGAGAGGGAGAGCTCGAGGAAGAGAGGAACGCTATCCCGCCATGCACCGCCGTCACTGGAGCTGCACCGCCGCCGAGGACCCACCGCCGTCCGTGGAGAGTCGTCGCCGTCTAGGTCGCTGCCGGAGGAAGAGAGCTTGCACAAGGGGTTGTTGGAGTGGCTCGCCGCTGCCGCAAGAGCCACTGCACCTCTGGCCGCTGGGAAGTCACATTGAGGTCGCCGTTCTTCTGCCGCCGCCGCTGTCGGGGTTTCTGGTCAATGGGTATGGTGCTGTTGTTGCCGGAACCACCACCGGTGCTGCCGCTACTTGTTTCCCTTAAGTCTGAGTCGTTGTAGTTGCTGAGAAAGTGATTTGGAGCTGAGGTTGTGGCTGCCGCAATTTCGGGTTGAGAGGAAAGGTTCCGTCGGTGCATTTGGATTATAGTTTCAACAATCGAGAACTATAACCAGCTCTATCTTGTCGCTACTCCGATTCAAATTCTACGCTCATTCGTTCCATTCCACTTCAATCCTCCTTACCTTGAATTTGGCACTCTGGGTTTGTTTATGAAGTTTATACTTTTGAAACTATACATGAGACTATATATATTTTTGAGGAAGTTTTGCATTATTCTAAAATGTTTGATTTTATTTGAATATTTGTTTTTTAAGCATTGAAGTATTTGTTGATACTCACTTTAAAAATTGTGAAATATATTTGAAATCTCTTATGGTTAAAAAAGTATGATTGAGAAAAGATTTCTGATGAAAAAGTATTATTTGATTTGATTTGATATGATTTGATTCGATACCTTATATATTTGAAAGATCAAATATTTGTTGTATTTGAAATTATATATTTTGAATTGGTTTGGGAGGCTCGTATTAGAAAACCGTAGTTAACGGCGGTTATGACGTTAACTTAGATGCATCTAACTCAGACTCCAGCTAGCAGGA
>NC_029785.2:46123086-46168438 GCF_000816755.2 Arachis ipaensis | reverse complement strand
GTCTGCAATGAGTACCTATTCTTTGTCAATTCCTAGAAGTATATGCTCCATATGTCACAGGTAGGACCAACCATTCTTAGTTATTTTATTTTATTTATTTATTTTTTTGTTAAAAATATATAACTATTTATTTTAGAACTTGTAAAATATATGTACTTGCTTATTGAACATATATTTGACTATGTTAGGCTTGCTATAGGATTATTTTCCTGAGCGCCAGTCATGACTCATTTTGGGTTGTGACAGAGTGGTATAAGAGCTTAGGTTTAATCTGTGTAATATGGAGCAAGTGTCCTATGGTAGGATCACAATTGTATAAATAGAAGCGCGCCTATTTGTACGAATTGTGGCACTATCAGAGGCCTATAGGATTGTCATTCTTGTCCTTTATGTCGTTGTTGTCATCTGGTTGTAACATATGGCCTCTGCCGTTTCTTGCCACTCTTTTCCTTTCCAGCCTCTTCTTGCTACTTTTTCCTTTCCTGCCGCTTCTTGCGACTCTTTTCCTTCCCTTTGTACCCAATCTCGACTTATTCTCTAATAGATTTAAAGTTTGTGAAATTTTTTCATCGAAATAGAATGTTTTGAGTAATGGTACATAATATGAATTGATATTTAGTCCCACTTTCATCTACTTTAAGACATTAAATCATTATATTCTTTTAGGTTCTGTTCGATCTTTAATTGTTATGATCCGTTTGAAATGTGTGTTTATTTAGTTTCTAGTTAAACAAATGTTAAATAAGTTTGCTAACTATAATACGGATGATAGATAATTGATTTTAAAGAGACTAAATCCACAGCATGAGTTTCTTTGAGAAAGTTTTGTCTTTGTCCAAGATCATTGAAATTTCCATAGTTGATATTAATATTTGGATGTTAACCAAATTGAGTGCTAAAGTTCTATACTTAGTATAACTGGTTGTATGAAAAACACATTTGAGCTTCACTCAGGTAGAATCTTCTTGTTTATATGTTATTAAGTGAATACGTCTCTTAGATTATATGTGATTTCTAATTTTATAGGCTTGTTTGCTGAGCTTGTGGACTGATCATGGTGATTATGAAGAATTTGATGATTATTTTAAATGTGATAAATTGTAGCTTGCTTATGAGTGGTAGCCACTGATTAGATACTTGTTTGCTGATTCATGTCATTTGATTAGTGATTATTACAGTAATTAACAAGTAAATGATTTTGGTTAATTATTTGAGAGATCCATAAGGTTATTAGTTTTTTGCTGCTGTATAGGAGTTAATCTTATTATTTGTTGCTGAATTGGTGACTGATGTGACTGTAACTAGGTAATCTTGGTTATTATCTTGTAAAAATTTCTATTGAAAGGCGGTAATAAACCCTCTTAATTGCTTGTGTTGTTGTTGGAGATTATATGCCTGATTTGTAGTTATATATGGCGGATTAATAAATGTTTTGATTTCTTTGATACGATGAGGACTTGATAATTTCGAATTGAAGTTTGTCATGATAAACTTGTGATCTGTACAATACTTTTGCGACACACTTGAGCATCTGAATTTTTTCCCTTCAAAATTAATTATTTTATTGACTAGGAAAGTTGTTCCAACTCTCTCCGCATGTTGTTCTAAAGTTTACTCAATATTATCTCATTGGTGGTCCATTATATGATGCTTAACGTAAAAGTTAGTTACTCTAGTCAGCACTATAAGATTTATGTAAAAATGTTTAGTATTGCATTCACATTCTCAATAAAAAAATGTTTAATGACCTTGCCTTGTTTATTTTTCTTTTTTCTACATTGTTTTTAAAAAAAAAAAAACCTAATTAATTTTTAACATGTCAAAACTATCAAGTATTGTGCTTATCATATAATCTGTGTTATGTGACGGTTTCTTATATATAGGATTATCGTGTTTCTATCTTTAGAGTGGCACATTTTTTACAATTTTCTGATGAATGTTCATTTTGCTTTGCTTTATTTATGGGTTTAGCTTATCTGTTCACATGCCGTGTCTAATTATGTTTTTTTTTCTTCCCTTTTCTCTAGTTTAAATGGTTGTTGTACATGCAAAACCTTTTTTATGTCTATTATTCATACTCGTGAATTTTTATTTTGCTCTGCCCAAATTGTTTGTGGATTTGGCTTGTTTTTTTTTATTTTTTTTCCCTTAAAATGCTCCTAGCCCGTGGTTTTAGTTGTGGTGGTACATCTTTTTATTTACCTCTATGGCCTTTGCCCTTACAAAGTTACAATTATATTTTTGTACGTATTTTGAAAGCTGTGTTGTGTTACTTTGTAGTGACACACCGACGATTTCTTTGGTTTTTAAGTAATGCCAAGCATCATAAATGTTTTTGTCAATAAACTATTTTTGTTACTATATAATTTTCTCAAATGATGGTTGTGAAATGAATTGAATTGCGAATGGATGTTTGATTCAGATCTATCATTGCTTATTGGGTGCAGATGCTTTATATGCTTCTGGTGATTGTGTGATTACAGACTATGTGCTCTAGTGTAATAAATTTATCAGCTTGTCCTTTTACAGCCTGTTGAGCTTTGATTCATTTGTTTTAATAGTGAAAGGCAGTGAGATAAATTAGTTTTGTACTTTTGGCTGGATTATCTTGGCTAATAGGATTGTTGTTTTTGTTATATAGTTTTGAATTTTGGTGATATTTAGTAGCTGGCTTTGTATTAAGTTACTCTTTCTTACTGATGGTTTCAAAAAAAAAAAAGGGGGGGTTCTTTTTCTGATTTTGTTTCATTTGCAGAATCAATATTTTCTATTACCCCATGGTTTTGTTGATTATCTAACTATGTCGCGGATTCTACTTTGTTTGCCCAATAAAGATTTTAATTGATTAAAGAGTCTCTGCATTGAGGGTTTTGTGTTAAGTTGTTTCTTTTTGGCCAAATTTTTCCTTGGTAACAATCACAGTGTATTTTGAATATTGTCTGTTAGAAATTCTGAAAATCAACTGTTTTACTACTAGTATTTTGCCTTAGTTCATAGCCCACATCGTAGGTTGACATTTCTTCATACGTTAAGGGTTTGATTATCAGTTGTACTATTATTCTTTAAATTTGCACATCATGATCTAAGTAAAATTTATTTTAAATGGTTGTATCAACCATTTTTCTTCCAAAGATATATAGGCTTTGCAAAGTTCTTAACATGATCAAATTTTTGAGGCAGTCACATTGATTCATTAGTCTGCTGCTTAACTGATCCTATGTTGTATGACTTTTTTTGAGACATCACTTTGCTGGTTTCAAGTTGCTCATGATTGCAACTAATTGAAATATGTTGTCGCCTGTCGATATTCTTGAGCTTCACTAAATCCGTGGTTCTATTACTCCTTGAGTGCGCTGCATTGTAATGGTGGTTGAGTAATGAAATTCAAAACTTTGCTAGATTAGTGGTATTGTTTCCCAACTAATGGCATTTTGTTTGTTTATCAATTGGTGTATATGTAGCACATTTGTTAGTTTATTATTTGGGATTGTCGATTGCTAACCTAAAGGATGGCTAGGAACAATGCTATGTTTGAGTAAGCGAAACTATTCATACTAATATGCTGCTTTCACAATGCCCTTAAAGAGCCTTGTAGATCGATTAAATTCCTTCCTTCTGTTTAACCTTCCTACCTCTTATCACTTGACATTTAAGGTTAATATGCATAATATGATTTGAAAATGTTTTGATGGCTATATCTTGCATGCTTGGTTTGATGTGGTGGTTATATTTGTCTCTAAATCTAGAATCTGGCCATATATATTATGCTTAATTCTTCACCTTGCCTCTCTTTTTTCTCATCCTTATCCACCACATAATTGAACTCGAACTCTTGGAATCTCATATAACTGTGCTTTTTAATTATTGCTTTATGTTTTGGGTGTATTGTTGGAATTTGTGTTACTCTATATGTTTTACACTTTTGGCTATGTTATTTGAACTCCAATTAGAGTTTGTAGTGTGCTTTTGAAATTTTTCATATCATTCTAATTATGCAATTTGTTCTTTGTGATTGATGGTGCTTCATATCGATTCCTTTTGTTACATTGTATATGTGAATATTAAGAAAATGTACAGCATTTGATCGTTGCATAATATCTGCAAAAAGTTTTTCTTTATGCATTGGGTTCAATTTGTATCTGGATATAATATTGTATAGTTAAAGTGCTTAAGTTCTTTCCTGCAACTTTGCTCAGATAGCTTGATTTTTAGCCTTATTCTTGCTATCTATTTGTGCAAATTATTAAACTTATGGTGTCATGATGTGGTCATACTTCTTTCGGATAAGGTTGTCTCAATGTTGTTTTCTTTCCTTATTCCTAAATGCATCATTTCTTGCATCAGGGTCTAGTTGTACGAAATAGATGTGACTTGTACTGCCGAAGAGGCAAAATAAATAGTAAGTTGGTTTGAAATTCGGGGACCGAATTTCTAAAGGAGGGAAGAATGTAATAGCTCAAAAAAAAAACACAAATTTGTGGGCCACTCTTCCTTTACTTTTTCCCTAACCCTAATCACACAAAAACACTCTCTCTCAACCCTCAGTCCCTCACTAGCCGTCGAACTCCCACCCCCGCTCCTCACACACCCTCTTCGTAGAAACACACACTCACGGACGCACTCCCCTCGCTCACCCTCACGCCGTCGCTCATCCCCACACACACGCACCTACACTGATGCGGAGAAGAGAGGGAGGTCGCTGCTGCCGTTCATGCCCATCGTTGCCAACTGCACCGTCGCGGAGGAGCGTCTCTGTCGTCGCGAGCTGCAACCGCCGCCATTGAAGCCACCGTCGCCGTCGTCCTTGAGCGCCAGTGAGAGGGAGAGCTCGAGGAAGAGAGGAACGCTGTCCCGCCATGCACCGTCGTCACTGGAGCTGCACCGCCGCCGAGGACCCGCCGCCGTCCGTGGAGAGTCGTCGCCGTCTAGGTCGCTGCCGGAGGAAGAGAGCTTGCACAAGGGGTTGTTGGAGTGGCTCACCGCTGCCGCAAGAGCCACTGCACCTCTGGCCGCTGGGAAGTCACATTGAGGTCGCCGTTCTTCTGCCGCCGCCGCTGTCGGGGTTTCTGGTCAATGGGTATGGTGCTGTTGTTGCCGGAACCACCACCGGTGCTGCCGCTACTTGTTTCCCTTAAGTCTGAGTCATTGTAGTTGCTGAGAAAGTGATTTGGAGCTGAGGTTGTGGCTGCCGCAATTTCAGGTTGAGAGGAAAGGTTCCGTCGGTGCGTTTGGATTATAGTTTCAACAATCGAGAACTATAACCAGCTCTATCTTGTCGCTACTCCGATTCAAATTCTACGCTCATTCGTTCCATTCCACTTCAATCCTCCTTACCTTGAATTTGGCACTCTGGGTTTGGTATCTTCGGTCCCTAGGGACTACGTTGTGAGTAGGCTTTACATTTATGATTGTTTGATTGTGCATCTACAATTATTTTGATATCTATTATGATCTTTGAATTATAGCTATATTTGCTTTGAACGGTTTTGAATTGATTAAAATAATTGATTTATTAGAATTAAATAACTCATTTTTATGAAGTTTATACTTTTGGAAACTATACATGAGACTATATATATTTTTGATGAAGTTTTGCATTATTCTAAAATGTTTGATTTTATTTGAATATTTGTTTTTTAAGCATTGAAGTATTTGTTGATACTCACTTTAAAAATTGTGAAATATATTTGAAATCTCTTATGGATGAAAAAGTATGATTGAGAAAAGATTTCTGATGAAAAAGTATTATCTGATTTGATTTGATATGATTTGATTCGATACCTTATATATTTGAAAGATCAAATATTTGTTGTATTTGAAATTATATATTTTGAATTGGTTTGGGAGGCTCGTATTAGAAAACCGTAGTTAACGGCGGTTATGACGTTAACTTAGATGCATCTAACTCAGACTCCAGCTAGCAGGGGTGTTGCTAGCCTAACGTGTAGGCCACACGTTAGATCTGTTATTCTGTTAGGACACACAAGAGGAAAGGGCTACCAATAGAGGTGGATCCGCCCAAGTGTGAACTTTTGATTTGATTTCTGTATGAAAACTCCCTTTTTGATTCATTTATTATTATCAACTATTATTTTCTAATTAAAATTACTTTGATAATAATGTTTATATGGTCTCATGTCGATTATCGATGTATTGTCATATAAATTTTCTTCTTTTTCATTTTTGCAAAATAATTTTCAAAAAATCCAAAAAAAAAAGTATAAAATCATAAAATCAAAAATAATTTTTATGTTTCTTGCTTGAATCTTGTGTCAGTTTTTAAGTCTGGTGTCAATTGCATCTTTTTAATTTTCTAAAAAAATTATTTTCAAAAATTTCATGCGTTGCATTCTTCATGATCTTCAAGTCGTTCTTGGCCAGTCTTCTTGTTTGATCTTCATATTTTCTTGTTTGTGTCTTTTCTTGTTTTTCATATGCATTCTTGAAACATTAATGTCTAAAGAATAAAAATTTTTAAGTTTGGTGTCTTGCATGTTTTCTTTTCTTAAAAATATTTCAAAAATAAGTTCTTGGTGTTCATCTTGACATTCAAAGTGTTCTTGGTGTTCATCTTGACATTCATAGTGTTCTTGCATGCATCACATGTTTTGATCCAAAATTTTCATGCATTGAGTCTTTTTGATGTTTTTCTCTTTCATCATTAAAAATTCAAAAAAATAAAAAAAATATCTTTTCCTTATTCTATCATAAAATTTCGAAAATTTGGGTTGACTTTTTCAAAAAATTTTCAAATTTAGTTGTTTCTTATGAGTCAAATCAAATTTTCATTTTAAAAACTCTATCTTTTTCAAATCTTTTTCATTTTTCTTTCATAATTTTTGAAAATTTCAAATTGATTTTCAAAAATCTTTTTCTTATTTCTATTTCATATTTTCGAATTTAATACTAACAATTAATGTGATTGATTCAAAAATGTTAAGTTGTTACTTGCCTATTAAGAAATGTTCAATCTTTAAATTTTAAAATCATATCTTTTAGTTTCTTGTTAGTCAAGTAATCAACTTTAATTTTCAAAATCAAATCTTTTTAAATTTCTTTTTCAAATCTTTTTCAAAATAAATTTCAATTACATCTTTTTCAAAATCAATTTCAAAATCTTTTCTAACTTCTTATCTTTTCAAATTTGATTTTCAAATCTTTTTCAATTAACCACTTAACTTTTTGATTGATTCTTATCTTTTTCAAAAATACCTAACTAATTCTCTCTCTCTAATTTTCGAAAATCCCTTCCCTCTTTTTCAAAATTCCCTTTTTTTTTACTAATTGTTTTAATTTTTAATTTAATTTGATTTCAATTTTAATTTTCGAAATTTAACTTTAAATTTTATTTTTTAATTTAATTAATTTTCAAAATTTTCTCTCTCTCATCTCCTTCTATTTATTTATTCATCTACTAACACTTCTCCTCCACCCAAAAATTCGAACCCCATCCCCTTCTCTGTGTTCGAATTTTTCCTCTTCTCCTTCTTACATTCTTCTCTTCTTATACTTGCATAAGGAATCTCTATACTGTGACATAGAGGATTCCATATTTTCTTTTGTGTTCTCTTCTTTTTCATATGAGCAGGAACAAGGATAAGAACATTCTTGTTGAGGCTGATCCTGAACCTGAAAGGACTCTGAAGAGGAAGCTAAAGCTCAACCCTCTGGAGAAAATCTGACAGAAATTTTCGAAAAGGAAGGAGACATGGCAGAAAATAATAACAATGAAAGGAAGTCTGAGCTATCAAAGATGTCACTGGACCATTCTGCAGGTGGATCCATTCACCTAAAGAAAACGCCTGCAGAAGCTCAAGAACTCATTGACATGGTTGCAAATAACCAGTTCATGTACACTTCTGAAAGGAATCCTGTGAATAATGGGATGCCTATGAGGAAGCGAGTTCTTGAAATTGATACTCTAAATGCCATATTGGCTCAGAATAAAATATTGACTCATCAAGTCAATATGATCTCTCATAGTCTGAATGGATTGAAGGAATCATCCAACAGTACTAAAGAGGCATCTTCTGAAGAAGAAGCCTATGATCCCGAGAACCCTGCAATAGCAGAGGTGAATTACATGGGTGAACCCTATGGAAACACCTATAATCCCTCATGGAGGAATCATCCAAATTTCTCAAGGAAGGATTAACAAAAGCCTCAACAAGGCTTTAATAATGGTGGAAGAAACAGGTTTAACAATAGCAAGCCTTTTCCATCATCCACTCAACAACAGACAGAGAATTCTGAGCAGAATCCATCTAGCTTAGCAAATATAGTCTCTGATCTATCTAAGGCCACTTTAAGTTTCATGAATGAAACAAGGTCCTCCATCAGAAATTTAGAGGCACAAGTGGGCCAGCTGAGTAAAAGAGTCACTGAAACTCCTCCTAGTACTCTCCCAAGCAATACAGAAGAGAATCCAAAAAGAGAGTGCAATGCCATTGATTTAACCATCATGGCTGAACCTACAAGGGAGGGAGAGGACGTGAATCCCAGTGAGGAAGACCTCCTGGGACGTCCAGTGATCAACAAGGAGTTTCCCTCTGAGGAACCAAAGAAATCTGAGGCTCATCTAGAGACCATAGAGATTCCATTGAACCTCCTTATGCCATTCATGAGCTCTGATGAGTATTCTTCTTCTGAAGAGAATGAAGATGTCACTGAAGAGCAAGTTTCCAAGTACCTTGGTGCGATCATGAAGCTGAATGCCAAATTATTTGGTAATGAGACTTGGGAAGATGAACCTCCCTTGCTCATCAATAAACCGAGTGATCTGGATCAACTGACATTGCCTCAGAAGAAACAGGATCCTGGAAAGTTCTTAATACCTTGTACCATAGGCACCATGACCTTTGAGAAGGCTCTATGTGACCTTGGGTCAGGGATAAACCTCATGCCACTCTCTGTAATGGAGAAACTGGGAATCTTTGAGGTGCAAGTTGCTAGAATCTCATTAGAGATGGAAGACAACTCAAGAAAACAGGCTTATGGACTAGTAGAGGACGTGCTAGTAAAGGTTGAAGGCCTACATCCCTGCTGATTTCATAATCCTAGACACTGGGAAGGAAGAGGATGAATCCATCATCCTTGGAAGACCCTTCCTAGCCACAGCAAGAGCTGTGATTGATGTGGACAGAGGAGAGTTGGTCCTTCAACTGAATGAGGACAACCTTGTGTTTAAAACTCAAGGATCTCCTTCTGTAACCATGGAGAGGAAGCATGAAGAGCTTCTCTCACTGTAGAGTCAACCAAAGCCCCCACAGTCAAACTCTAAGTTTGGTGTTGGCAGGTTCCAACCTTGCTCTGATTATCTGTGAAGCTCCATGAGAGCTCACTGTCAAGCTATTGACATTAAAGAAGCTCCTGTTGGGAGGCAACCCAATGTTATTTAATTATATCTATTTTATTTTCTCTTTGTTATTTCATGTTTTATAAGGTTGATGATCATGTGGAGGCACAAAAACTACTAAAAAAATCAAAAATAGAATGAAAAATAGCATTAAAAACAGCACACCCTGGAAGAGAGGCATGCTGGCGTTAAACGCTAGAAACAAGCTGCATTTGGGCGTTTAACACCAGAAACAGGCAGCAGTCTGGCGTTAAACGCCAGGATTGCACAGCAAGGGCATTTTACATGCCTAATTGGGGCAGGGATGTTAAGTCCTTGACCCCACTTGATCTGTGGATCCCACAGGATCCCCACTTTTTCTTCTCTCCTCTTCACACCTTTTCATAACTCTCTTCCCCAAATACCCTTCACCAATCAACTCAATCACTCTTCTCCATCACCTCTTCACCACTCATATCCATCCTCTCTTCCCCAAAAACCCCACCTACCTTCAAAATTCAAACTATTTTCCCTTCCAAACCCAACCCTAATGGCCGAACCTTAACCCTCCCCCCACTCCTATATAAACCCCTCATTCCTTCTTCATTTTCACACAACATAATCCTAAATTCACCCTTGGCCGAAAACACCTCACCCTCCATCTCCTCCATTTTCTTCTCCTTCTTCTTTCTTTCTTCTTTTACTCGGGGACGAGCAAACATTTTAAGTTTGGTGTGGTAAAAAATATTGCTTTTTGTTTTCCATAACCATTTATGGCACCTAAGGTCAGAGACATCCTCATTGAAGAGGACAAGCCCATCACTAAGAAAAGGATGGAGCAAACAAGAGATCATGGACCTCAACAAAAGCATGAGGAAATCCCCCATCATGAAATCCTTGAGATGCCTCAAGGGATGCACTTTCCTCTACAAAACTATTGGGAGCAAATCAACATCTCCCTAGGAGAATTAAGTTCCAATATGGGACAACTAAGGGTGGAGCACCAAGAGCATTCAATCATCCTCCATGAAATTAGAGAAGATCAAAAGAGCTATGAGGGAGGAGCAACAAAGACAAGGAAGAGACATAGAGGAGCTCAAAAGCACCATTGGTCCTTCAAGAAGAGGAAGACGCCACCCTCACTAAGGTGGACTCATTCCTTAATCTCCTTGTCTATTTGTTTTCTGTTTTCGGTTTCCATGCTTTATGTTTTATTTATGTTTGTGTCTTTACTATATGATCATTAGTGTTTAAGTGTCTATGTCTTAAAGCTATGAATGTCCTATGAATCCATCACCTCTCTTAAATGAAAACTGTTTTAAAAACAAAAGAACAAGAAGTACAGGGTTTCGAATTCATCCTTGAAACTAGTTTAATTATTTTGATGTGGTGACAATACTTTTTGTTTTCTGAATGAATGCTTGAACAATGTATATGTCTTTTGAAGTTGTTGTTTATGAATGTTAAATATGTTGGCTCTTGAAGAATAAGGAAAAAGGAGAAATGTTATTTGATAATCTGAAAAATCATAAAAATGATTCTTGAAGCAAGAAAAAGCAGTGAATACAAAAGCTTGCAGAAAAAAAATAGCGAAAAAAAAAGAAAGAAAAAGAAAAAGCAAGCAGAAAAAGCCAAAAGCTCTTTAAACCAAAAGGCAAGAGCAAAAAGCCAATAGCCCTTAAAACCAAAAGGCAAGGGTAATAAAAAGGATCCAAGGCTTTGAGCATTAGTGGATAGGAGGGCCTAAAGGAATAAAATCCTGGCCTAAGCAGCTAAACCAAGCTGTCCCTAACCATGTGCTTGTGGCGTGAAGGTGTCAAGTGAAAACTTGAGACTGAGCGGTTAAAGTTAAGGTCCAAAGCAAAAAAAGAGTGTGCTTAAGAACCCTGGACACCTCTAATTGGGGACTTTAGCAAAGCTGAGTCACAATCTGAAAAGGTTCACCCAGTTATGTGTCTATGGCATTTATGTATCCAGTGGTAATACTGGAAAACAAAGTGCTTAGGGCAACGGCCAAGACTCATAAAGTAGCTGTGTTCAAGAATTAACATACTAAACTAGGAGAATCAATAACACTATCTGAATTCTAAGTTCCTATAGATGCCAATCATTCTGAACTTCAATGGATAAAGTGAGATGCCAAAACTATTCAAGAGACAAAAAGCTACAAGTCCCGCTCATCTGATTGGAGCTAAGTTTTATTGATATTTTGAAATTTATAGTATATTCTCTTCTTTTTATCCTATTTGATTTTCAGTTGCTTGGGGACAAGCAACAATTTAAGTTTGTTGTTGTGATGAGCGGATAATTTATACGCTTTTTGGCATTGTTTTTACATAGTTTTCAGTATAATTTAGTTAGTTTTTAGTATATTTTTTATTAGTTTTTAAATAAAAATTACATTTCTGGACTTTACTATGAGTTTGTGTATTTTTCTATGATTTCAAGTATTTTCTGGCTGAAATTGAGGGACTTGAGCAAAAATCAGATTCAGAGGTTGAAGAAAGACTACAGATGCTGCTGTATTCTGACCTCCCTACACTCAAAGTGGATTTTCTGGAGCTACAGAACTCCAAATAGCACGCTCTCAATTGCGTTGAAAAGTAGACATCCAGGGATTTCCAGCAATATATAATAGTCCATACTTTGCCCGAGTTTAGATGACACAAACTGGCGTTCAACGCTAGTTCCATGCTGCATTCTGGAATTAAACGCCAGAAACAGGTTGCAAAGTGGAGTTAAACGCCAGAAACAAGTTACAAACTGGCGTTCAACTCCAAGAGAAGTCTCTACACGTGTAAAGCTCAATGCTCAGCCCAAGCACACACCAAGTGGGTCCCGGAAGTAGATTTCTGCATCATTTACTCATTTCTATAAACCCTAGTAACTAGTTTAGCATAAATAGAACTTTTTACTATTATATTTACATCTTTAGTTACATATTTGGATTGTCTTTTGATCCTTTGATCACGTTTAGGGGGCTGGCCATTCGGCCACGCCTGGACCTTATCACTTATGTATTTTCAACGGTAGAGTTTCTACACTCCATAGATTAAGGTGTGGAGCTCTGCTGTTCCTCATGAATTAATACAAAGTACTACTGTTTTTCTATTCAATTCAACCTTATTCTTTCTCTAAGATATCCATTCGCACCCAAGAACATGATGAATGTGATGATTATGTGATGCTCATCATCATTCTCACCTATGAACGCGTGCCTGACAAACACTTCCGTTCTACATGCAAACAAGCTAGAATGAGTATCTCTTAGATATCTAATACAGAGGACTGAGTCCGAGATATTAAAATCTTCGTGGTATAAGTTAGAACCCATGGACGGCCATTCTTGAGATATGGAAAGTCTAAACCTTGTCCGTGGTATTCCGAGTAGGATCTGGGAAGGGATGGCTGTGACGAGCTTCAAACTCGCGAGTGCTTATGTTTTAATTATCAAATCTCCATAACTATCTGAATCCGCCTGACTGAGATTTACAAGGTGACCATAGCTTGCTTCAAGTCGAAAATCTCCGTGGGATCGACCCTTACTCACGTAAGGTTTATTACTTGGACGACCCAGTGCACTTGCTGGTTAGTTGTGCGGAATTGTGACAAAGTGTGATTCACGTTTGAGAGCACCAAGCCATTGGCGCCATTGTTGAAGATCACGATTTCGCACACCAACCACCTCACGGAGCAAGTGGGACTAAGCCATGTAACACCCTAATTACCCTAAGACTTACCTCATGCTGTAAAGCAAAGGATAACTAAGTGCCACGATAGTTCTAAGGCATATACAATATATTTATATAAAGGAAGGAATAATAAAAATGCAAGAAGCCCGATGAAGAATTATATCTCAAAACAGAAACAGAAAAGTGCGAAGCGTTCACACGATAATTAAAAGCATAAAGGCAAATGATACAACATAAGACATAATATAATAATAATCAAGATAGATATATATAAAAGTGTGATAGGCAAAAGAACACTAGCCATAGCCCGTGGAGTTTAGGACGACTGGTGACATACAGATAATACAAAGTTTTTGAGAAGTTAAACAGCAACATATGTCTCTCAAATTTAGCCTCTAAGGCAACCAAAATACAAAGTATAGAGAGAGCCTACAACAGAATATTCAAAATACACAAAAGAGATATCAAGAGATCCTCTACTATGTCACCATCTAGCAACTCACTGTGTTGGGTTGCGACCTGCATCTGAAAAACAACAACAAAATATGGTATGAGAACCGGAGGTTCTCAGAATGGTAACATGCTCAGTATATAAGATATAAGGTTCCTGGATGCCAAATGCAATCCTAGAACTTCACATCGATACAATTATTCAAGCTTAGTAAAATATGATATATAAACCATAAATAGGGTATTCTAACTTAAGGAATTTCTAAACTAACAGTCACCACTATCCCACAACCTTCACCAACCTACCCTCCGTGTGATCCCATCGCCACTGCGTACCGATCCTCCTTAATGCCAGTAAAACACATATAATGCAAACAAGTAAAGCACAAATAGTATACATATACAGTAGGTAAATGAACTAGCATTTAGGCATGTTATTCAAATAGGCATAACTCAAGTAATCAAAGCAAGCAACCATGTAAAAGATACATATGATGAATGTCTATCTTATTTGGCTTTTGATATTACTTGTCGGTTCAAAATACCAACCCGACATATCCCCAGGATGTCGCCTTTCTGCCACGACCCAGGTTATACTGCCCTGCTCACTCTTTCTTGCACTCTGCGAGTTATAGTGCCCGCGTTCACTCTGGTAGCAGAGAAGGTTATGTGAGCGGGAGACTGCCTTAGTCCTCACAGCTCAACATAGGCGGGAGACCGTCTCGGCCCCTACGCCGTCATTGCTACCTCGACAAGTGGGAGACTACCACAGCCCTTGCCCGAGGCACATAGCGACTTACCAAATTAATGCATGTCACATGAGTGGGAGACTGTCACAGCCTCACATTCGAACGTAGGTAGAAGACTACCACAGTCCCTACAACGGAGAACAATGCATATCACAATCATATACTCAATCTCGGAGATCACTGCTCATAGCACAAGTCTGGTTATACTCATCTCATTAACCATAATCATTCATGTTTGTCAATTTATTGTCACCTCAAAACTCTGCCAAGACACTCAAGCTATTCCATCTACAGAACTTCTCAAGCCTAATTCACCATTTTTTAAACTTGTAATAGAAATTCATCAATTTAATTTACTAACTCATCTCTAATAATCTTAAGGCCTAATTACTAGATAGAAATCTTAAACGGTAATTAAAGAAGTTTAGAAAGCTAGAGAATCCTTGAAAAAGTGAAAAAAAATAATTTTTCACCAAAACAAGGGTTGTACGTACACTATGTCGTGCATACGCACACGTTGAAGAAAACACATTTGCGTAAGCATATGATAAATCCATATTTCATGATATTTATTTTCTTTAATTGGGTGGATTTTATCAACTTTTCCTACATATATTCAATGAAATAGCATAGTTTTGTGAATTCTTCCAAATTTGTGCTTAAGAATGAAAACATGCCTTTTAGGCCTTTAATTTGCTAAATTTAATTCACTTTAATCCCATTCGATTCTTGGATGTGTTTGATGAGTGATTTCAGGTTTATAAGGCAAAGATTGGATTGAAAGAATGAAGAAAAAGCATGTAAAGTGCAGAATTCATGAAAAAATGAAATTTTGGAGATCTGCCATGCGATGCGTACGTGTGTTGACTACTTTTGTGGACGAGCTGGGCATATGGCCTAGAATTTCCCGGAGAAGAAAAAGTATGAAGTTGGGAAAGCACAGCAACCAGGACGATTATTCACTACATCTGCTGCAAGTGCTGAGGGATCCGAGACATTGATTAGAGGTAACTGTGAAATAGTTGGTAAAATTTTAAATGCCTTATTTGATTCTAGAGCGACACATTCATTCATAGCATTCGAGAAGGCTAGTAAGTTAGGATTAAAGATAGTGGTGTTAACTTATAATCTAAAGGTGCATATTGCTACTTCTGAAGCTATTGTGACTAGATTAGGTTGTCCACAAGTTTCATTCTGAGTTAAACAATAAGACTTTGTCCATGATCTGATCTGTTTACCGATGACTGGTCTTGATCTCATCTTAGGATTATATTGGCTATCTAAGAATCGCGTTTTGCTTGACTGTTCTGAAAGGTCATTGCATTTTATGTCGAAAGGGCCTGAAAGACCAGTGGTGGCGAAGGGTTATTATTTGAACTCTGTTATGGTAAACTATAGTGGTTGTGAATGTCAGGGTGTTATGTTGTTAGCTGCGAATGTGTCGAGAGAGGAGCAAAGTTTAGAGCAGATTCCAGTCGTAAGTGAATTTCCAAAAGTGTTTCTGGATGACATTCCTGAATTCTCTCCTACTCGAGAAATCGAGTTTGTGATTGAGTTGGTGCCTGGAGCCGTGCCAATCTCGATTGCTCCTTATCGAATGTCGCCATTGAAATTGACCGAACTTAAATCTTAGTTGGAAGAACTGATGAGTAAAAGTTTCATCCGAACAAGTGTTTCTCCATGGGGCACGCCAGTGTTACTGGTGAAGAAAAAGGATGGGAGCATGCACTTATGCATGGATTATCGGCAATTGAACAAAGTCACTATGGAGAATAAATATCCGTTATCAAGGATCGATGATCTGATGGACCAACTGTAGGGTGCTGGTGTATTTCTAAGATTGACCTTAGGTCTGGTTATCACTAGATAAGAGTGAGAGACGAAGACATTCCGAAGACTGCCTTCAGAACTCGTTACGGCCACTATGAATATAGGGTAATGTCTTTTCGGTTAACCAATGCCCTGGCAGTGTTTATGGACTACATGAACCAGTTTTTTCGTCCATTTTTTGACAAATTCGTCGTTGTCTTCATTGATGACATCCTCATCTATTCCAAAACTGAAGAAGAACATGCAAAACACTTACGAACTGTGCTACAGATTTTGAAAGAAAGAAAATTGTACGCTAAGCTATCTAAATGTGAGTTCTGGAAGAATGAGGTGAAGTTTCTTGGTTATGTGGTAAGTCAACAAGGAATTGCCGTGGATCCTGCTAAGGTAGAGGCGGTAATACATTCAGGGCAACCAACCTCTGTGACGAAGATTAGGAGCTTTCTCGGTTTAGCGGGTTATTACCGAAGGTTTATCGAAGGTTTATCAAAGGTTTTTCACAACTCACTTTGCCTTTGACTAAGCTATCAAGGAAGGATGCCATTTGTTTGGACCTCTGAATGCGAGGAAAGTTTTCAAGTATTGAAGCAGAAACTGACCACTGCACCTGTGTTAGTGTTGCCTGAGCCAAATGAATCGTTTGAGGTGTACTATGATGCATCATTGAAGGGTCTGGAGTGTGTGCTGATGCAACACCATAATGTCATTCCATACACCTCACGGCAGTTGAGACCCCACGAAATGAATTACCCAACTCACGATCTTGAATTGGCTATGGTTATGTTTGCTCTAAAAGTTTGGAGGCATTATCTGTTAAAGTATCTTTTCGATCAGAAAGAATTGAATATGCATCAAAAGAGGTAGATGGAGCTGCTAAAATATTTTGAGTTAAAAGCTAATGTCGTGGCAGATGCTTTGAGCAAAAAATCTTTATGTGTTGCTTGGATGATGCTTCGAGAAGAAGAGTTGCTAAAGGCGTTTGAGAATCTAAACTTCGGTGTCGAAGAAGAGTTCGGGACTCTATGTTAAAGTCAATTGCAAGTTTCAAGTGATTTTAATTATGAAATTTTAAAAGCTCAACAAGACGATCAGGAGTTACAGAAGATGTTGTCGGCAATTGAGAAAGGAAAGCGATTAGGGAGTTTCATGGGATGGTGACGGAATATGGAGGTACAAGGGTAGAATTTGTGTGCCGAACATTGGAAATTTATGGCAAGATATCATGAAAGAGGAGCATAGTCAGATTTTGTGTCAGGTTTGCCAAGAGTTCGGGCTGGATTTGACGTTGTTTGGGTGATTGTGGATCGGCTGACAAAGTCAGCTCACTTTTTACCCATTCAGATGAATTGTACTTTAGAGGAGCTAGAACGTTTGTACATCAAGGAAATTGTGAGGTTGCATGGAGTGCCTACCACTATAATCTCTAACAGAGATCTTCGTTTCACTTCTAGATTTTGGGGAGCTTTCCAACGGGCGTTTGGGACTCAATTGAGTTTAAGTACAATGTACCATCCTCAAACCAATGGCCAATCGAAGAGGACAATCCAAACCCTAGAGGATATATTGAGGGCTTGTGTTTTAGACCAGCCGGTGAGCTGTGATCGGTATATGTCGCTAGTAGAGTTTGCATATAAGAACAGCTACCATGCGAGCACCGGAATGACTCTGTATGAGGCTCTATATGGAAAAAAGTGCCAATCTCTGCTATGCTAGTATGAAGCTAGGGAAACAAGTTTGTTAGGGCCTGAAATGATAGCTGAAACCACTAAATAAATCAAGAAAATCTGAAGCCAAATGCTTATTGCTCAAAGCCGTCAGAAAAGCTACGCTGATCAGAGGCGAAAGCCTTTAGAGTTTGAGGAAGGAGAGCATGTGTTCCTGAAAGTTACTCTAACAACTGGAGTGGGTAGAGCGATCAAAACAAAGAAGCTGAACACTCGTTATATCGATCTGTTTCAAATTCTGAAGAGAATTGGACAGGTAGCCTACAGAATTGCCTTACCTCCGCATTTTTGAACATGCACGACGTGTTTTACGTGTCGCAGCTTTGGAAGTATACTCCTAATGCTGGTCATGTTCTGGAACCTGAGTCGGCTCAAGTAAGAGAAGATTCGACACTGCAAGTAACCCCGGTTAGAATTGACGACACCAGCATCAAACGATTGAGTGGCAAAGAGGTTTCATTGGTGAAAGTCACTTGGATTCGGGCTGAAATCGAAGAACACATGTGGGAACTTGAATCCAAAATGCGGAACGACTATCCACACTTGTTCGCAGGTAACTAAATTTGAATTTTGGGGGCAAAATTCCTATTTAGGTGGGTAAGATGTAAACCCCGCATAATTAACGAATAATTAGCCAATAAATTAATTATTAATCAAAGAAATTAGAAGATAGAATTTTATAGTTTAATGAGGTAGAATTAATTAAAACATGAAGTTTAACTCTAATTTTAAAGGTTTTGGCCCAAAATTGGGTCGAAGGGACCAAACCGGGCGAATCGGGCCCACATGGGGCCTAAGGCCCAACATAACCCACATGCACTAATGAGCTTTAGCTCATTTGCTTTCCTCTCCATATGAAACACACTAAAAAGCTTAGCTAAGGGGGGAGAACACTCCCAAATCACAAATCCTCATTCAAAGATTCAAATTACCGTATCTTTCAACTCCAAGCTCTGATCGCCGCACAGTTTGCGACCACGCGTCCACCGCGTCGAACTCTACAAAGTCCAGTACTCAATTTGATAAGGAAGTCACATTTCCAATTCAATTTTCTCCTCCCCAATTTTAAAAATTCAATGTTGTAGGGTGTTGAGTTTTTTATTCTTTGATGTTTTAGGGTCCAATTAGCTTGAGGAATTAGCGGGTTTTTGTTGACTTGAGGCACGGGTAAGGTAAGAATCTTCAAACCCTAGTGAATTTCTTGGTTAAATGTGGTTGAGTATTAAGTTTGTGTATATGAATATGATAATGTGTATTAGGTAGTGAATATGTGATTGTGAAACAAAATTGAGGTGATTAGAAGCTCGGGTTGTGCTTTGGTTGCAAAATTTTAGTGGTGGAGGCTTGTGACCTTGCTTATTTGAGGTGTCTTTGGCGTAGGGAATAATTGGACAAGGTATGATTTTGGTTCCTCTTATGTAATATATAATGTCTTGTGAAAACTTAGGCTAAATGACCATAGGATAGGATGGAATGTATGATTATGTTGAATGCGTAGTAGACTTGATGAGAAACATTGAATTAGTTTGAGAATGTATTTATGATTGATGCTTATGGATGATGGTTGATGAAATGATGATTTGAATAAGTAATGTTGATACCATGACTATTGAGTATGATCTTGCATTAAGTATGAACCCTTGAGGATGAATTTGATGAGTTTGGGTAATGACGAGTTATGAGATGAATGAGAAGCAATTATTAGGTATGTTTTAGGATATGATTTGGTTTGTTTTGTTATGTTGTGAAACTTCGATTTTTAGGAATTGAGTTAGGAAGTTGTAGAAATGGAGGTTTATGGTTTCGAGTGAAAATTTGGTTTTTGAGCGAACTTCAGCGAGTCATAACTCGGTCTCCAGACTCCCAAACTTTTCCAAACTTGTTTTATATAAAAATTGGGTCCGTGAAGTTTACGCCGTTTGAAGAACTGATGGAAAGCAATTTTTAACGAAAAATTTAGCGCGTCGGAAGTTGGATGTGAAAAATGTGAATTCTGCATTGTTAACAGCTTTTTAAGGAAAATGAAGGGGGCACGTACGCGGAAGTATGGCTGCCTACGCAGCCATTCGCCATTGTTCAGAGTACTTGCATATGTGAGCAAAGGTCACGTACGCGAGTTGGGAAAAATCACACTTCTGCGTACGCGGGACATGGTTCGCATACGCGAAGCCCTGTTTTTCAGCAACTTGAGTTTTGTGATTTAAACATGATTTTGAATCTCTAAACCTCTATTTTTACTATCTAAGACCCTAGAAGTGAGTTATAATGCTAGTGTAGGGGGTTGAACTAGGAAGGGGTGGTAACTTAGAAGAGAAAAAGGCTTGAGATATGATGAATTATGAATGAGAAGTGCCGATATGTGATATATATGATGAATATGGCCATAATAAAAGAATATGAATGAATATGAATGAAAATGTGGCTTATGCACATCTTTTATCTGAGATATGAGTTTTCCTGGGTAAGATGCAGTGGCTTGCCACCACGTGTTCCAGGTCAAGACTCGATACTCTATGGACCCTACATTGCAAGATGTGGCCAGACACTTTAACGCCCTAGAAATTCCCCCAATGAGCAAAATTTGATTATGATTGAGAAAATGCTATACATAGACTCTTGGGGATGCGCGAACAAGGGACTGTCCAGGGTTTAGCAGCCGGACATGTCAAGTTAGCTTTATAACTGACAGATGAGACTCATCAGCCATAGGGCAGGCATGCATCATATGCATATGTTTGTTTTTTTTCTTTTGTTCATTTAATTGGGTTTGCCTTTGTGAATCAATATGTTCTTTGTCATACTTGTTACTTGCAATAACTGTACTATATTTGTGTTTGCCTTTGTCTGCTTTATTTATCTTTGAGTTTCCACTAGAGTTTGGAGGATTGGAGGAAGGCGAGGAGTTGAGGGTTTTTAGTTAGAGTTTAATTAATATTTAGAACCTTATATAACCTACCCTATTTATGGTCTTCAATTTATAAGTTTTAAGATTTAAATCTGAGTGTCGGAGTTCTAAGATTGTCTCTGACTTTTCCGGGACCTTATATCTTATGTATGTGGTACCTTTACCATCCTGAGAACTCCTGGTTCTCATTCTATATAGATATTTGTGTTTTTCAGATGTAGGCCGAGAAGCACCTCGTTAGGCGTCTGGAGTTCCTGTCACAGTAGAGTGGGATATTACTTTTTAAGGAGTTTTATGTATATGTATATATATGTATAGACTTCTCCTATGTTATGTTTTGTTGCTATACCTCATAGAGGCTTTTAATGGAGAAATAGGGTTTATTTTTAGTTCTTTAAACTTGGGATTATATGTATGTATGTAAATATTCTCCGGCCAACCTTAGCTTCGCAGGTTGAGCTCGAAGCTTGAATATTTTGTAGCCTTGACTCTCCACTTTTATTTTATATATACATACATACATACATATGTATGTATCTATGCTTTCTTCGTATGCAAGTAAACGTTATCTTGAGCGTTGCGCTTTTATTTTCACGACTTTGCTTTAACAACCTTCAAGTATCATTGAATATTATATCCCTTCAATTATGTTATGTATGTATGTTTTATTTTAGAGGTCGTAAATACCATACCACCTCTATTTTACGGTTTAAGCGTAAAGCTCTGTGTGGTAGGGTGTTACAGTGACTGTGTTGTGTTATGTCTGTCATCATGCTACTACCATAATTTTTTTTAACCCTTTAAGGTATCATGTTACTCATACTATTGTAAGTTGAAATGAAGAGAGTAATAAAAATGAAAAGGTATAAAATGCAAACCAAAATACAAAATCTTGCTTGCACAAAATATTCTCACTCTCACAATAGTACAAAGGTGCCTACTTCAACTAGATAAATAAAAGACATTATATATATATAACTACTGATACCAGCTATGTTCTGCAAAGTTAGATAAAAAAATCTGGTAGAAAATAACTCATTAATTTAGAGTGACATGTTCAGTCGAAAATCAAAAGTAATATTAAATAGAAAGACTAAGCCTAGATAAAATTGAAAAATAAAGTTGTTATGTTCAGCAAAACTAAACTAAAAGTATATCAAACATAATACCATATTTCACAATATTGTTTGACTTTCTCACGCACAATAGGATCCAAATCATCTATAAGATATGGCTTTTTGTTCGGATCAAAATCTTTTACAACAACTTGGTTTATTGGTGATTCTGTTGTAGAACAAAAGTATCCTCTTTTCAAAAAAAAACTTTGCAATATGTCATTCTATGATAGTTTATTGCTTTTGAAATGCTCACTGAAACTCACATGCTAGCTTGTTTGAAATGCTCATTTAGAAAAAAAAAAGTGTAAATTCAGATTCAATTTGCAATGTTATATATAGTGTTTAGTAAATAAATTCTTTCCGATAATTATCTTCATATCCGTTAGTACAATATTAGCATTCCAATCAGAAGCTTTCATAAAATATGAAAAATCAAATCTTTTCAAATATTGCAAGTTCGGTGCATATATCTCCTACAAGTTTCAAACAAACCATAATCTAGCTAATTGCTAAATGGTTATCTTATATTAAATAAAATTGCAAAATGCAAAAAAAAAAAAGGCAAACATAGCCAACCTTTATACTAGAATTCATAATAGTTGATGAAGCACTATTGTACGATGCATGAGAAAAGGGTACTTTATCAAATATATTTGTGTGAGCATTAAGCGGTATCAGCTAAAAATGGACATTAATCTTGTTACATCAAACGTCGGAGGCAACGTTGAGTGCATGTTGTAATAAGGAGAATCGAGAGACAGAACCCATCTCCTTAGCGAATTTGATGCTTCCACAGCCTACAAGAAAGTCACTCTCTTCCATAGCGATCTAATTTGAGGATTTGCTACAAGATTGTTGGACTTGAGATAATGATGTATCACCATGCTAAGATAGAATTTTCATCTTGTATCACCTAAATAGTAAGAAATTCATTATGATTAAAAAATATAATTAAGCAAACATTGATGATGAAGTAAATACTTTCTTATATCACATGAATATATCATTGTGTTGGCAAAAATTCAAAATATTGGATAAATAATTATTAGCATAAGCATAATTATTCAAGATACTGCAAGATGCAAATGTTATAAATCAATCATTTATGTTAATCTTGTTGTTTTTAGATCTTAGATTTTTAAAGAAGAGATAATTTGATATAATATGAATTCTTCAAATTCAGTTTCATCCTCATCGGTTGAGAAAAGCTCAACATTATTTTTAAGAGGGAGATCATGATGAGAATAATAGTAATAAAAAAATATTAGAGTGCCAATATTATTACAAGAAATTCACAAACTCAAGCATAAGGGGACACCAAAATGCACACAAGAAAGAAAGAGAGAACAAAGAAAAAGAAGTTGCAACCTCAAAAAACAAATGATACCACCATCAACCACTACCTTTTACAGCAAGCAGGTTACAATATTGATAATTCGTTCTATAATCCTTCTTCCTTTGATAATAATAATTCTGAAACTCAGCTTAGTTTTAATAATAATGATCAAGATGATGATGAAGATGCAGGTCTTGTTGATGTTTTTAAAGTGGTATGTTCCTAATTCTCATTATCAACAAAAAAATTATTGTATGTATTCTCCCTTGTTGGTTCGGATCATCATCTACATCGTCATGGACCTATAAAACGTTTGGATCTCCAACTAAGCTTTAAGTTGGAGTCAAATACAAGAACTTTTATCTGGAAGACATAGATTTACTTTAGACTTGTTAAAAAAATTATGTAGATATATTAGTTTGTTGGATCTTTTTTGTTGTGATTTTAATCTAGGAATTCACAAAACATACGAAGAGAAATTAAAGTTAAGGAAGGAATATTCCATTATTCATTCATGACTAATCTTACAAAACAAGAATGATTTTTCAAAAGCTTCATGACGTTAAAAGTGTTGAAAGATTAGAAATGAAAATTCAGCATAAGTTATGAACACCACTGACAAATTTACCTATGAATTGAATGAACTATTACTATTTTATTATTAGTTACTTAGTACACGATACTCAAGAGGAGCTGAATTGAGTATCAAAGAACAATAATAATTTTTTGCAGAATTTAAATGAATTTGAAGTAAAATGCATAAATGGATTTGTATTAGTATTTTTCTAAGAACTTAAGTCAATTCTCAAGTACTTATAATGAGGATTTACTTTTCACACCACTTATTATTAAAATGCAAATAACTATGAATATAAAAAGATATTAAGTTGAGAGAGAAATTGCAAACGACGATATATTTTAGTTCGGCGTAACTTTTTTTTGGAAAGCTAAAAAAATATATATTGATACTTAAATTTTATTATATTTTTGCTTTCACTAACACTGTAAAATTTTTTGGGTCCGTCACTGTGCAAGCCCACGGAAGGGAGAAAAAAGAAATAGAAAATAGGGGCCGGAAGGAGGAGAGAAAAGAAATAGAAAATAGGGGCAGAGGAAATGTTGATATAAATGGAGAAGAAATGGCTATGTAGTTTAGGAGGTCAGTGTTAGTGCTATTTGTGACAAATTGATAAAACCTAACTATAGGGATGAATGTTCATAGCAAATTTCAAGGATGACGTATAACTTTGCTACTTTAATGTATTACTTGTGAGTAATTTTTTGTGACTAAATCTCTTTTTTTTTTTCAGGTAGTGAATTACAACAATTGAAAATTTAATTGACTGGCTAAATATATAACAAAATACATATCACTAGATCTACCATGCTAGACTTAAAATGTAACAACAAAAAGGACCGAAATAACATGTATCAATTAACATAAACGCCGGACCACAAGGGTCAAAATTAACATGTAACAACTTAGGCTAATCTGCAAATCAAAATAAAACAAAGTTAAAGTACAAAATAAGTTAACTAATAAACCACAGGGCATTCAAGGAGGAGAGATCTTTCTAGAAGGATGAACACAAATTTAAAGATCTAACTGAGTCTGCACCTCAAGTATGGTCTTGGCAGAGTCCCTGAGCCTTTGTAACTCCTCTTCATTCAAGTGCACATTGGTCACACCCAACACTCCTCCGCGACCAAGCTGTGCTGGCAAGCTGAGGAACACTTCGTTGCTAATGCCGTAGAAGCCTTTTGCCAAAACAGAGACAGGGTGGATCTTCCTTTGGTCCCGGAGAATAGAGCGCGCCAAGCTAGCAACAGAGTAGCCAATGGCCCAAGAAGTGTAGCCTTTGAGGCTGATAACTTCATAGGCGCTGTCTATCACTGCTTTGTGTATGTTCTCTAATGTTTCCTTCTCGTATGCTATCTGCTGTTTCTCCAAAAAGCTCAGAACTGGAACACCACCAATGCTGATGCTAGACCACAGAGCCACCGAGCTATCCCCATGTTCCCCCACTATGTAAGCCTGAAATGCAATAACCGTATACAAACTTTACATTCTCTAGTATTCAGTTATTCAAATTAGTATCTACAAAATCATATTACAATTTCATTTTGTAAACTGTATATAACAAGCATTTCTATGTATGTTAAACATATCTAACAACTTGGCTTGAAATTAAACTAAAGATTCCGTGAATGATCAGTTGATCAGATACATCAAGCCAAACTTTGAGTATCATTACTAAAATGTTGAGTGACCTTTTTAAAGAAGACTTCAAATGCCATTCTTAATTTGAACCAAATTAACAGTTTTAATTTGTAATTTTTTTAAAATAGAAAGAAATTGAGTGAAATATTTTCTACTGAAATGTTTTGAAAATTTAAAATTTTTAATCTTTCAATACAAATTCTATGCGTTGATACCTTAATGGGCATAGTTAGATAAATCTATATAAAGTATGTGTCTGTTACGGCAGTAATTCAAGTATTAGCAGTTATCTAACTCGCCAAGAACATTCATTTAATTATCTACATGTTTTTTTTTTTTCCTATTTTTAGTTTTTTAACACTAAATGAAGCAGTAGTCGGCAACAGATCCAAAACAAGAAGAGAAATAAGAGACATACGTATCCCAAGATTTGCGGGATACAGTAATGTAGACATACAATAATTAATAAAAAATTTAAAAATACAAAAAGGAAAATGAGAGTGACCTGCACGTCCTGAGCGTTGACGTCGAGATGATCCGCGATGAGGAACCTGAACCTTGAGGAGTCCAAGTTCGTACCCGACCCGATAACCCGGTTCGATGGAAAACCGGAGAGCTTCCACGCCAAGTAAGTCAGAACGTCCACGGGGTTCGAAACGATGAGCAGCACCGTCTGCGGTGAGTACCGCGCAAGCGGTGGCACAATGCTCTTGAACAGCGCGAGGTTCCTCTGGAGCAGGTTCAGCCTTGACTCGCCAGCGTTCTGGCGTGCACCTGCGGTGATTATGCAGAGGTCGGAGCCGGCGGTGACGGCGTAGTCCACGGAGGCGTAGATCTTTGTGCGGGGAAGGAAGGCGGCGGCGTGCTGGAGGTCGAGCATCTCGCCGCGGAGCTTGTCGGCCTTGTTGTCGATGAGGACGAGCTCGTCGGTGAGATCTTGAGTGAGGATGGTCTGAGCAATGGCCATCCCGACGTTGCCGACGCCGATGACTGAGATCTTGGTTTGGCGCTTGGTTGGCGAGGGTGGTGCGGCGTTTGTTATGGGCCTGAAGAAGGCCTGGGTTAGGTCGAGCCCACCTGGGCCCAGTGTGGAACCTGAGGGACTCTTATGCATTGTGTTGTGTCTTGTTGTGGTAGTGAATTGTCGTGGTTTGGGGTTTATTGTAGAAGGAGAGGGGACTACGGAAGTTTTTATACTGTAAAATAAGAGTCATGCCTTATAGTGGTACTAATATGGTGGTATGTATTAAATTTAAAATAGGTTGAGATTCTAATTGTATTAATTATATTATTGAAATTGATAAAAATGAAAAACGTATTATATTAATTTTTAATAATGTGATGAGNACTTTAACTATATTTTTAAATATTATCAAAGGTTTCATTAATGTTATAATTGCAGCAAGTAAAATTCAGAATTTGGCGTTATGGTCTTATGGATATTTGAAAGTCAATGCATTTCTGTGGATGGAAGGAGAAAAAGGAAAGAATGGTACAAAACTTTTCAGTGGAGACACTTGGGATTTTCAACGGTCAACCTTCTAGTTCTCTTCTCTAGAAGGGAAACACCAAACTGTAGCCAACATTCCTTATTTGAACCTTCAAATTGGTTTGATTTAGAAAAAAAAAAAACATAATAAATAGAAATAGAAAATTAAGGTTTAAAAATAAGTTTGATTTGACCATTGGATTTGAAAATGAAACCGTCTAAATGACGCGTTTTTTAGGATTTTTTTTTTCTTAAATAAAATAAAAAATTATTTAATTCTCCAAACAAAATTTTTGAGTTTTACTTTTTGGATGACAATTTTTTTTTTTTTTTGTAATTAAGACAAATTCGTCACACTCCCGACGAACTTTATATAAATTAGGGAGTTCGCTACACCTCCAGCGAACTCTACGATTTATATAGAATTCGCCACCTCTTCCGACGAACTCTAGGTTAGATGTCTAAAATAAAAGCATGCAGCAGAGTAGAGAACCACAATTTTATTGTCGACTTTCATTATCATTGTTAACATTTTTTCTCTATAATGTCAAAAAATTCATTGTTATCTATTCATTACGATAGTGAAATAGTGTATGATGAAGAAGGTTCTATCGTTTTTAAATCGGGATAACTGATAATTACTTATATGACACTGGAAGTCAACAGTTTAACAGCATTGAAAAATTTGATATTGCATTCCGTCGGATAGCAATAGGCAAAAAAGGTGAAGAAAATTTACTACAGATATCCGACAGAAGTAGATGGCAGTTTGTTTTATAAAAGGTATATTACAGTTGTCTTGTCTCTGTTGCTAGTATATGTATTAGACCATGGTGAGAAATATTTCTGTTGTTTTGAATTAGGTATCGTTTACGTGACGACGAGGACGTACGACTTATAAGGTCGTGGCACAACCGATGGACAAATGTTCATCTGCTGGAATTGTTCATATTCCTTGTTGAGTTGGATGGCTGAGTATCATCTGCAGATACTGTCGATGATAGTCCGTTGAGTGGAGTTGTTAGGCGAACTATCAGAAAGACAATGGTGGACCTAAATATGCCACCTGAAGGTAATCAAGAGAGGTCTAATGTTAAAGTTCGTAATATTGACTTAATGGATGACGGTGTTGAAAGTCACGAGGGTTCTGCTATCAGGGATCCGATAATGTGTCAGTATGAAGTTAGCCCCGATGACGGAGACGATTTTGATGAAGAACCACCCGAAATTCCTAACAACGGTGACGAGGAAGAAGAGATGAACTGCAATGATGACACACAAATCGCTCTAACACAACCTGCCATTTCTCGACCATATGACCGGCTGGATCATTTCACGAGGTTGAATCTCGATGCAATGACTTTCGATTGGTCGTTTACCCAGGGAGGCCCCGAAGAGGATTCAAGCAACGAGTTCGAGGTTGGACAACAATTTAAGAACAAGGAAGAAGTCATGTTAGCAGTTAAGTAGTACAACACCAGGAGGGCTGCAGAGTACAAAATAGTATAGAGTAACCAGTTGAGGTATAATGTACAATGTATCAAGTTCGTGCCCGGTTGTAATTTGAGCATACTCATCATATCGCCGAAAGCAAGAAAAGTGGGAGGTTAGAAGATACACTGGTCATCATACTTGCATGCAAACATCGATGCGGTAAGACCATCATAGGTTGGATTCGAAGGTGATTGCACAACACATTTTCACGATGGTCAAAGCCGATCCAACAATCAGCATCAGGGTTCTGCAAGGAGGTGTGGAGAAACACTTTGGTTACAAGGCGTCCTACAGAAAGGTTTGACTTGCAAAACAGAGAGTCATTGCTATAATTTATGGCGATTGGGAGGAGTCTAATAACTGCTGATCCAATTTGTACATCTGATCCTCATAGCCTAATAACTGCTACCCCATCTAACCACACTCAAGTAAAATAAAATCACATATACTGAACTCAGTTCCTTCTATGTTAACTAAATTATTAAAAAATATATTTAACTTTATAATTGTCTACCTTAGTTCTTAATCAGTTTATAAACCTACTAACTTAAATTTTAGCAAACTACATGATATCGTCAACTAAAACCCTAAAAAACCATAATTAATAACTAATTGAACCCTAAATTTTACTAATCATGTTTCTTTCTAATCTAACTTAACCTGATTAATTATTCCACTAATTTCCTTATAATTCACAACTTAAACTAATTATTCTGACTAAACTAACTAACAATTAACTAACAACTTATACTAATTAACATGTTATAACCAATAAACAGTAACTATACTTGAAAACAATAACATAAAAATTCTAACAAACATGTAAACAGTTAACAGTAAGTCTAACTAACATGTAAACAGTAAATCGGTAACTCTGACTAACATGCAACCTCTAACTAGTAACTTTATCTAACATGTAAACAGTAACTCCAATTAAGCTAAAAAAAAAATAACTCTAACTAACATATTATTTACTGATCTGAAACTGAGAATGTCGTTGATAATGAACTTCACGGACGTCAAAAAGACAGAAAGGACGAACAATGTAAATTTGGAGGAGAGATTGGAAAAGAAAGGGACAAATGAAAATGGCCCCACCAGCATTATGTAGTGTGCCAAACTCATCATAGAGTTCGTCGGGAGTGCGGCAAACTTGCCTTAATTACAAAAACCTTTGATTTATTTGACATTGAAAAAGATTTTATTTCATCATAAATCAGAAGGTCCAATTTTTATATTATGAAAATCTGATCCTCAATTTTGAGAAATATGAGGGTTTGATTTATTTTTTTAATAAATAAATAAAATTCATGTAAAAAAGAACACATCAATTAACCATAATATCGGATTATACACAATTGTTTTTCTTACTAAAAAAATTAGCCTTTAAATGAATCACTTTAGTCGAATTTTTGGTGTATTTTAAATAGCTTTCAATGTATTCGTCACGAAATTCGATGTATTTAGACAATTTAATCTTGTTTTACTAGATTTTTTTAATATGAATTCATTTAGATTAACAGCATTTTAATACAGTACAGACAGATTTATAGAAGTTTATTTTTGCAAAAAAAATTATAAAAAACTTGGATTAAATATTTACAAATATAAAAAAATATGTGTTCATACAGACAAATTAGTACACAATTTTTAACAATGTACAATATTCAAACTATTTACTGTCGATATCTTCTGAATGCAGTTCATAATAAGGACTCAATAATATCGCAGATAGCTTGAACTGTCTGATGGTTTCACATTCTTGAATGGCTTTATTTTTTAGTAGATTTATTTCATCAAATAGAATGAGTGAATCATATTCCACTCTGAGATGATCTTTTTTCTACAATTTAAAGAATTTTTTTTTATTAAACTCCGTTAATTTAGTAATATAGAGTTATCTATTTTTAAAGATAGTTATCTGTGTCCAATTCTCCCATACATATTTGTCCTTTTTTTATATTTTTTGGTTCAATTATCTAGAGCCATTTCATCACATAAATTGCACAGTCAAAGATAAAAACAAAAATAAATTAACAAAATAAAATAGGACAATAAGAGAAAACACAAAATTTCTCAAATAAAAAGATTTATATTGGTAATGTTGCCCGACAATATTAACGTATGGTGCTTCAATTTTATCATCCTTGTCCGTTAAAAATTGTCCTCTGGCAAATACCCTCATTCTTGAAATCATGAACCCCTAAAAAGTAAAATATAAGAAAGACTATATTAAATACCAAATTACACCGAAATAAACCAATAGTCCATCTTATTTTAAACAAAACTATATCGAATTTTTATATTGCTAACAACAAACAGAAATCAAAAAAATTTATAGAGAAAATAGAAACAACTTACAGTAAATTTATTATGTGTTGTTCTTTCTTTCGGAGGAATTTTTTTATGAAATGGGCCAAGGATATGAAATTTCTTCTTTTTAACATCCGCCATCTATATCCACAAATATTTTGCGTAGCAAATTAGGACAAATATCTGAAGTTTGGCCAGAGAGAACAATTTTTTAGTTTAATTGGCATCTAATAAAAGAATTGTTTAAGAAGCTTTATAAATGAAAACTTACAAAGGATGGGATGAAAACTTTTTCTTGTCTAAATATGGGATGAAGTCTTTATAGTCTTGAATATCGAAGGGTTTTTAGTTTTTGTTTGTTTGAACTTACCCTGATAATTCCCCAAAGTCAAATTCTACAGAATTTATATAACCCCAAAAGAAACAATTATAACAAACAATACATTTTAAAAAAAATATCAAAATTTGAATTTACTACATCTTACCACAATATCAGGAGAGAGACAGTATATTTGTTCTTCAAATCTTTTAATTCTTTTTTTGTTCAGAATATGACACATTGTAGAGACAACCTAAAAAAACAAGAAACCCAAAATTATTACATATATGGCGCCACAAGTCATAAAAAAATCATTAATATTATTCTAAGATTACCAAATTTTCAACATATGTATTGGCTTTTAAAGATCCAAAGTGCCCTCTGGTTATTTCCAATGGTTATCATGGTTCAAGATGAATACTGTGTCCCACTCATTAGTTCTTTTATCGTCATAGATCTTGACAATTGTGACCCAGAGAAAGCATTTTTCCTTAAGGTCATCTGTTATTTCCCTTCGTCTCATAGGAGTTTTGAACTTATCAACAAAGTTCACAGTAGGCTACACCTTTGGGCATGTGGGACTTTTATCCTCAGCAAAATTTAACGCTACTGCAACTCCAGTATTTATGACCTGCTCCACCAACTCTTCTAATTCTTCCACCAAAATCGGATTCTCTTGAGATTTTTCCTTTTCAACTCTCCTGAGTAAGTGTATCTTCCTTACTCGATTCAGAAAAGCCAAGGTAAAATGATGGTGTAGAAATTTCATGCTTTATAAATGATGTTGCATTGGCAACCAGCATTAATCCAACGGTGGCTTGAGAGGGTGGATGACTTCATGGTGACATGTAAAATAGTATAAGAATACATAGAAAATATTGAAAGAGAATTATATTATGTAGAACTTACACTTTAGAATGAGCTACTGGCTCATTAGATTCTTGTTGAGGTTGTTCTTTAGTATGTTCTTCTGTTGGTGTGTTTTCAGCAGGTTCATGAGGTTGTGGAGTACTACAGAATTACAGAAAAAGAATTAAAGTAAAAAATAAAGCAATTCTTCAATTCACATGAAATACACTGAAATAAGAATCAAATACGCCGCTATTTTAAAAGACATGGAACTCATTAAACCATGCACAAATACACCCAAAGACAAACCAAATACACCGAAAGTATTATTTCTTACGCATTAATATCTTTTCTGTATATTCCTGGTGCGTGAATTGTGAACTCGCACAACTTAAGCGGCAAGTACACTGGGTCATCCAAGTAATACCTCAGTTGAGTGAGGGTCGATCCCACGAGGATTGTCGGACTGAGCAAGTGATGGTTGTCTGGTTAGACTTAGTCAGGCGAATCAGAAAAGGGTTTGATGATTGTGAAAATGCATAAACAGTAAATAAACAAGTAAAGAAAGTAGTGAACAGTTTGGCATGAAAATAGTATAAGAAAACAGTTAAGGTCTCGGAGATGTTTATCTTTCCGGATTAAAATTTCTTACTAACTATTTTAACAATGAATGATTCATTTTATGGAAAACCATAAATGTCTAAACCTTAATCTCTTAGTGATTTAGCCTCCTCTAACCATCATTAACTGCCACTCTCGTGGTCACTTAATTCCGATTAGAGGGTGAAGTTCAGAAAACTATTTTAGCGCCATGAAAACCCTAATTACTCAAGACTAATAGGATTATATGTCACATATCCAAATTAGTTCATTCAATTAGTGATTTAAGAGGAATTTGTTTTCAAGCTATAGTTCAAGAGAGATAACTCTCTCGAGAATCATAAGAACTCATGTAGAAAAGGGTCATACTCTCATTCTACCCAGTTCATAAGATTAAGAACGAAAATAATCCTTAGAATTGAATCAAACATAAATTAAAATAGAAGAATAATATTTCTAATTTATAGAAATAAACAGAGCTCCTAACCTTAACCAGGAGGTTTAGTTGCTCATGACTTACAGAGAAAATAGGATTCTGAAAAGTGCCGAAGAAAGAAGATCCTAGACCTAAGTGATCTTTTTCTTTAAATACTAACCTCAATTAAAATGGAAATAAAATAAAATAATAAATTCTAAAGCTAAAAAGTATTGTTTGTAATTGAAAATTACAAAAAGAAAAGAAAATAAAGCTAATAAATGCTAAATTCACTTGAGAAGCCAAAGAGAGGGTGAAATTGGTCAGCTACTAGCGTTTAACGCCGGAATGGGCAATAAACACCCCATGGGGAGTAGAGGCACACTGGATTTGGTCCCTTGCTGGCGCTAAACGCAAGCTGGGCGTTTAGCGCCCAGGGAGGGTGCTGCCAACCTTTCTTCCTTTTAGCTCCAAACTCTGCCAAATTGCTCTGAATTTCACCTAAATTCATAAAAATACTAAAATAACTCAAAGTTGCATCTAAAAGGGATTTTTGCACTAAAATCAAGTAGAACTAAATAAAATCTAACTAAAAACAACTAGAAAATAATAGGAAAAAGGGTATAAGATGTTCACGCATCACAACACCAAACTTAAACGGTTGCTTGTCCTTAAGTAACCAAAACAATATAGGACCAAGAACAGAAAATGCTTAAGACCTTGAATTGTCATTTAAGCTCAGGTCTAGTTACTGAATGGGGCTAGTGATGCTCTAATTCTGATTAGCTTCCGCATCTCACTATCATTTGAAGCATCAGACATATTAGTATCCTTCAGAACTAGAACTCAGATGATATTATAGATTCTCTTCTTTAGGCTCAAATTGATTCTTGAACACAGCTTTTGTTTTTCCTTGGTGCTTTGTACCTTTAAGCCTATCCATGACTCTAAATGTTTTCTTTTCAAGCTGGTGCGCGAAATTAGAACTCGTACAACTTCACTGGCAAGTGCACCGAGTCATCTAAGTAATACCTTAGGTGAGTGAGGGCCGATCCCATGAGGATTGTTGGATTGAACAAGCAATAGTTATTTTGCTGGACTAAGTCAAGAGAAAAGTAAAGAGAGTTGTTGTTGTTGTAGGCGCATAAATCTAGAAAGTAAAGAAAAGCAATTAATGATTGGTGAAGAGATAATATATGGAAGCAGTTAAGGTCTCGGAGATGTTTATCTTTCTGGATTAATACTTCTTACTAACTATTTTAACCATGAATGATTCATTCCATGGAAAACTGTAAATGATTAACCTTAATCTCTTAGTGATTAATCTCCTCTGATCCTACTAAAATGCCACAAACAACGTCAATTACTTTCGAATTAGAGTATGGAGTTCAGTATTCTAGTTTATACCACAAAGGCCCTAATAATGACCCCAGATCCTAGCTAAACAGATGTTCCCATGTCCCCAACGAGTTATGGATTAGCCGTCTCAGAGGTGTGTTCTCAAGCTGCAGTTCGAGTGATCTTTGGTTGAGCATCACAAGAACTCATGTAAAAAAATGGTCATACTTTCGTTCCACCCAGTTTCATTAGTATGAAGAATGAGTCACACCTTATAATGGAATCAAACATAGATATTAAAATAGAAAAGTAATAATATTAATCCATAGGGATAAACAGAGCTCCTAACCTTAACAAGGAGGTTTAGTTGCTCATGGCATACAAAGAAAATAGAAAAATAGTAAAGAAGATATGAAGTGATGTGTCCTCTAAACTTAAGTGATCTCCTTTTTAAATAGTAAATACTGGACCTAAAAGATGTTAATTTAAATTTAAAAGTTATAAGGATAAGATAAAATAAGCTAAGGAGTGCTAAAATCCACTTTGGAGCCTACTTTGTGAATGTTGAGTGCTAATTCCTGGCGTTCAATGTTGAAATGGGCGTTGAACGCCCATATGGGGGTAGATCATGCTTGTCCTTGCTCCCTAGATGGCGTTGAACACCAGCTTTGGGTGTTCAACGCTGGTCTTGCTCCTTTTTGGGCGCTAAACGCTAGATTTGGACTTTTAGCGCCAGATTTGGCAGTGATTCTGGAAGAAAAGTATAAAATATCATATATTATTGGAAAAATCTGGAAGTTAGCTTTCTAACGCCATTGAGACTGCGTCAATTGGACCTTTGTAGCTCAAGTTATACTCGTTGGAATGCAAGGAGGTCAGGATTGACAACATTTGCTATCCTTTCTTTGTCTTTGAACAAGATTCTGCCAAATCCTCCCAAAATTCACCTAAAATTATAAAAATAACACAAAAACTCAAAGTAGCATACAAAGATAAATTTTGCACTAAAACATAGTAAAACTTAATAAAACCTAACTAAAAACAACTAGAAAATACTATGAAAAAGGGTATAAGATGCTCACGCATCACAACACCAAACTTAAATTGTTGCTTGTCCTCAAGAAACAAAAAATAATTATAGGGCTAAATGGAAGAGAAGAATACATTAGGTTAGAGTTGTCAATGAAGCTTAGTTCTAATCACTGAATGGGGCTATTAACACTCTATTTCTAAATAGCTTTAGCATCTCACTGTCCCTTGAAGTTCAGAAATATTGGCATCCCTTAGAACTAGAATCCGGATGATATTATTGATTCTCTTCTTTAGGGTTTTGTTGATTCTTGACCACAGCTTTTCTTTTCTTTTGGTGCTTTGCACCTTTGAGACTAGCTGTGACTCTAAGTGTTTTATTTTCAAGTATTACCACCTGGTACATAAGCACCACAAGGACTTCACTGGGGGAACCCCTTGGATTCGAATTTACCTTTGCTTAAATTCCCAGACAGTGGTGCTCAGAGCCTTAAGCATACTCTTTATAGCATTGGGTCACGACTTTAAATATTCAGTCTCAAGGATTACTTGAAACCTTCATACCACAAGCATATAGTTAGGGATAGCAACTCTTTTGAGCTTTTTAGGCCAATTTTGACCTCCTAACCATTGATGCTCAAAGCCTTGGACCTTCTTCTTTTGATTTTTCTTTTTATTTTTTTTTTCTGGTTATTTCTTTTGCTTCAAGAATTATTTTTTTTATGTTTCAGAGAATCAATTATACTTCTCTAAATTCACTGTTCTTCAAGAGCCACTATGCTCAACTGCAATGTCAAGTATGCACAGTTAATTCATACATTCAGAAAATAAAGATAAGGCCACCACTTTAAGATAAATAGAACAACTTGTAATATAACTCAAGACCTTATGCATTTCACTGCTTCTCTTTTCAATAAATTTTTCTTTTTAAGCTCGATATGGATTACATAAGGCATCCTTAAATAAAACAAAGAAAAGAAACTAATACTAGAAAAGAATGAAATCTTAAGTGTGATCATGTACTAGAATAGAAAACAGATAATAAAATAAAGTACAATAAAAACAGCGATAAAATATATAAAGGGAGAATGAAACTAGACCACCTCAGTAATGGCGGCCATAGCTCCTTGTAAGAACCGGCTTAACCACTTTAATAAAAAAATAATTTTAACTGTTCGGAATAGGTTCGAAAATATAGAAATGATATTTTAAAAATAAAAAGGTGAAATTTGAATTCAATGAATTTTTCTGAGTGAAAAAATGTATCTTTTGCAAAAATTTTTTATAAAAATGTGTACTGATGCTTAAGCCGGCGATATCGGCTCTAGTTTGTTCGGTACCGCGTATTGAGAAAAATAAGATTTTAAAAATTGAATTTATTGTGTTGAAAGGACAAAAATAATTTAGAATAAAAAATCGGATGCTAATCTTAAAGGTTTTGGCCCAAAGTGGGCCAAACGAGCTAAAAACGCTAACAGGTTGGACCGGGCCTAAGGCTCAACATATATATGCTCTATTAATGAGCNNTGGCTATTTGAGTTGTTGACTTTCTTTGTGTTTTTGTTGTTTAGGTGTAATCTAGCTTGGGTGAGTAGTGGGTTTTACCCCAAAACTCATTGGGCAAGGTAAGATATAACTAAACCCATGTGTTTAGTTGAATGTCATAAACCCTAGCTTTGACTCTTATTGTTTTTCATGTTATAGAGTATTCTTGGTATTGTTTGGTGTTGAGTGAAGGCTTGAAAGCTTGTGGTGAAGTGGTTTTGTATGTGGAGGGTAATCAGCCAAGGTATGGATTAAGATAAATGGTGGTGATGATGATATGGAGCATAATTGTTAAAACTGGGGAACCGGATCCTATACCGGTCCGGTGCGCTGATTGAACTGCATAAGGCAAAGAACTAGTGTGAACCGGTCAAACCCGGAGTGAACCAATAGAAACTGATCAAACTCGATAAAGACCAGTCCTACCGAACTGCTTCAGTTTTAAAATTTCCTCAAAATGAAAGAGATGAGGTTCGAACCTGCCTCCTCAAGGAAAGAAGTGGTAGTCACAACCACCAGGATAACTTGCTTGTTATTAATATATTTACTTCTACTTAATTTATTTTAATTTTAATTATAAACTCACTCATTCTTAAATTAATTATAAACTCACTTATTTTTTCTTAAATTAATTATATTTCTTTTCTTTTAATGATTCTGTGGCCAAGGTTAACGGTATAGTACACAGCCCCTAAGCTTATCCTGTAAAAAACAAGTTGAGCTTATATCTCCTCAGCTGCAGAATTTTGCGTATGACGACGTTCTGTGCGCATGGGCCCCCAAGTTTAACTTATTTTTTTTGTTGGGCTTGTGTAATGGGTTAACATTTGGTTTTATTTATTGTTGTTTGTTGCCTTGTTTTCGCTGTTTGTGGGGGAACGTGCGGTTGTTGGGAGTTGAAAAAATTGTCTTAGTAACTTCTGTGCTTCGCTTTGTCTTTATCTTTTCTATTGAAGTAGTAATGATGAGTAAAAAAGGTTAGTACACTATGTTTTCACTTTCCCTCTTGTACTTTCTCTTTACTTTTTCTTGTCGTGATATCGGTAGGAAGGAGAAGACTGTGTTGGATAAGGATGATCCGTACAGTTGGGTAGATAGTGATGTGAAGAATCGTGTGTCGATTTTTAGTACGGTTGAATTTGTTTCTCAGTTAAACGACTGTAGGTGGGTTAGGAATGGGGAACGATTAAGGATAAATATTTTGCCTTGTAGTAAAAATGACAGAGTGTGTGAGCGTAGGTCTGACTGGTCCTATTTCTATGTCTACACTTGCATGTTGACCGAGCTTAGTGTGAGCTTTCCATTTTTTGATTTTGAGTATGGTGTTTTGTCACAACTGAACTGTGCTCCTACACAGTTGCATCCAAATTCCTGTGCTTTCGTCCAGGCTTTTGAGTGTCTCATGGATTATCTTGAGTGTTATCCTTTCCTAGGGTTATTTTTTTCCTTGTTCCAGGCCAAGGGGGTGTGAAAGGGAGTTGGGTGAATTTGAACAGTCACCCGGGTCGTAGTATATTTAGTTTGTATAAGCAGTCCTTCAAAGATTTTAAAGAGATGTATGTTAAGGTGCAGATTGAGGAGGAGTTTTACCCTTTCTTTTTAGATTCTTTGATGGTTGAGAGGTTCCCTGTATATTGGTCTCCTGAACCTAGACAGATTTTTGATTGTGAGGATAGGGTGAAGAGTGAGGAATATGTTTTGGACTTTCTAATTTCTGCAATGTCGTCGTTTGAGTTGTTGTCAATATCTAATATCTTGAAACTGGAGAAAGATAGAGAGGCTATTGAAGAGTATCTAGGTAATGTTAGGGTAAGAAAAAGGAAAAAGAAGGTTCCTCAACTGATGTGAAAGATAGTGAGGTTGTTATTGGTCGTTCGGTTGCTGATGATAGCCTGAAAAGGAAGAGGGGTGATAGGTTATCAAAGGTTTTTTTTATCTTACTGGCGCTACTAAGAATTTTGGGATGTTTATTGTGGAAGAAATAAGCTCGGCGCATGAGAGCCAGGTTGTTCTTCATGGCTACAAAGATGGTCTGGAGCGTTAGTTGTGGTCTGCTGGGATCCTTTCATGGCTGTCGTGGATGAATTTGCACAGGTTGAGTCTGACGTGAAGATAATTGACGAGGCTGGGAAGACTGGGGTGGCCCGTTACCTTTAGGTGAGTGTATATGGGTTTTACTGTTTTGCTTTCTGTGTTTGATTATTGAGTTTATTTTCCTCAGTGTCAGGTTATGGGAGCTCAATTGATGTCCATTGGGAGGACTTCCGAGTTGGATGCTATCTTGGAGGCCGATAATTTGGCTGCTATTAAAAAGCTTAAGGTTTCTTTGCAGGAAAAAGATGAAAAAATGGTGAAGAAATGAGGTGAAGAACTTGAGAGAAAAGTTGAAAGAGTCGGGTACTGAGCTTGACAAGGTGAAAGGGGATTTATCTTTGAGTGCTACTGAGGTTGAGAAGTTAAATGCAAGGATCCCCGAGCTTGAGGAAGAGGTGTTGTCTGCTTTTACCATGGGCTTTGACAGAGCTGTTAATCAGATAGGTGTTGTGGCGCCTGATATTGATGTTAGCAAGCTTGATGTTACGAAGATTGTTAATAATGGTCAGTTGGTTGATGATGAGACGTTGGGTGAGAAATAGGATGAGAGTGTGTCCGTAGAGAAAGCTGATTAGTGCTTCCTTTGTGTGGGTTTTGACTTTATTTTGTATTTTGATAGTTTGCTGTATGAACAATTTGGATTTGACTTTTTGCTTGTTTCGCGAAACTTGTGTTTGAATTGTTGACTTGTGTATTTAGACTGTTTATCCCCAACTAGGGTTTGTTAGTTTATAATGAGAAAAGAAAGAAAATGGTCTAATCATTCATTATTATTTGGCTTTTGACAAATTTTGTACAAGTGGTGATGTGGGGGTGGGAGACCTCATTAAAACCTCTCCGAGAAAAAACCCAGGGTGGAAAAACCTCGGTAGTAGGAAAAAGAGTGTCTACCCATGTCCTCATCACGTTTAGACAAAGTAACTTCTTAGAGATGAAACGTTCTAGATACCGGGGATGTCGTCCCCTTGTAGTGTCTTTAGGGAGTATGCTCCCTTCCCGAGCACTCTATGTACTCGGTATGGTCCTTCCCATGTTGCGGAGAGCTTTCCGTGTGTTGGTGGTTTCCTGGCTTCTTCTGTTCGTCGAAGTACGAGGTCTTATTCGGCGAACGCTCTTGGTCGCACTCTTTTATTGTATTTTCTTTTGATTACTTCCTATAGTGCTTTTTGTCGTAGTCTTACGTTGTCCCTTACTTCATCTATTGTGTCGAGCTCTGTGTGTCTTATGTCGTTGTTGTCGGTTATTGCATGTTCAGTTCTTGTGAAAACCACGGCGATTTCTACTGGTATCATGGTGTCGGAGCCATAGACTAGTTTGAAGGGGGTTTCTTGCGTAGTTGTTTGCTTTGTTGTGTTATATCCCCATAGCAGTTTGGGGATTAGTTCGGCCTATGCCCCCTTGGCATCGCCGAGCTTTTTCTTTAGTGCCTGGAGGATGGCTATATTTGCTGCCTCTGCGAGTCCGTTTGTTTGTGGGTGTTCTACTAAGGAAAAATGGTGTTTGATTTTGAAACCCTGCAAATATCCTTCGAGGTTTTGGTCGGTGAACTACCGACAATTGTCAGATATAATTTCATGTGGTATTCCAAATCGGCAGATAATGTTTTTCCATATGAATGATCTAACTTTATCGGCTCCAATTTTTGCTAAAGGTAAACTTTCGATCCATTTTGAAAAATAATCTATTGCTACAAGTAAATATTTTACCTGGTCGGGGGCCTTTGGGAATAGGCCGAGGATATCGAGCCCTCATTTGTGAAAAGGCCAGCTTACCTCCGAGGTGTGTAACAGCTCGGCTGGATTGTGTATTACTGGGGAGTGCTTTCGATAGCTGTCGCATCTCTTTACCTTGCTCAGGCAGTCTTGTTTCATTATTGGCTAGTAGTATCTGGCCTTGGTTATTTTGGATGCTGAGCTCATTCCTCCTATGTGGTTGCCGCAGACTCCTTCGTGGACCTTGTCCATGATGATGTTTGCTTCTTCCTTGTCTACACAGCGTAGCAGAGGTTGTGACAAACCCCTTTTGTATAAATCTTGTCCTAGTAAGGTCTAAGATGATGCTCTTCTTAAATGTTCTTAGGCCTGTCAGTCCTTCGGGAGTGTTCCTTGTTTGCAAGTATTGTTTGTATGGTGTTCTCCAATCGTATTCCTGTGATATTGAAAAAATAGGGTTGCTGCTGAAGCTCGGCACAGTAATTGTTAGCTGAGATATAATAGATTCTGGCATAGCTTTTCTAGTTGTTGCTAATTTTGATAGTGCATCTGCTCGGGTATTCTGTTCCCGAGCCATGTGTGTGATTTCTACTGAATGAAATTGAGAAATAAGGTCTTTTGCCATAGAATGGTATTTTCTAGTAGCTGATCTTTTACCTGAAAATGTCTTGTTACCTGTTGTACGACTAGTTGTGAGTCACAGTATACCTGAAGGCGGGTGATATTGAGAGACTGCGCTACCCTCAGTCCGGCGAATAATGCTTTACACTCAGTTTGATTATTGCTTGCTTGGAAAGTGAATCGAATCGACTGTTCGATAGGTAAGTCGTGTTTTTTGGTGAGTAGTACACCTGCTCCTGATCCTTCTGAGTTTGAGGCTCCATCGACGTATAGTTCCCAGCTGTAATTTTCTTTTGATTGCTCGGCCAATTCAGCTATAAAGTCGGCCAAGAATTGTGCTTTTATTGCTGTTCTTGGTTCGTAGTTGATATCAAATTCTGACAGTTCGATCAACCATTTTGTCAGCCTTCCAGAGACTTCGAGTCTTGCTAGGATTTGGCGTAGGGGTTGGCTGGTCTTAACCACAATTGGGTTGCTTTGAAAGTAGTGGTGTAACTGTCTTGCTGTGATTATCAGTGCGTACGCTAGCTTTTCCATTGGTGGGTATTGTAGCTCAGCATTTTGTAATGTCTTGCTAACAAAGTATACTGGGTGTTGTTGTTCTCCTGTTTCTGTAACCAAGACTGAGCTTATGGTGTTAGTAGAAATGGATAGATAAATTAGTAGAGGTCTACCTAGGCTTGGTTTTTGCAGAATTGGTGGGGATGAAAGTATTAGTTTGAGTTTTTGGAAGGCTGCTTCGCATTTGGCATCCCACTGAAATCTTTGCTGCTTCTGTAATATGTTAAAAAAGTGTTGTGAATGTGTAGAAATTGCTGGGAGGAATCTGGATAAGGCGGCTAGTTTGCTGTTGAGTTGTTGGACTTCCTTTACTGTTTGAGGGCTTTTCATCTTTATTATTGCGTCACATTTTTCTGGATTGGCTTTATCCCTCTAGACGTCAACATGAAGCCGAGGAATTTGCCTCCTTTTACTCTGAATGTGCATTTTTTGGGGTTGAGCCTCATGTTATGTTTCCTCATTTGCGTGAAGATTTATTCAATATCCAGTCTGTGTTTCTCGGGCTGTTTTGTTTTTATCACCATGTCATCGACGTATACCTCGAGATTCCGTCCTATTTGTTTGGTGAAAACTTTGTTCATGAGCCGTTGGTAGGTGGCACCTGCATTGTTTAGTCCAAAAGGCATTACGTTATAATAATAGTTCCCCATTTTAGTGATAAATACTGTTTTATCCTGATCTTTGGGGTGCATTAGGATTTGATTGTACCCTAAATATGCGTCTAGAAAGGTTAGAACATTGTATCCTGATGCATTATCTACTAGTTTGTCAATGCAGGGGAGGGGATATGCATCTTTGGGGCATGCTTTATTTAGGTTTGTAAAGTCGACGCACATGCGCCATTTACCTGAGGCCTTTCTTACCATTTCCACGTTGGAGAGCCAAGTTGTGAAGCGTAGCTCTCTGATGAAGCTGGCCTCTAAGAGTTTCTTGGTTTCTTATAGGCAGGCCGACCTTTTTTCATTTCCCATGATTCGTTTTTTCTGTGCTATAGGTTGGATCTTTGGATCGATCTGTAGTTTGTGGCAGATGAAATTTGGGTCGAGTCCTGGCATGTCTGCCGGAGTCCATGCGAAGAGGTCGGCATTTCTTTGGAGTATGTCGGTTATATGTTTTTTGATAACTGCAGGAAGTAAATGACTTATGTAAGTGACATGATCATTATTGGAATCTAAGATTACCTTTTCAAGGTCATCGGTTGGGGACGGTCTGCTGCATAGATCTTCGCGTGGGTCGTGGTCGGCTGTCTCCAAGATGTTTAACACCTGGAGTGTTTCCCTTTCGGGTTCGGTCTCTGTCTTGTTTTCTGTTTTGATTTTTAGGCTCTCGTTGTAGCATCGTCGAGCTTGGATTTGATTGGAGTACACGGTTGCTGTTTGGTCATCATTTGCCTGAAATTTAACACAGAGATGGACAGTGGATACGATAGCATAAAAAGAGTTTAATGATGGTCTACCCAGGATTATGTTGTATGGGCTTGGGCAGTCGACGACCAGGAATAGGACATCCTTTGTTCTGCATAGGGGATGGCCACCTATCGTCATTTTCAACCAAACGGTTCCTAGGATAGAAACTCCTTCTCCTAAGAAGCCGACCAATTCTCCGGAAGAGGGTTGCATTATGTTTGTGCTGAGCTTCATTTTCTGGAAGGTGGAGTAGAAGAGGACATATGCGCTGCTGCCAGGATCGAGCAGTACTTTTCTTACAAGGAGATCTCCTGCTTGGATTGATATTACTACGGGATCGTCAAGGTTGGTGGTTATGGGTTTGTGATCACTCTGGCCGAATGTTATTGTAGGTATAGCTGGTGGTTTCATGGTTGTTTCTTTTGCCCTCTGGACAGCTAGCATAGCTCTGAAACTTCTTTTTCTTGATGAGTTTGTATTTCCGCCTCCTGCGAATCGCCCCAAGATGCAGTTTATGACCCCCTTTGTTGGGGGTGGTTGGGATCTTGTTTTCTCTGTAGTATGCTAGTCCCATTCCGGTTGGGTATCAGTGTTTGTTTGAGTCTATTTTATTTGGCCGCTTATGTACTTTTCCAGGTGACCTTGTCTGGCTAACCTCTCGAGAAGGTCTTTGGCGATCACGTACTCATCAGTTGTGTGGCCGAATTTTTTATGAAAAGCGCAGTGTTTTGATTTATCAACATATCTTTGGTCTTGATAAGAGCCTGCTCGGCTAGGCGGCTTGATGATTTTGGCATTCAGAATTTCCTTGATGATGTCTTCTCTTTGTGTGTTGAACTGTGTGTAGGCGTCATATTTTGGTGTTAGTTTGAAGGGATTCCTATTGTCTTTCTGATTTGGCGTCTTGATGTGTTTCTCGTCTTCTCGCCGAGGTTGTGGTCTTTCTGCTCGCCGAGCTTCCCTAAGCTCTTCGATTTCCATTTGTCCTGCCGCTTTCTTGCGGAATTCTTCCAAGGTTTTTGGCTTTGTCACCGCTATTGTTTCCTGGAATTTGCCTGGTCTTAGGCCGCTCTTCAGCGCGTGGAGGTGTACTTGGGGTCAAGGTCGGGTATTTCCACGGCTGCTTTGGCGAATCTGGTCATGTAGTCCTTTAAATTTTCGTGTTGTCCTTGTTTGATGGTGCTGAGGTAATCCAACCCGTGGACATATATTCTTGAGGCTGCAAAATAGTCAATGAAGGACCTCGCCAGATCCTCGAAGGTAGAGATGGAACCTGCAAGGATTTTCAAAAACCAGAGTAAAGCAGCACCATCTAAATAAGTTGGAAAAGAACGACAAAGTACAGGGTCTGAGGCACCGTTAAAGAATATCATGGATTGAAACTTTTTTATGTGCACCCGAGGATCGCCAAATCCTTCATAAGGTTTGAGCCCGGTCAGAAGTACGAAATTTATGGCATATGAATGCTCATGACCTCCTCGAAGAAAGGGTTGTCCAGTGTGAGCTTCTCCTTTAGGAGGGGGTCATCTCAAAAGGCTCGGCTTCTCGAGCATGGGATGAATTTGTACTCGGATTCTTGGACGACTGCTCAGCTATTTTTTGGACTTCAGCCTGAAGGTCCGTGATCATGGCCAACAGCTCTGTTTGTGAGGGTTGTGGTATTCCGTTGTCTGCCATTGGGCAAAAATTGAAACCCTGCCCAATAGAGCGGGAGTAGGGTAGAGAAAGGTGGGGCTAGTTGCTTTGAACTTGGGCCCCACGGTGGGCGCCAAATGTTTCATCCGTGTATACTTCCTCTGAGTTATAGCTCGGATGTACGCCTTCTTGGCCAATCCTCTTCTTCTTACTCGGAAAGTATTCCTCGGAACTCCGACGACCTTGGCGTGGAACTTGCAAAAGAGACTCCGACGCTCAAGTCAATAAGTTTCTTAAGAATGTAAGGGATCTTAGAAAATAAAGTAGGGATATTGATTTTGTTATAGCTCAGTTTCAGTGAATTCGACTGACTTTACTTTGAGTTTGCTATTGCTTATATAGACTTGAGTGGGCTGAGTTTGGTAACAGTTTGAGAAGATAAGGTTCGAATTTTTTGGGTTAGTTATCCGAATCTTTGTTTACGTTGCTTACTTATGAGAGAATCTCGGCTTTTGAATATTCTGAGAAGGTTTGTTCTGTTTGCGCAATACTCGGTCAATGATTCTGGGGCCG
>NC_029785.2:46110635-46123037 GCF_000816755.2 Arachis ipaensis | reverse complement strand
TAGTACAATATTATTTTTCAATAAATACTTGTAGTATATAATAGTATAATAGATATAAACTAATTAATAAATTATTAAAATTCGAAAATAATAGTTATTTTAGTATAAAAATAAAATAAAAATATTTATGATAGAGTAAAATTAACAAAATACTTATTGTTTCTGTTCCATATTATTTTAGAATAGCTAGATATTTTTAAAATATTAGTAAAAATATGTATTTTAAATTTTAATTTTAAATTTTTAACTATGTTTTGTTTTTTATTTACATAGGACTGGGTCAATCGGTTCAACCAGTGACCCACCGGTTGAACCAATAAACCAATGATTCAGTAACCTGACCGGTTCGATCACTAGTTCGGTTCTGAAAATTATGATATGGAGTTTTGGGATGTGGGATATATGATATTATTGATGTTGATTGTTGGTATTTAATGACTATGGAGGTTGATGATGAATGTTATGATTTAATGTTGTTGATGAGGGTTTGTTGATATTGTTGATGATTAATGATGAATATTGATGTTATTGGTAATGGATGGTGAGTGTTGATATTGTTGATAAATGATGTGGATTATGAATTTCGATGATGATAAATTGATGATTGGATTGATAAGTGTTGAAGGAGTTGATAAATTGGGATATTAAAGGTTGGATGTTGTATAGTTGAATAATGATGGAATTTATAAGTTCTTATGTGAATTAGATTGAATTTAAAGTTGGATGAGGTGAGTATTAAATGGTTTAGATGATTGAATGATTGATATGATTGAAGAGTGTTTAGTATAAATTCTTGAGTGATTTTGGTATTGTTGGGTTGTGAATAGTTTGGTTTTGAATTGATAGTTTTGGTAAATTTGATGTTTAAAAGTTTTTGGTAAAAACGGATTTTTGGCCAACTTTTGCGGATCATATCTTGAGCCTCGGTTTTTGAAATTGATTGGATTTTATATCAAATTAAAGATAATTTAAAGAGTTTTAAAATAGTATAGATTTTGTGTAAATTGCAATTTTGTAGAAAATATATGAACGTTGAAAGTTTGGGTTAAAAATTTGATTTCTGTTATGTTGTAGAAAATTTGGAAAATCTGTCATGTGTGCCCACGCACACCTTTGTGCGTACACACGGAACAGGGTGGGTGTTTCAAGTTGTGCATACGCATAACATCATGCGTACGCACAAGTCGGGAAAGCCTTCTGGTGCGTGCGTACGCACACAACCCTGTGCATATGCACAAGCCCTGTTTTTCACCTAAAACCTTATTTTTATCTGGTTTACCTTCCCAGCAAGCTTCTAAACTTCTGTGATACTTGTTTAAAACCTTTTTGCTAGTATTTAGACTTTGAATCAAGAGAGAAAATAATAAGTGAATTAAAAGGGGTATTTTTGGTTATGAGTTTACAAGACGGTGATTTAGGCTTGGGAAGTTCTGTGGATGGAGTAGCTGGAGTGTTTGGAAGGGGTGTTGAGGTGACCATGACTTGAGAAACATAAATGATTATGGTTTATAAGATGAGTATAAACGGACTTGGGCTATGGGCAGTGATATTTGAAATTGAGAGTGTGATTGTGATATGCATTATTTTTCGTCGTAGGGACTGTGACAGTCTCCCGCCTACATTCAGATATGAGGGTTGAAGCAGGGCTTTCCACTCACATTTCTCGCTAATAGAGAAGGTGGTAGGTCACTCATCCCTCGGAATTATTCCTCCTGTATATGCGATTTCTCTCTGGTTGTAAGGTGGTAGGGCACTATCCCATAGAATCATGCGACATCCAGAGGAAGGTGGTACGACACTCTCCCTCAAAACGTTTCCCTCTGAATGGAGAAGGTGGTAGGGCACACATCCCTCGGAATTATTCCTCCTGAATATGCGACCAAGAGACTAATCCTAGAGTTGTCAACCAAATTTTATGTCGGGTTTGGAACTATAACCAACATGTGATATCATAGCCAATAGGATAGGCATTCATCATATGCATATCCTATGTGCTTGTTTGCTTTGATTACTTGCAGTTTGCCTAAATGTATAATGTGCCTAATTGCTTCTTGAATTACTTGCTATACATGAGTATTACCTGCGTATTATTTGTTTGAATATACTTGTGATTGTCTGGTGCTGAGGAGGTCAGGTAGGCGGTGGCGATGGGATCGCACAGAGGTTAGGTTAGCGAAAGCTGTGGGATACAGCAGTGTGACTAGTTTTAGTTAGAAATCCCCTAAGTTTAGATAACCTTGTTTATGGTTTAAGTTGTTTCCTTTGTTAAGGCTTGAATATCTGTATTCGATGTGAAGTTCTAGGATTGCCTTTGGCGTCCCAGAACCTTATATCTTACATATTGGGCACTTTTACCATATTGAGAACCTCCGATTCTCATACCATATGTTGTTATTATTTTTCAGATGCAGGTCGCAACCCACCTTGGTGAGTTTGCGGATGATAACAGAGCGAAGGATCTTTTGTTGCCTCTATATTTTGATTACTTGTTGTAGTATTTTCTCTCACATTTTTATTTTAGACTTTATGGCCTTAGAGGCTTGAATTGAGAGATAAGTTGTACAAGCTGTTTTAAAACTTCCAAAACTCTTTTGTATTCCAGTTTGACTAGCCGGCCTAAACTCTACAGGCTGTGACTAGTCCTCTTTTTGGTTTATCATACTTATATATATCTTGTTATTTTAATTATTACCTTGTGTATGTTGGAGCTATCTACAAGGTTTTAGGTTTTATATGTATCATGTCCTGTTCTGTCCGTGCCTACGCGTTTAGTTATCGGGTGTGAACGCTTCGCATTTTGTAATTCCGTTTTATGCGACTTTGAGCTTTTATATTCTAAGCTTTAGAACTGTCGTGGCACTTTGTTATCCTTTGCTTTACGGCTTGAGGTAAGGCTTAGGATAACGGGGTGTTACACTCCCTCCGAGGAATCCTCTAGAGCGTTTAAGCTCCTCAATATTGTGCCCCTGCCTCATCTGCTCCTTCCTCATGCTCCTCTGATCCTCCATCATCTGATGGAGGATGGCTGACTGGTCTTGATGTTCTATCCTCAGTTGATCTACAGATGAAGTCAGCTCCTCTAGAGATGTGGTCAATTGATCCCAATAGTCACGGGGATGGAAGTACATCCCTTGAAGCATCTCTAGGATCTCCTGTGGAGGTGGCAAAATGGGTTCTTGCTGTGGTCCTTGTTCTGGCTTCCTTGCGTGCTCCATACCCCTTCTTGTGATGGGTCTATCCTTGTCAATCATGGTATCTCCCCGTATGCGAACTCCAGCTGCTCCACATAGGCGATAAATAAGATGGGGGAACGCCAGCCATGCTTGGTTGGAGGGCTTTTCATCTACCTTGTAAATCTCTTGAGGGATCACCACATATACCTCCACTTCACTGCTGAGCATGATACAGTAGATCACCACTACTCTCTCAACTGTAACCTTAGAGCGGTTACTTGTAGAGATGATTAAGCATTGGATAAACTCAAACCATCCTCTAGACACTAGCTTAAGGTCAAGCCTACCTAGTTGGTAAGGCTTGCCTTGGGCATCCCTCCTCCATTGAGCTCCAACCACACAAATATCAGTAAGAACTTGCTCCAGCCTTTGGTCAGATTTGACCCTTCGAGTGTAAGAGTGCGGGTCACCTCGTGGTCTTGGCATGCCATCCTCACACTTTCAGGGCTAAAATCAATTATTTGCCCTCTGACCATGGTGCGCCAGTTTTTGGGCTCCGGGTTCACACTAGTGTCATGCTTCTTGGTGTCCCAAGCATTGGCATAGAATTCTTGCACCATCAATACTCCAACCTCTGGAATGGGATTGGCCAAAATTTTCCAATTTCATCTCAGAACTTAGTGTAGGATCTCCGGATACTCATCTTCCTTGAGCCTAAAGGGGACCTCAGGTATCATCCTTTTCTTTCTCACCATATCATAGAAGTGGTCTTGTGGGCTTTGGTGAGGATGTCTCCTATAGTTTGGAAGTGGAAGTGGAGGTTTTTCCTTTTCTCTTCCTTGAGGATTCTCCAGTATTTGGTGCCATGGAGATAGGATATAGAAAGCAAAAAGTGGAGCTTTACAACACCAAACTTAAGAACTTTGCTCGTCCTCGAGCAAATAGTAAAGCAAGAGAAGGAAAAGAAAAATAGAAGAAGAAAAAGATAGAGGGGATAGGGGAGAGAGGCTTTGGCCTTTGGGGTAAGAAGAAGGAAGAAGAGACGTGTATAGAATGCTGTGGTAAGATTGAATGGAATGAGGGGTATTTGAATTTGAAGTGGGTAGGGTGGGTGGCAAATGGATTTGATGGGATTTATGAGTGGTTATTGGGAAGAGGGAAATGTGGGGTGTGGAAATTAAGAAAATGGATGGGAATGTGATGGATGAATGTGGATGGAATTGGGGAGGGAAAAATGGGAGGGGGGAGATTTGAATTTGAAGTGGGTGGGGTTGGTGGAAAAAAGGAGTTGATGGGATTTACGAGTGGATATTGGGAAGAGGGAAAAGTGAAGTGCAAGAATCAAGGAAAAATTGATATGGATGTGGTGGATGAATGTGGATGAAAAATTAGGAGAGATGATAGGAGTGGATGAATGGTGGAGTAGGTGGGTGGTTGGGTGGGACCCATTGGCTAGTGAAGCTTCAAAATTCGAGCCTTGCTGCCCCCTCCCTGGGCGTTCAATGCCAGAATGGGCGTTGAACGCCAGAGGGGGACTACTTTTTTTTATATGGGGCATTCAATGCCAAGGATGGGAGTTGAACGCCCATAGGGGACCAAAGTATGGTCCTGGATAGCTCCTGAAAGGGCGTTCAACGCTAGTAAGGGGCTTCCTCCAGGGTGTTTTGTTTTCTCTCCTACACGTTCCTGTTTCTGTTCTAAGTGCTACACATGATCACAAACTTTAAAAAGAAGAGAAAAACTATGAAAAATAATAGAAAATAAAATGATATGAATTTGAAACTAAAATGATATAAAGAAAAATAAAATTAAGATATACTATACATATGGTTGGGTTGCCTCCCAACAAGCACTTCTTTACCATTATTAGCTTGACGGACAGCTCCTTTACGGAGGTTAATAGGGGCTCAGATCTTCACCCTTCATGGTGAACTTTTTTCCTTTGCTCTCATGAATTAGTTTAACATGTTCTAGAGACAGGATTCGGTTCATAGTATGTGGAATGATTGGGCTTTTAGTGAAGACAACTCGCATGCCAGGTGAGAAGTCTTCAGTTAGGATCTTCTTGTTTCGTCATCCCTTGAGTACTTTCTACTTAGTGCCTCCTTGCTCAGTGGTTGATGAAGAATTCCCAGCATCAAACTTAGGATTGATGTCTGGGGGCTCTGTAATGCTCTGTACTGAAACAGAAGGCTGAAACACTAAGTGTTGCACAGTAGTACCTCCTTTATCTGAGAGAGACTGAGGGTTGGGAATCTTAAACAGGATATGATCCTCCCATAGCCTTAGAATTAGCTTTCCTTTCTCCACATCAAACAAGGCCTTCGCAGTAGCTAGGAAGGGCCTTCCAAGGATGGTAGAGTTGTCCCTGTCCTCTCCAATGTCAAGAATCACGAAGTCTGCAGGGAGGTAAAGGTCTTCAATCTTTACAAGGATGTTCTCCACCAGTCCATATGCCCATTTAAGGGACTTATCTGCTATCTCTAGTGAGATCTTGGTAGGCTGCACCTCTTGGATTCCCAGCTTTTTCATCACAGAGAGAGGAATAAGATTGATGCTTGATCCAAGGTCGCATATTGCCTTCTCAAATGTGATGGTCCCTATAGTACAGGGAATTAGGAAGCTTCCGAGATCTGGAATTTTTGGAGGTAGCTTCCTTTGCATAAGGGTGCTGCAATCCTTGGTCAGCACCACAGTTTCATCCCCCTTCAGGGCCTGATGACTTGCATCATCTACCCTTCTTTCTTTCATAAAGAAGACCACAAAAGAGCATAAATCTCATTTGATCAGTACAATTCATGCATTATTTGATGAATATTATGGTACACTACTTTGAGATGAGTTGTGCTGAATTTCAGGTGAGAAAAGCATAAAAAATTGGGTAGAAGACAAACAATAAGCTGGGCGTGTGAAACTAGCGTGCCACTTGAAGCAAATGCCACAAAAATGCACTGGCGTGGCACGCCAGGAGCTGGGCATGGCACGCCAGTACTAAAGTCCAGAGAGGGAGATTCAAAGCAAGCGTATGGGCGTGGCACGCCAGAGACTAGGCGTGGCACGTTGATACAAAATTCCAGAGAGCTACAATGGAGGACACAAAAGGGGCGTGGCACGCCAAGCTGGGCGTGGCACGCCTGACCCATCAACTACTATGGGCGTGCCACTTGAGCAAAGAGGCATGGCACGCCAACTCTCCATCTCAAGAAGAATCTTCGCTATGGCGTGTGATAAACCACTATTTCATGGTTTATCTTGTGCTCAATTGAGTGGATTTTATGAACTCTTTACCCACTTATTCATAATATTTGCATGGTTTTATATTTCCTTCCTGATTATGTGCTATGATTGAAAACATGCTTCTTTGATCTTATATTTGCTTATTATTAATCCTCTCTTATTAATATTAGATGCCTTGATATGTGTGTTAAGTGTTTTCAGATATTATAAGGCAAGGATGGCTTGGAGGATGGGAAGAAAGCATGCAAAAGTGGAAGGAATGCAAGAAGTTGGAGAAATTGCTAAGCTGTCCAGCCTGACCTCTCTGCACTCAAACGGCTATAACTTTAGCTACAGAGGTCCAAACGACACGGTTCCAGTTGCGTTGGAAAGCTAACATCTGGGGCTTCGTTGATATATAATATGCTATAGTTTCTCTGACGCTAGGCGACGCGACCGCGTGATCCATGCGGCCGCGTCGCAGTGATGGAAATCAGCGCAGTTGAATTCGAGACCAGCGAATTCTGGGCTGTTTCTGACCCAGTTTGCGGCCCAGAAAACACATATTAGAGGCTATAAAGTGGGGGAATGCATCCATTCATAGACACGCTCTCATAATTCACTTCTCATGATTTAGATTTAGTTTGGAGAGAGGTTCTCTCCTCTCTCTCTTAGGATTTAGGACTTCTCTTAGTTTTAGGAGTAACTCTCAATCCCAGGTTCTTTATTTTTACTTATTTTCCCAATTTATTTTATGAACTGTTCCAGATTACTTGAATTAATGTTATTTGAGGTATTTCAGTTATTATTGCTCTCTTTTATTTACATGATTATTGCTTCCCATCTGAAGGCATTCTTATTCCAGTAGATTTACTTTTACCCTTTTGGTCTTGGTTAAGAAATCAGTAACTCAGGAATTATCCAACTTAATAGCATAATTGTTAATTGTTATCTTGCCAATTGAGTTGAACTTCAATAATCCCAATCTTTTCTTAGGAAATAAATAGGATTCCAAGATCAACTCAATTTGTCCCTTGACTTTCCTTTGCTTTAGTAAAGGTTAACTAAGTGGAATTAAGATTCAACTTTCATTATTATTAATAAGGATAACTAAGTCTGGACTTCCAATTTCTTATACTTTGCCAAGAGATTTTATTATTATTATTTTATTTTACTTGCTATATAACATATTCCCACCTTACTTCCAAAACTCCCAATTTACAATCTTCATAACCAATAATAAGAACATACTTCCCTGCAATTCCTTGAGAAGACGACCCGAGGTTTAAATACTCGGTTATCAATTTTAAAGGGGTTTGTTACTTGTGACAACCAAAACGTTTGTACGAAGGGATTTCTGTCGGTTTAGAGACTATATCTACAACGCGACTGTTTTTATAAAATTCTTTACTGGCAAAAATCCTAACGTCAAAATGGCGCCGTTGCCGGGAAATTGCAAACGTGTGCCTTATTATTGGTTATTGTAAATATTTGCTTTTTGCTTGTTTATTTGTTTTTATTTTTGTTTTTATTTTTTCTTTTTCATAAATTAAGAGGTTATTTATTTTTATTTAGTTGTTAAAATTTTTTTTTTCAAAAATTTGTTCTTAGTGTTCATCTTGATCTTCAAGTTGTTCTTCACGTTCATCTTGATCTTCAAGCTGTTCTTAGTTGTTTTCTTCGTTTTGATCTAAAAATTTGAAATTTGGTGTCATTTTATTATTTTTCTCTTTCCTCATTAAATTCAAAAATATTTTTATTATTTTTTCGAAAAAAAATTTTCAGATTTTTATTTTTAAAATTTTTATCTTATCTTATCTTATTTCAAAAATCAAATTTAAAAATTTTCAAAATTTAAATTTAAAAATTTTCAAATTTCAAATTTCAAAAATTCAAATTTCAAAAATTTAAAAATTCAAATTTCAAAACTTCAAATTTCAAATTTCAAAATTTAATTTTCAAATTCAAAATTTAAATAACCTTTTAATTTATATTTATTTTTATTTTCATTTTTAATTTTTATTTACTACTATGAACTCTCACCCCTCCCGCTTTGAGTCTGGTTACAATTATGTTGTAGGAAGAAGAAATTACAATGAGAATAGGCATCAAGGTTGGAACAATCAAAGATGGGAGGAGCCACAAGGATTTGATCAACCCTCATGGCAACAACCACCTCCAATGGACTATCAACAACCACCACCATATGCCTATGAACCCTTTCCTCAACATGACTTTGGACCACCATACTCACAAGCCTCTTTCCACCGTTCACCTCCATATGACCCTAACCCACATCCACCATACCAACCACCTTATGAACCAAATGAACCATACATAGATCCACCCCAAACCTCCATGGAGAAAGCACTTGCCGATCTAAACTCTACTATACAAGCTCTCTTCACCCAAATCAGACTACCGAATACCTTCAACAATCAACCCTCAAGCTCTAGTGCACTTCCTTGTCAACCACAGAATAATCTCTCCATCCCATCACCACCATCCATGGAAGAGCACCCACATCCATTAATCCAAGAGCAAGATGATCCCAATTATGCTATAGATATGGAACAGGAAAGAAGGAATCATCTTCGCGAATCCATACTTCATAAAGAGCTAGAGGAGGCCCTAAAGGTGAAGGTAGTAAAGACCCTTGATGATGAAAGAATAGTTGAAAAGAGTCGTCATGGAAAGAAAATCATCAAGGATGAATACGATTTTATATTAAAACTACTGGACAAAGCAGTAATTATTAAAGAGGAAAAAGTGGTTGAAGACTTGCGAGATGCTAAATCTCCATGGGAAAGTCAAGACATAGAGCCTCTTTCCAAGACAGTTGCATTTGATGTTGAGGAGGGTGTACAACCTCCAAGGCATACCCTGGTTGAAAACTTGGAAGAGGTTGAAACTGAAGAAGCCTGCAAAGAGGTGGAAGATGTCAAAGAAGGGCACAAGGAAGTGGAGCTTGCAAGTTCATTAGAGACCCCTCCCCCTAAGTTGCCATCATCCTTCACAACATTCAAGTGGGTAAAATTCATATCCCATAGCTTTCTAATCCCACTTGAATATGGGCTACTGGAGACGGATGGTCAACTTAGAGCTCTTTGTGACATTAAGAGTAAGAGAAAGACGGCCAGTGGTAAGAATTGTCCTGCAAGGTTCATTATGGTTGGAAGCTTTAAGTTTAAATGCAAAGGTTGGTGTAGAGCTCAATTGAATGGGTCTAGGAAGCTGTTTGGTAGCTGCAGTGAGAATTCAAATTACTTATCACCCGGCTGGAAAAATACAGATCCCGACAAAAATGGGTGTAAAAGCAAGATTTGGGATCCTGGAATCTGTTCTGACATCCAACACCCCGGGAGCCTAAGAATCTTTTTGAAGCTGCTCAAGGGTTTTACATGCCTAGTTTGGGACCCCGGAGGTTATTGGAATCACAAACACTGGTGGAGATCCCTGGATGAGTTCAAGCATAAGCCACCATAACAGGAAGCTCATTAAATGTCCAACTTAAGGACTTTAACTAAAAGTGCTAGGTGGGAGACAACCCACCATGGTATGATCGTCCTTTTTCATTTTTATTTAGTTTTATTTGTTTTTGAATTTTATTTTATTTTGTTATATTAAACCTGGAGTTTTGCATCACCTTCATATTAACATTGCATTCTGCATTTTTCAGATTACAAAAAAAAAAAAGCGAGCACGCGACGCGATCGCATCAGCGACGCGTCCGCGTCGCAAGGAGATGGGAGACAATATTAATATGAACAGAGAGTTTCGCAGGAGCAGCGCTGGAGGCGTTCCAATGGCACAAATCACCCCACGCGACCGCGTCGCTGACGCGACCGCGTCATATGGGAATAATGGTCTCCCACGCGATCGTGTCACCCACGCGGCCGCGTGACCTGAAATCGGCATCAACCGGGTGCATGGCCGAAAGTTGAGCTGGAGTTAGGTTGGACTCGTGCTGGAAGCCCAAGCCTCACCATGCGAACGCGTGCCCACGCGTCCGCGTCATATCCCCATGATGGCCACTCGCGCGATCGCGTCAACCACGCGATCGCGTCACCCAGAATTTTGGCAAAAAGAGTTTCGAACAGAGAGTTGTGCGACCGCGAGGCTGCACTCGCGCCACTAGCACAAATCAAGTCACGCGATCCCGTGCCCCACGCGTCCACGTCACCTGACCTTATTGCGCACCACGCGACCGTGTCGCCAGCGTCGCACAACCTCTCCAGATTAGTGCCAATTTTCTTATCTTTTCTCTTCTAATCCTAATTTCTTCCTTCTCTCTCCTTTCTCACTTTCTTTTTCTACTTCTCATTCTTTTTCACTTTCATTTTATTTTATTTAATTTATTTGCATACTTTCATTCATTGCATATTTTATTTTTCTAAAGTTATTATTGGTGTTCAAATATTCTTATTCAACTGTTACATCTTTTCTGGTATTTTCTCGGTGCTTAGCGACTTGTTTAATTCTGATTGGGTAATATTATTTAAATCAATGCTAATTTTTATAATACTGATATTCCTTTTGTATTGACATGAACTCACATTGTCTTTCATTACCCACTCTCTTCCCCATTGTTGCAAATTTTGCACCATTGGAATACCATGGCTTCTATTGTTTTCACTTACATGTTGAAGCTTCCATGTAAATGAGACCCTTATCATTTGGCATTAACCCACCCATACTTCTTTTATTTTCTTATCTCTATTTCTGGGTTACCCTTCTTCCCTTTTTCTTTCAGGATGGCCACCAGGAAGGGAAGCGGAAGACGTTTTACATGGGGAGACAGACAAGTCCATCTGCACAATCCTTAGAGAAAAGCAACAGTTGAAACAACCTATCCACCTGCAAATCTCAGCATGCACCGAGGACGGTACAATCTTTAAGTGTGGGGAGGTCGATACCGATCTCCGTGGGTTAGTACTTTCTTTTCAACACCAATAATTTTATTTTCTTTATTTGTTCATTGTTGCATCTGCATATTTGATTGAATATTTATTTGATTTTGTGCATTTAGTTACTACTTGGTTAAAATAATAAATCTCTTTTTAAGATCCTATTTTTGAAAATTTTTTTTTTCACTAATTTAAATAAAAATTTTTATGTGTTAAATTTGTTTGAAGTTGTATTTGGAACATGGTTTTTGAGAGTTCTCTTCGATATTTCCACTTCTCCTTACTATCTTACATACTTTACGTTAGGATAGATATACTTACGTTGATGTACCGGTTCACTCGATATTACTTTGAAGTTAATTGGATTCGAGAGTGGATTATATGTATATGAGATATATGAAAATTTAAGTACGGATCGATGGGTATTAAGAGTGAAAACATATTAAGGGTATGAGTACATGGTTTAAAAAAGAAATTAAAAATAGTGTACACGTAACTAAAAAAAATAATTTGAATTATAACCCCATTGAAACAGGGGAATAAATGAATAAATAACTCATAAAAACCTAAAAAGAGAAAAAAGAGAAAAAAAAAAAATCTCTTTGTTTGTATTGAATAGTTACGTGTACCTAAAAGATAATAAAAAGATAAAACCAAAAAAAGTACTCATCCAAGGGTTTAAGGACTATAAGTTTATTTAATCTTTGTAATATGAAAAGGAAAAAATTGGGTACAAGGGTGTCAAAGGGGTATGAATTAATTGTGTGATAGAATTCGATTGGTTTCTAAGTTAACCCTATAAATTAATAAAAAGACGAAGTTCCGATCACTACACAATTTTATGTCTTGTTCTCCCCCAATTTTCCGAGTTTCACCGATTGTTCCCACTAAATTTCCCATCCGAATAAACCCTATTCACTCGATTTTAGTTTATTACCGGAGTTAGTATACGTTTGTACATTTATGTGATTTATTACCTGTATATCCAACCTTGTTTTATATCTAATGTTAGTATCTCTTCCCTTGTGTGTCCTCATTTTATAAATACCAATTTATTACATTGGTACATTTATTCGAGTTTCAGAGTGTCCAACACACAAGAAACT
>NC_029785.2:46090373-46108570 GCF_000816755.2 Arachis ipaensis | reverse complement strand
ATTTAGTTACTACTTGGTTAAAATAATAAATCTCTTTTTAAGATCCTATTTTTGAAAATTTTTTTTTTCACTAATTTAAATAAAAATTTTTTAAAATTTTTATGTGTTAAATTTGTTTGAAGTTGTATTTGGAACATGGTTTTTGAGTCAAAGAACACACAACCTGTGAGACTTTGAGCTTATTTACATGGTTACATTATTTAACCATAAATATTTTACTCCTGTGTGTTCCCTTCTCTATGATTGTAATCTATATTTTGTTCCAACCTATATGTCCATTATTTAGTGTATTTACATGTTTGCATATGATTGAGGCCATTATTTGATTTTAGCTCACTTATCCCAAATAAGCCTACCCTTTAAATCACCCTTGTTAGCCACTTTGAGCCTTTTAACCCCCTCTTGTTCTGTATTTTAACACATCACTAGCCTTGAAGCAGAAAAATAATTAAATATCCCAATTGAATCTTTGGTTAGCTTAAGATAGTGTGTTAATTAAGTATGGGGAAACTGTGGGAACATGGGTTAAAAAAGGAAAAGTATAATGTTTCTAATTTATTTGAATATCAGGAATTTGGGAACCTACTCATGAAAAAAACCAAAATAGAAAAATAATAGAAAATCCATGTGCATTGATAAGTTATGTTTGTTTCTCTAAAAAAAAAAAAGAGAAAAAAGAGAAAAATCCAAAAATACTCAATAAATAAGTAAATAAGGGGACAAAGTTACCCCAATATTAAGTTTAATAAAAAAAATCAATGCACATGTGATAAAAATTAAAGAAAAAATTTGGTACATGAGTATGGGAATTATACAAAAGTGAGAATTATGGGTAGCTAGGCATGAATTTAAAAGTATATAGAGTATATGTATATTAGGTGAGAGCTTAGGTTAATTGAAGTTTCATTATAGCTCACTTGGCCATGTAGTTGCATTCATATAGATAGGATTGCATTTCATACATTCTATCATTCCTCTTCACCTTTATAGCTTCTCTTGAGCTTAGCATGAGGACATGCTAGTATTTAAGTGTGGGGAGATTGATAAACCAGTATTTCATGGTTTATCTTGTGCTCAATTGAGTGGATTTTATCAACTCTTTACCCACTTATTCATAATATTTGCATGGTTTTATATTTCCTTCCTAATTATGTACTATGATTGAAAACATGCTTCTTTGATCTTATATTTGCTTATTATTAATCCTCTCTTATTACCATTAGATGCCTTGATATGTGTGTTAAGTGTTTTCAGATATTATAAGGCAAGGATGGCTTGGAGGATGGGAAGAAAGCATGCAAAAGTGGAAGGAATGCAAGAAGTTGGAGAAATTGCTAAGCTGTCCAGCCTGACCTCTCTGCACTCAAACGGCTATAACTTTAGATACAGAGGTCCAAACGACGCGGTTCTAGTTGCATTGGAAAGCTAACATCCGGGGCTTCGATTTGATATATAATATGCTATGGTTCCCCTGAGGCTAGGCGACGCGATCGCGTGATCCATGCGGCCGCGTCGCAGTGATGGAAATCAGCGCAGTTGAATTCGAGACCAGCGAAATCTGGGCTGTTTCTGACCCAGTTTGCGGCCCAGAAAACACAGATTAGAGGTTATAAAGTGGGAGAATGCATCCATTCATGGACACGCTCTCATAATTCACTTCTCATGATTTAGATTTAGTTTGGAGAGAGGTTCTCTCCTCTCTCTCTTAGGATTTAGGACTTCTCTTAATTTTAGGAGTAACTCTCAATCCCAGGTTCTTTATTTTTACTTATTTTCCCAATTTAGTTTATGAAATGTTCCAGATTACTTGAATTAATGTTATTTGAGGTATTTCAGTTATTATTGCTCTCTTTTATTTACATGATTATTGCTTCCCATCTGAAGGCATTCTTATTCCAGTAGATTTACTTTTACCCTTTTGGTCTTGGTTAAGAAATCAGTAACTCAGGAATTATCCAACTTAATAGCATAATTGTTAATTGTTATCTTGCCAATTGAGTTGAACTTCAATAATCCCAATCTTTTCTTAGGAAATAAATAGGATTCGAAGATCAACCTAATTTGTCCCTTGACTTTCCTTTGCTTTAGTAAAGGTTAACTAAGTGGAATTAAGATTCAACTTTCATTGTTATTGATAAGGATAACTAAGTCTGGACTTCCAATTTCTTATACTTTGCCAAGAGATTTTATTATTATTATTTTATTTTACTTGTTATATAACATATTCCAACCTTACTTTCAAAACCCTCAATTTACAATCTTCATAACCAATAATAAGAACATACTTCCCTGCAATTCCTTGAGAAGACGACCCGAGGTTTAAATACTCGGTTATCAATTTTAAAGGGGTTTGTTACTTGTGACAACCAAAACGTTTGTACGAAGGGATTTCTGTCGGTTTAGAGACTATATCTACAACGCGACTGTTTTTATAAAATTCTTTACTGGCAAAAATCCTAACGTCAGCGTGCCACTTGGTATCGAAGGCATGGGACGCCAGCCCTAAGAAGTCACTTGGGCGTGCCACTTGAGAACCCAGGCGTGGCACGCCAAACTTGAAGAGTTCACAAACCCATGGGTGTGGCACGCTGGTACAACAATCCAGAGAAGGAGCTGAAGGCAATTGAAGACTGGGCGTGCCACTTGAGCAATCAGGCGTGGCACGCCAATACACAAAGGACCAAAAGCAAGGACTGGGCGTGCCACTTGGTATCGAAGGCGTGGCACGCCAACCTTAGCATTTCACTATGGCGTGCCACTTGAAGGCTGAGGCGTGGCACGCCAACTACTGGAACCAAGACAAGATCATGGGCGTGGCACGCCAGCCTTTAGGCGTGGCACGTTTGTATAAGTTTCCAGAGAGGATGAAGGAGGCCAATTACATGGGGCGTGCCACTTGGTATCGAAGGCGTGGCACGCCATTCACCATTCTTCACTTAGGCGTGCCACTTGAGCAGCCAGGCGTGGCACGCCAGTGTCATTCAGAGAGAAGCATTGGGGCGTGCCACTTGAGTTCGTGGCGTGGCACGCCAAACAGAGGAACCACTCACTCACAAGAGGGGTGTGGCATGCCAGACCCTGGGCGTGCCACGCTAGTTCAACTTTCCAGAGAAGCCTAGCCAAGCATAAAGCAAGGGCGTGGCATGCCAGACCTTGGTCGTGACACGCCAGTACAAATTTCCAGAGGCAAAGAGAAGTGAGAAAGGCAAGGGGTGTGCCACTTGAGTTCGTGGCGTGGCACACCAACACAAGAAATCCACTATGGCGTGCCACTTGAGTTCAAAGGCGTGGCACGCCAAGGCTGAAAGAAGGACGAGCGTGCCACTTGATGGATTGGGCGTGGCATGCCAAGCTGGAGTTGGAGGGCACGTGACACGCCAGAGACGCGCCAGCCACACGCCAGCTGAGAAGTCATGCTTATTGAGTGTTTTCTTTTCCCTCCAAAATATAATTTTTCTTTTTCACTTTTGTAATTCTTTTATTTTGCTAGGAGTAGTATAAATACCCCCAAGGAGTACTGAAGAGGGGGGTTAAGCAGTCAGTTTTAGATCCACTTTTACACTTCACTTTTAAGTACTTTTTGAGCTATGAGTAGCTAACTTCCCTCTCATTGAGAGAGGGAGCTCTGTTGTACTTGATGGATGAATGATAGTGAAATCCTTCTTCTCCTCATCTTCTCTTTGATTTGCTAGAAGGAATTTCGTTCTTAATGCTTAGTGTTCAATTATCTTGGGAAAGAGATTGAATGCAATTGGGTTTCATGGGAACCTTGGGAAAGGAAACATGAAACCATGCTTGAAATCCCTTCTCACACTAGAGTAGAATCTGGGTTTTGGTGTTTGGATATGTGACATATAATCCTCCCTCTACTTGGATCTATAATGGTGTGTGGTATAATCAGGGACCAAGCATATCTCTCTTCATAAGCAATTAGACCAAGAAATTTGCTATTGATCAAGATCTAAGAGATTGAGTCACAAAGGGATTGGGGCTCAATCAATCATGATTGCCAAGAGGTCAATGAGTTGCATGATTGAAGAGGATATACGCTAGATTTGATCGAAAGAGACAACATCTCCCAATCTCAATGAATTTCCCCATTCTTCTCTATCCATTTCTTTACAGCTTATTTTTACATTCAGCAATTCCCCATTCCTATTTACATTCAAGTCATTTATGATTCAGCACTTTACATTCTGCCAATTATATTTCTGTACTTTACTGCTTTTCTTTATATTTTAGTCATTTACATTTATGCCATTTACAATTCTGTATTCTACAATCCTATTGATCCGCTTAACTAATTCATCAATTGATTAAAACTGCTCGAATTTGCCAATCTCTATGGATACGATCCCACTCCACTGTGGGTTATTACTTGACGATAATTTTGGTGTGCTTGCCAAAAGGACTAATTCACCAATTTTGAATGGGGTGTGAATTCCAGTCATCAAGTTTTATGGCGCCGTTGCCGGGGATTGGCTTAAATTTGACAGTGATTAAATCAATTTGAGAGCTAGATTAAGCAATTTAGATTCCTTGTTATTTTACTTTATTTAGCACCTTTCTATTTTCTTTTATTTTGAGTTTTATCTCTTTCTTCTTTGATTATTTTTATCATCCGTATACTCTTCTAACTGTTTGATTAATTGCACCACTCACACTAACATCCACTCTAACAAGAGTAACTTCTTCGTTCAATTTTTTTCTTCTCTTTTTTTTGCCTTGTTGGTTGTATGACAGGTAGAAGAAGCAGGGCTTCAACTTCCTTTGATTCTGAACCTGAGAGGACCTTCCTTAGATTAAGGAGAGATGCAAGAGGGAAAATAGTCGTTGGTGCTGAGGAAGAGGAAGAGTATTTTGAAACAAACATGGAGGAGAACATGGAAAACCACCATGAAGAAGAAGCTCACAACCATTGAAGAGAACTGAAGATTGATGGTTTAGAAGTTATAGTAAACTCTCGTTGCAAGTATAGTTACTAAACCAAGCAATCAACCTTTCTTACAAACGTTTTGGTTGTCACAAGTAACAAACCCCTAAATAAATTGATAACCGAAGCATTCAAACTTCGGGTCGTCTTCTCAAGGAATTGCAGGGAAGTATGTTCTTATTATTGATTACGAGTCTTGTAAATTTGGGGTTTTGAAAGTAAGGAAGTAGTATGTTGAATGATAAGAAGAATAAAATAAATAAATAACTATAAAATAGACTCTTGGCAAGGTATGAAAACTGGAAGTCCTATCCTGGTTATCCTTATCAATTGTAATGAGAATTGGATTTTTCTCCCACTTTGTTAACTGATAAACCCATATTTTATGATATATTTTGTGCTTAATCTAAGTGATTTATTCAATCCTTCACCCACTTATTCATATTAACTACATGGTTTTACTTTCCCTTCCTTATTATGTGATGTATGTGAAAAACATGTTTCCTATGCTTTAAAATTAATTATTTTAATTACCTTTATTTCCATTCGATGCCGTGATTAGTGTGTTGAGTAGTTTCAGATCTTCTAAGGCAGGAATGACTCAAAGGATGGAAAGGAAACATACAAAAATGGAAGGAAAGCATAAAACGGAGTTTTTGGAGAAATTGGCATCCACGCGATCGCATGGACGACGCGGCCGCATGCCAAGCGCGAAGAAGCAGCGACGCGGCCGCATGACTGACGCGACCGCGCTCCTTAAGCAGAACACATATGACGCGGCCGCATGACTGACCGAATGACGCGACCGTGTGACCCACGCGGACGCGTGACAAAGGCCACGCACCAAAAATGGAAGAAAACACTCATAGCAATTTCTGAGGCCCTTTTTGGCCCAAATCCAAGTCCAGAAGGCATAGACCAGAGGTTATGAAGTGGTGGAATGCATCCATTCAAGAGAGTCTCCACTTTAGTTAGTTTTCCATGATTTAGATTTAGTTTTGAGAGAGGTTCTCTCCTCTCTCTTCTCTCTTTAGGATTAGGATTTAGAATTAGGATTTTATTCGCTTTCAGGATTATCTCTTTATCAGGTTCAATATTCCTTTTTTTTTTACTTTTGCAATTTAATTTATGAATTCTTCTATGTTACAGATTACTCTTTGAATTAATGTTAATTGAGGTATTTCAGTTTATTATTGTTTTCTTTTTATTTACATTATTGTTATTCCCATCTGAAGACATTTTTATTCTAGTAGATTTACTTTTCTCCTTTTGGTCTTGGTTAAGAAATCAGTAACTCAGGAGTTATCAAACTCAAACATGATTGATAATTGTCATCTTTGTTAATTAAATTGAACTTCAATAATCCCAATCTTTTCTTAGGAAATAAATAGGATTCGAAGATCAAACCAATTAATCCCTTGACCTTCCTTTATCTTAGTAAAGGTTAACAAAGTGGAATTAAGATTCAATTTTCATCATCATTGATAAGGATAACTAGGATATGACCTCCAATTTCTCATACCTTGCCAAAAGTTTTTTTTACAGTTATTTATTTATTTTACTTGCCAATTGATTTACTTGTTCCTCATCTTTAAAACCGCAATTTACAACCCTCATAACCAATAATAAGAACATACTTCCCTGCAGTTCCTTGAGAAGACGACCCGAGGTTTGAATACTTCAGTTATCAATTTATTTAGGGGTTTGTTACTTGTGACAATCAAAATGTTTGAAAGAAAGGTTGATTGCTTGGTTTAGTAACTATACTTGCAACGAGAGTTTACTATAACCTCTAAACCATCAATCTCCCAAGTTCTTTCAAATTGGCGCCGTTGTCGGGGAACTGCAATCGTGTGCCTTATTATTGGTTATTGTAAATATCTTTCTTTTACTTGTTTATTTGTTTTTATTTTCTTCTTTTATCTTCATTAGCTACTATGAATTCTCACCCCTTTCACTTTGAGTTTGGTTCTAATGTTATTGAAAGGAATGGAAGTTATAATAGGAACATGCATCAAGGTCAGACCAATCAATGATGGATGGAGCCAAGAGGATCTGATGAACCCTTTTGGTAATAACACTCTCCAAGATATCATGGACAAGGACCATTCTACAATGCATACCAAGCCAATAGACATGGTGGACAGCCTTGTAATCACCAACAAGCCCCACCATGTGCTTATAGACCATCCTCTCAACATAACTTCGAACCACCACACTCACAAGCTCCTTTTCACCATTCACCACCGTATGATCCTCATCTACCCCGATTTCAATCCAATTACTCCCAAACGTCACCACTTCCCCATGTACCATATCCAAATCTATCACCCCGAGAATCAGAGGTTCGCCTCAAGGAAACAGTAGATCAACTTCAAACAACCCTTCATCAACTGGCGCAAGCAGTAAGTCTATTATCTTCTAGACGTTCAAACATTCAAGGACCTCCCACAGCTCCATGTGGACAATCTAACGAAGAGCGTAGCATGAAGGAGATACTAAAAACTCCAGTGGACAAGACAGAGCATGGCTTCGTCTTGGAACAAGTAGAGGAAGCTGTCATTATTAAAGAAGAAGAGTTGTTTGAAGACTTAGGAGACGCTGAACTTCCATGGGAATCCAGAGTTGTGGAAAATTTTGTCAAGGACGTTACAATTGATTCTAAGGACGACAGTGCCCAACCCCCATGTAATGAACTTGCATCCGCGAGTGAATTCTCTGAGATCGAAGAATTTTTCCCAAGTGACTATGAAGATGATACGGAGGTAGATTTCTCTCAACCTCCAGTTTATGACTTAAGTGATGAGGAAGACATAGATGGCTTTGATCAGGACATGGATACATTTGAAGAATCCTGCAAGGAAGTGGAGAAATTCACAGAAGAGCACAAGGGAGTAGAACTCACAGAACCACTGGAACCACCTATCCCAAGGCCATTACCACCCAGTACAAGCTTCAAGTGGGTACAATCCTTAACCTTTAATTGTATTTTTTCACTTGAATATGGTTTGCTTGAAACAGATGGCCAGCTTAGAGCTCTCTGTGGCTTTAAGAGTAAGTGGGACATGGCTCGTACTTAGAGCTGGTGCACAAGGTTCACTAAGGTTCCACGCTTCAACTCGAAGTGTAAGGATTGGTTTCATATTCAATCAAATGGATCTTGGAAAGCGTTTGGTTATCCTGGTGAGAATCTAATTTCTAAACCGTCTGGATGGAAAAGTATAGATCAAGACGAAGGCGGATTTAAAAGCAAAGTTTGGGATCCTGGAATCTATTCTAACTCTCGTTACCCCGGGAGCCTGAGAATCTATTTGAAGCTGGTCAGAAGCTTTACATGCCTAGTTTGGGACCCCGGAGGCTATTGGCATTCCAAGCATTGGTGGATATTTATGGATGAATTCAAGCATAAGCCACCATAACAGGAAGCTCCTCCAATGTCCAACTTAAGGACTTTAACTAAAAGTGCTAGGTGGGAGACAACCCACCATGGTATGATCGTTCCTTCTTCAATTTTTATTTAGTTTTATTTGTTTTCAAGTTTTATTTTATTTTATTATATTGAACCTGGAGTTTTGCATCACATTCATATTTGCATTCTGCATACTGCATAAAAAAAAGGGTGCGCGACGCGACCGCATCATTCATGCGATCGCGTCAAGTTGCGAAAAAAACTTCCCACGCGACCGCGTCATTCACGTGGCCGCGTGACCTGGAGATCGGCGTAACCATCCAACGTCCAGAAAGTTAGGCTGGAAACGTGCGGCCATTGTGCGTTTCGCACAAATGACCCATGCGGTCGCGTCCCTGACGCGATCGCGTCACTTGCACAACACACATCCCACGCGACGCGATCGCATACCCAGGCGATCATGTCATTCACTCTTTTTGCCCTCCACGCAATCGCGCCACTCACGCGATCGCGTCGACCCTCATTTCACCCCAGCCAGCCACCATCCCCAGCCACCTCTCTGCCCCACTCTCCTTAATTCGCCTACCAGGTTCTGACGAACGCCACCCTTCTATCCATTCGTAGTTATTTCATATTTTTCTGTTTATGTTCATATTTAGGCTAGTTAGATATGCATGTTGTAGTAGATTCTAGGTTGTTAGGTAGCCTAGGATGTGGTTAGTGGATTTAGGTCTGTTTAATTGCACTGTTCGTGTTTCTTGTTTTATCAATTTGCAATTCTGCTGTTGTTGTGAAGTTAGTAATGTTCATATGCTGCTCTTCAAGTTCATGCTGCTGTGCTCTTTCTTATTCATACTATTTAATTGCAGCTTTAATTTTGATTCATATGCACTATTTTGTTGCTGTTAATTTTCCGGGACAATCCAATTTTAGCCGGAATGCTGCCCAAATTTCTGTAAAATGTTTCCATTCATGTCTTGGTTTTGGCGTTTTCAACTGTGCTTTCCTTAGATTTAACCAAACCATTTCATGAATGCCAGGGCAAGCTTTCTCATTCTCTTTGATTTCTTGGTTCATAATCTGCATTTTTGATGATTAGATTCCAATTTTTTTGCTATTTCTATATCTATCTGAATCATCATCAACCTAATTTCCTTATTTGGTTATGAGTTACCTGTAGCCTTTAGTTGTGAATACTTGTTACTTAGAAACTTATCATTATGCCACTTACATTAACCCACTTTTTACTAACTCACTAATTTTAACTTCCTGAACACTTTTTCAATTCTAACCAAACTAACCTTTCAAAACATCTCTTCTGGTTTTTCACTTTCTTTTAACCTTCTAACCACGGCATACTGATAATTTTTTCCTAATTAACATGCCTTCTATTACATTTTGGATTGTGAATTCTTCCTTTCGAACTTTTAACTCCTGTACCATCCTTAATGCACATTTACTTAACTCATTTTCCTTATCCTATTGCTCCTTTGCCACTTTGTGTTTCTTTTGACTATTTGCCTATTTGTTTTCCTGTTTTTATTATATCCTGGTTTTCTATTTTTCAGGATGTCTGCCACCCAGAGAAAGGGAAAAGCAAAGGCAACTACTGGCAAACATAAAAGAGGAGACTCCGCCATGTCCATCCTGGATATCATGCACGATGACTCCTGGCGGGAGAAAAACTTTACCCCGCAGGAGAAGCTCCCTGCTACTGATCCAGTAAAGTTTGCAAACCGATACTGTGAGCTGAAGTATCCGGTGTTTGCAACCTCCAGGAACCTATACCTAGAGCGGACTTTGAAGATCCCAGAAGAACTCCAGCAATACACCTCTGATCAGATCAAACAAAGAGGCTGGTTCTTCCTGGAGAGAAACCTGACTGAGGTCAATGCATCTTGGGTTCGGGAATTCTACTGCAATTACTTCAAGACTTCCCTAGATGCAATGAACCTTAGGGGGAAGCAGATTCTGGTCACTGAAGAGGCCATAGAGGATGTTCTGAAACTTCTGCCCAAATCTGATCAGCTGGATGGTTATCAAAGAGCTGAGGAGGACATGCGCTTCATGAAGTTTGATTGGGATGCAGTCAAGGCCAGGATAGCCCTTGACCCGACCGTTCCTTGGATTATGGGTCAGAACACCATCATGCCAAAGGGAATCAAGCGAATTTACTTAAATGATGAGGCTCGGCTTTGGCATCAGATACTTAGCAACTTCATCATGCCGAGCACTCACGAGACTGAGATACCTGCCGCTATGATCACCCTCCTATGGTGTGTGATGGAGGGTAAGGACCTGTACCTGCCACGCTTTATCTGGTACTATATGGCCAGGGTCCACGTCCGAGGCACTCTTCCCTTTCCTTATCTGATTACACAGCTAGGCCGTCGAGCTGACATGCCTTGGGAGGATGCTGATGAAAAGCTACCTGCTGTAGAATGCAAGAAGATTATCCCTCACAGCAGGAACTTTCTGGCTTTGGGCTACAGACCTCCTTTCCTCACTGCTACTGCTGAGACAGCCACACCATCTGTCGGCCCCTCTTCCTCTACAACTACCCCTGCCACCACCACTGCACCTCCACCTGCCCCAGAGCCCGTCTATCATCTAGTGCACCGCCTGTTTCAACGGCTTGAGCAGATGGAGCGTCGCAACAAGCGACGCTATGAGCACCTGAAGCTGATGATACGATCTGGCGACATCTCCTCCGAGCCTGACACACCATCCGAGGCATCTGAGGAGGAGGCGAATGCGCCCGAGGCTGCGACTCATCCACAGTATGAGGCAGAGCAGGCAGACACAGAGCAGGCCGCATCACATCAGGAGTCTCCGCCTCAGATTCAGGCTGTAGACCCCGAGATCCCTATCCAGTCAGCACCTCCTCTGCAGCAGGCAGATCTTCAGACCACCACCACAGAGACTCCAGCTACCCGTCCTTCCAGTGATGACACCCCTTCACACCCTGCTTGAGTGAGCATCAGGGACGATGCTACATTTTAAGAGTGGGGAGGTCGCCATCTCTGGCGTTCTTTTTTTTTTGGTGAACCACTACATACTCTTTTTATTTATTTTGCTACTTTTCTGTATTTTTATTTTTATTTTCTCAGTACTTATATATATTGCTATTTTTATGTATTTATTCTATGTTGCACTTTAGTTCATATTTTAGCCATTTAGTTTTAGTTGCAATTCTAACTTATTAGTTATAAAAATTGTGGATTAATTAGTATAGTTTACCCTTTTTTTAGCATAAGATAGCTTAGTTTAATTTGAAAATATAAAAAGGAAGTAAACTAGAGACTTGAACATAATAGAAACAATCCACACACCTTGTATATATAGCATTACATGTTAGTTAGTTAACAACATTTCATTAAGGAGAAACACTAGAACTTTAAAGCCACCTTAAGTTTTACATTGAGAATAATGAGAATTTTTAACTAAACCTGCATGACATACATAACTGATAAATGATTTTTGAGCTAGAGAACACACAGCTTGTGAGTTTTGAGCTTAATTGTATGGTTACATTCAAACCATAATATTTTATTCCTGTGTGTTCCGCCCTTCTTTTTTTTTTTATTTTGATGTTCTTTACTTTGTTTTAATCTATATGTCCGATTATAGAATATAACTACATACCAAGAGAGTGATTGAGGCCATTATTTGATTTTAGCTCACTTATCCCAAAATAGCCTACCTTTTACATCACCCTTGTTAGCCCCCTTGAGCTTTTAAATCCCTTTTATTCTATAAACCACATTACTAGCCTTAAGCAGAAAAACAAAATAAAAATCCCAAATTGAATCCTTGGTTAGCTTAAGATAGAAATTGTGTATGGTTTACATGTGAGAAACCTATTGGGAACATGGATGATAAAAACAAAAGGTAGAAAAGTTTAAAAGAATAAAATAATTCAAAATAAAAGTTTTGGGAAGCATGCTCATGTGAAATTAAAATAATTGAATTACCATGTGCATTAAAAAAAAAAAGAAGTGTTATTTTTCAGTAGTTGAATAAAGGGGACACGAAAGAATTCCCCAAATGTGAAATAAAGCAATGCACATAGGATAAAAATAATAAACATTAAGGCATGAGTTTGTAACATCAAAAGTGGGAAAATATGGGAAAATAGGTAAAGAAGCTTTGCTTTAGAAAGTATGTATGTTAGGTGAGATCTTAGACTAATTAAGGATTCACTTATTAGCTCACTTAGCCTTATACATATACCCTTACCTTTACCTTGGCCCCATTACAACCTTAATTCAAGACCTCATAATATTTGGTATGTCTATATATTCTATAATTGTTGATTGGTTAGATGAAGAACAAAGTTATAGAAAGAAAGAATAAAAAGAAGAATAGAGTGATTAACCCAATAAACACTGAGTGATTAGAGAGTAAACACAAAATCCAGTGAGGGTTCAATAGCTCATTAACATATATCTCTGCTTAAATTATTAATTGTCTTGCAAGTTTATAAAATGTTTTTTTTTTCTCTCCCATCTCAATTGTAAAGGCACTTTATCACTATCTAAGGCTTGGCTATATGTATATATATATATGACTCCTTGAGAATGTGAATTAATTCAACTACATGCAAGCTTTATATTCAAGTGAATAAAAATTAGAATTGCATGATGCATCATTCATTTAGGTAGTTGCATTTAGATTAGATTGCATTGCATGACATTCCACCACTTTAACCTTACCTTACTCTTCATCTTGGACCTCATGCTATTGTTTAAGTGTGGGGAGGTTGATAAACCCATATTTTATGATATATTTTGTGCTTAATCTGAGTGATTTATTCAATCCTTCACCCACTTATTCATATTAACTGCATGGTTATACTTTCCCTTCATTATTATGTGATGTATGTGAAAAACATGTTTCCTATGCTTTAAAATTAATTATTTTAATTACCTTTATTTCCATTCGATGCCGTGATTAGTGTGTTGAGTAGTTTCAGATCTTCTAAGGTAGGAATGAATCAAAGGATGGAAAGGAAACATACAAAAATGGAAGGAAAGCACAAAACGGAGTTTTTGGAGAAATTGGCATCCACGCGATCGCATGGACGACGCGGCCGCATGCCAAGCGCGAAGAAGTAGTGACGCGGCCGCATGAATGACGTGACCGCGCTCCTTAAGCAGAACACATATGACGCGGCCGCATGACTGACGCGACCGCGTGACAAGGAAAACTCCGAATGACGCGACCGCGTGACCCACGCTGACGAGTGACAGAGGCCATGCACCAGAAATTGCAGAAAACACTCATAGCGATTTCTGAGGCCCTTTTTGGCCCAAATCCAAGTCCAGAAGGCATAGACCAGAGGTTATGAAGTGGAGGAATGCATCCATTCAAGAGAGTCTCCACTTTAGTTAGTTTTCCATGATTTAGATTTAGTTTTGAGAGAGGTTCTCTCCTCTCTCTTCTCTCTTTAGGATTAGGATTTAGAATTAGGATTTTATTCGCTTTCAGGATTATCTCTTTATCAGCTGGTTCAATATTCCTTTTTTTTACTTTTGCAATTTAATTTATGAATTCTTCTATGTTACAGATTACTCTTTGAATTAATGTTAATTGAGGTATTTCAGTTTATTATTGCTTTCTTTTATTTACATTATTGTTATTCCCATCTGAAGACATTTTTATTCTAGTAGATTTATTTTTCTCCTTTTGGTCTTGGTTAAAAAATCAGTAACTCAGGAGTTATCAAACTCAAACATGATTGATAATTGTCATCTTTGTTAATTAAATTGAACGTCAATAATCCCAATATTTTCTTAGGAAATAAATAGGATTCGAAGATCAAACCAATTAATCCCTTGACCTTCCTTTATCTTAGTAAAGGTTAACAAAGTGGAATTAAGATTCAATTTTCATAATCATTGATAAGGATAACTAGGATAGGACCTCCAATTTCTCATACCTTGCCAAAAGTTTATTTTACAGTTATTTATTTATTTTACTTGCCAATTGATTTACTTGTTCCTCATCTTCAAAACCCCAATTTACAACCCTCATAACCAATAATAAGAACATACTTCCCTGCAGTTCCTTGAGAAGACGACCCGAGATTTGAATACTTCGGTTATCAATTTATTTAAGGGTTTGTTACTTGTGACAACCAAAACGTTTGAAAGAAAGGTTGATTGCTTGGTTTAGTAACTATACTTGCAACGAGAGTTTACTATAACCTCTAAACCATCAATCTCGCAAGTTCTTTCATTAACCTCTAACTATGAAGGTAAGTTAAGTGAATGAATTAATTTTTATTCCTTAGGTCCTAGTCTTTCCTTGGGAAAAGTTAGAGTTATTGGAACTCGAATTAACTCTTAAAGAATTCCAATTTTCAAACAACAATGAGTTTGATAACTCAAGTGTCTCCAATGACTCAACCAAAGCCAAAAGGAAAAAATCTAAATTATTTATATAAATAAAGAAAGCAATCATAATTCTGAAATACCTCAAATTATATCAAATAAAGAAATCAATTCTAACATGGAGTTCATAAGCCAATTAGGCAACATAATTAATACAAGCATTAAAGCATCTAAAAGTAATAGAGAAATATAAAATAAAAGGAATATTAAACCTGTGACTGAAGATGAGTTGAACTAAACTAATAGAAATCCTAAAATTCTAATCCTAAGAGAGAGGAGAGAACCTCTCTCTCTAAAAACTACATCTAAATCCTAAAATTGTGAATATGAAAGCTTGTTTATGAATTGATACATTTCCCTCACTTTATAGCCTCTAATCTGTGTTTTCTGGGCCGCAAACTGGATCAGAAACAGCCCAGAATTCGCTGGTTGTGAATTCAAACACGCTGATTTTCGTCACTGCGACGCGTCCGCGTGTAGCACGCGTTCGCATCGCCTATCATCAGGGAAACTATGACATATTATACATCAAATCGAAGCCCCGGACGTTAGCTTTCTAACGCAACTAGAACCGTGTCATTTGAACCTCTGTAGCTAAAGTTATATCTGTTTGAGTGCGAAGAGGTCAGGCTGGACAGCTTAGCAATTTCTCCAACTTCTTGTATTCCTTCCACTTTTGCATGCTTCCCTTCCATCCTCTGAGCCATTCCTGCCCTGTAATCTCTGAAATCACTTAACACACATATCAAGGCATCTAATGGTAATAAGAGAGGATTAAACATAGGGAACTTAAGGCCAAAGAAGCATGTTTTCAATCAAAGCACATAATTAGGAAGGCAAATGTAAAACCATGCAAATAGTATGAATAAATGGGTAAAGAGTTGATAAAAACCACTCAATTGAGCACAAGATAAATCATGAAATAGTGGTTTATCAACCTCCCCACACTTAAATATTAGCATGTCCTCATGCTAAGCTCAAGAGAAACTATAAAGATGAAGAGGAATGGTAGATTAATATGAAATGCAACCTATCTATATGAATGCACTACATGCAAAATGTTTCTACCTACTTAGTTAAAAGTAAACAAATCTTTCAAGAAGAAATATGAACTAGATTTCACTAATTCAAATAATAAAAATGAANCCTAAACATTTTTTTTCACATTTTCAGAAAATTCTAACATACTCAATTCTCAAACCAAATGTTTCCAAATTCAACTTTCCCACACTTAATTCATGAGCACTCTCACTAGTCTAAGCTAACCAAGGATTCAAATTAAGGTCATTATTGTTTTTCGCTTAGAGTTAATGATGTGCTAAAGTAAAGAACAAAGGGGTATAATAGGCTCAACATTGGTTTGCAAAGAATAATGAAAGGGTAAGGCCATATGGGTATGTAAGCTCAGTGAAACAAAGGCCTCAATCATGTAAGTGTATGCATACATCAAACCATGGAAATATAGAATCAAGCAAGACAAAGATCACAATTTTAGAGAGAAAAATACACACTAAAAAATAAAATATTGGTTGATAAAATGCAACCAATTAAATAGGCTCAAAATCTCACAGGTTTTGTGTGTTCGAGCTCTAAACCATGTTCCAAAATAAAATTTCTTTAAACAAGTTTTTCAAAAAGTTTAATTCAAATTAGTGAAATGCTCCAAAAAGTTTCTTGAAAACGAAAATATTACTTTAACCAAGTGGTAAAATATGCACAACCATTAAACAAACATGCAAATGCAACAACTAATAAAGAAAATAAATCATTGGTGTTGAGATAGGAAGGTACTAACCCACGGAGATCGGTATCGACCTCCCCACACTTAAAGATTGCACCGTCCTCGGTGCATGCTAAGATGTACAAGTGGACGGGGTTTGTGGTTCCTCAGCTGGGGCTTTTTTTGTTCCTTTCCTTGTCGGTAGTTTGGGAGTAGCTTTCTCTTTACCCTTCTTGGTGGCCATCCTGAAAAGGGAAAAAGAAAGTAACTTTTAAAGCTAAGGGTTAGAGCAAGGAAGAGAGCGGGAAAGATGGTAATCAGTGCACAATAAAGAAGAATGACGTTAACACATGGTCATGACTACATGTGAAAAGTTTATCAATGGAAATAGAGCAAGTGCATGTAATGACAATTAAATGCAAGATGTTTATTGGCATGCAGGCAAAGGCATGAGTAGCATAAATCAAGCATTCAATGTCCAAGTTAGATTACCAAGTCTTTCAAACTAACAACTTGTTTGTAATAACAATTATATTTAATTAATAAAATATAAAAAGGGTTATGTGAAAAGCAAGCATTTAGAGTAGTAGAATAAAAGAAATCTAAAAATAATGCACAATGCCATACGGGCTTTTTCAAAAACACATAGCAAGCATGGTAAATTAGCTATTGAAAGTATTAAATTGAACATGCAAGCAACTCTTTAAAAAGTAATATATAATTGTCAAACAATTCCTTTAATGATCCACAAGCAAAGTAAATAAATTTCTAACACCAATGAAAATAATGCAATGAATGAAAGTATGCAAATAAATTAAATAAAATAGAATGGAAGTGAAAGAGAATAAGAAAGGAAGAAGAAAGAAATAAGAAAAGATAAGAAAAATAAGGATTTGGAGAAGAAAAATATAAGATATTTTGGCAGATTTGGATGAGCTGTGTGGTGCAAGCGATGCAGACGCGTGGGTCTCGCGTTCGCACGAGTTGCGCTTATATGGATTGACATGGTCACGTCGGTCACGCGGTCGCGTGACTCGTTTTATGCTACTGGTGAGAGGGCAGCCTCGCTCTCGCACAACTTTCTGTTCAAAAATTCATTAGTGCCAAATTTTGGGTGACGCGATCGCGTGGGTCATGCGTTCGCGTGAGTGGCCAATATTGGAACATGAAGCGGACGCGTGGGGCACGCGATCGCGTCGTAAGGGCTGTGCGTCTAGTGCCAGTCCATCACCACTCCAGCACAACTTTCGGTCAAGCACCCTTTTCACGTCGATTTTCAGGTCACGCGGCCGCGTGGGTGACGCGGTCGCGTGGGAGGCCAATGTTCCCAGCTGACGCGGACGCGTCAGCGACGCTGCCGCGTCGCGTGCGTGCTTCTCTCTTTTTTTTTATGCAGGATGCAAAATGATATGGATGTTATGAGAAATTCCAGGTTCAATGAAATAAAATAAAATAAAACTAAAAAAAAACAAAACGAAATAAAATTAAAATTAAAATTGAAAAGGAACGATCATACCGTGGTGGGTTGTCTCCCACCTAGCACTTTTAGTTAAAGTCCTTAAGTTGGACATTTGGTGAGCTTCCTGTTATGGTGGCTTGTGCTTGAATTCATCCAGAAATCTCCACCAATGTTTGGAATGCCAACAGCCTCCGGGATCCCAAACTAGGCGCAGAAAGCCTTCAAGTAAGTTAAAGCAAGTGACAAGGCCCCAAGAGTATTGATTTCTAGACTGAATTCTG
>NC_029785.2:46078095-46090283 GCF_000816755.2 Arachis ipaensis | reverse complement strand
CCAACTTTAACTTCTTCGAACGTTTCTCCACCTTCAACAGTTTCTCGTGTTCCCTCACCTCGAACCTTAGTGGAACGGTTTCAATAACCTCTGGGGAGGGGGATTCAACGGTAGTAGGAAGTGTTGTAAGTTCACCCATTTTAAGTATAGGGATCTTCCTCTTGGTAGCTTTCTTCCAATTCAATCTCTTCTTCATTGCTTACCGAGGGCATGGGAGGTTGTGCTTCTTCTTCTTTAATCTCCATCTCTTGATCGACCTCTTCCAAGTCCTTAATCATGATATGCCTTGGAGGTTGTACACCCTCCTCAGCATCAATTTCAATCGCCTTGGAAGGAGGTTCTATAACCTGACTTTCCCATGGAGGTTCAGCATCTCCTAAGTCTGCAACCACTTCTTCCTTTTCAATAATTACAGCTTCCTCCACTTGTTCCAGTACAAAGTCATGCTCCGTATTGTCCACTGGAGTTTCTAATGTCTCCTTCATGCTACGTTCTTCATTAGATTGTCCACATGAAGCCATGGGGGTTCCTTGAGTGTCCGAACGTCGGGAAGCTAATTGATTTATTGCTTAATTCAATTGGTGAAGGGTTGCAAGAAATTGATCCACTATTTCCTTGTGACAATCCGTTGATTCTTGTTCCGCTTGGGTATCATAAGTAGGACCATAAGGCTCTTGGATTGATGGATATGGATATGGTGCATAGGGAGGTGGTGATTCTTGGGAGTAATTGGGTTGGAATTGGGGTGGTTCTATATATGGTTCAGATGGTTCATAAGGTGGTTGGTATGGTGGATGTGGGTTAGGATCATATGAAGGTGAATGGTGGTAGTTGGCTTGTGAGTGTGGTGGTTCAAATTGTGTTGAGGAGGTTCATAGGCATATGATGGGGTCCATCATATCTATCATCTTGGTATGCCCCCTGGAATGGCTCTTGACTATAGTAATTTGGTGGATGTTGGTTGTCACGGAAGGGTCCACCATAACTACTGTCTTGGTATGCATCGTGGAATGGTCTTTGTCTGTGGTACTGTGGAAGGTGTTGTTGCTGGAAGGGTTGATCAGATCCTCGTGGCTCCTTCCATCTCTGATTGTTTTGACCTTGATGCATGTTCCTGTTATAATTTCCATTTCTTGCAACAACATTGGAACCAAACTCAAAGCGAGAGGGGGTGAGAACTCATAGTTAGTTAATAAAAATTTAAAAACGAAAATAAAAACAAATTTAAATTAAAAGGTTATTTAAATTTTGAATTTAAAAATTAAATTTTGAAATTTGAATTTTAAAATTTGAAATTTGAAATTTTAAATCTGAAATTTGAATTTTTGAATATTGAATTTTGAAATTTGGTTTTTGAAATAAGATAAGATAAGATTTTGAAAAAAAGATATGATTTTTTTTTTGAAAAAGATTTGAATTTTGAAATTTGAATTTAAAATTTTTTTTTAAAATTTTGAATTTTTGAATTTAATGAGGAAAGAGAAAAACAATAAAATGACACTAAACTTAAAATTTTTAGATCAAAACGAAGAAAATAAGTAAGAACAACTTGAAGGTCAAGATGAACACGAAGAACAAATTTTTGAGAAAATTTTTAATAACTAAATAAAAACCAATAACCTCTTAATTTATGAAAAAGCAAAAAATAAAAACAAATAAACAAGCAAAAGAAAATATTTACATTAACCAATAATGAGGCACACGTTTGCAATTCCCCGGCAACGGCGCCATTTTGAAGAGAACTGAAGATTGATGGTTTAGAAGTTATAGTAAACTCTCGTTGCAAGTATAGTTACTAAACCAAGCAATCAACCTTTCTTACAAACGTTTTGGTTGTCACAAGTAACAAACCCCTAAATAAATTGATAACCGAAGCATTCAACCAAAGCCAAAAGAAAAAAATGTAAATTATTAATGTAAATAAAAGAAAGCAATCATAATTCTGAAATACCTCAAATTATATTAAATAAAGAAATCAATTCTAACATGGAGTTCATAAGCCAATTAGGCAACATAACTAATACAAGCATTAAAGCATTTGAAAGTAAAAGAGAAATATAAAATAAAAGGAATATTGAACCTGTGACTGAAGATGAGTTGAACTAAACTAATAGAAATCCTAAAATCCTAATCCTAAGAGAGAGGAGAGAACCTCTCTCTCTAAAAACTACATCTAAATCCTAAAATTGTGAATATGAAAGCTTGTTTATGAATGGATGCATTCTCCCACTTTATAGCCTCTAATATGTGTTTTCTGGGCCGCAAACTGGGTCAGAAACAGCCCAGAATTCGCTGGTTGCGAATTCAAACACGTTGATTTTCGTCACTGCTATGCGTCCACGTGTAGCACACGTTCGTGTCACCTATCTTCAGGGAAACTATGGTATATTATATATCAAATCGAAGCCCTAGACGTTAGCTTTCCAACGCAACTAGAACCGTGTCGTTTGGATCTTTGTAGCTAAAGTTATAGTTGTTTGAGTGCGAAGAGGTCAGGCTGGACAGTTTAGCAATTTCTCTAACTTCTTGTATTCCTTCCACTTTTGCATGCTTCCCTTCCATCCTCTGAGCTATTCCTGCCCTGTAATCTCTGAAATCACTTAACACACATATCAAGACATCTAATGGTAATAAGAGAGGATTAAACATCGGGAACTTAAGGCCAAAGAAGCATGTTTTCAATCAAAGCACATAATTAGGAAGGCAAATGTAAAACCATGCAAATAGTATGAATAAGTGGGTAAAGAGTTGATAAAAACCACTCAATTGAGCACAAGATAAACCATGAAATAGTGGTTTATCAACCATGCCAGAGAAGGTCCAGTAAATCATGATGGGCAAGAGAGGAGAGTCTTAGGCTCCTACATCAACCCAAACCCAGGAAATTGTGGCAGCAACATCTTAAAGCCAACAATTCATACCAATATTTGAGTTGAAACCTCAGCTCATCACACTGGTTCAGAACAATTACTCATATGTAGGAAGTGCCCAAGAAGACCCTAATCAACATCTCAGCACATTCTTGAGGATATGTGATACTGTAAAGTCCAACGGGGTACACCCCGACATCTACAAACTACTTTTGTTCCCTTTCTCACTTAGAGATAAGGTAGCAAAGTGGTTGGAATCATTCCCCAAGGATAGCCTAACTACATGGGAGGAGGTCGTGAATAGACTCCTTGCAAGATTTTACCCTCCACAAAGAATCATTAGGCTGAGAGCTGAGGTACAAACTTTCAGACAACAAGATGGAGAAACACTCTATGAGGCCTGGGAGAGATTCAAAGATCTGACAAGAAGATGCCCACCAGAAATGTTCAATGAATGGGTACGACAACACATCTTTTATGAGGGACTATTCTATGAAGCAAAGAAGGCTGTGGATTATTCTTCAGGAGGCTCACTCAACAAGAAGAAAACCATTGAAGAGGCCATAGAAGTCATTGAAACTGTAGCTGAAAATGAGTATTTCTATGCTTTAGAAAGGACTCAGAAGAAGGGAGTGCTAGAGCTCAACTCTGTAGATGCTTTGTTAGCTCAGAACAAAGTAATTGTAGCTCAAATAGCAGCTCTAACCAAAAGGATGGAGGCCAACCAAGCCTCAGTCATTCAGGACCAAACTCCTCAACAAGAAGGGAATGCACCAGGATCTGAAGGTGACTGGGAACAAGCTAATTATGTGAAAAATTCATCCAGACCACCATATGACCCACACTCTAAGACATACAACCCAGGTTGGAAGAACCACCCAAACTTTGGGTGGGAAAATCAACAAAACCACAACCAGGACCACAACAAGCCTTATTCATCAAATCAGCATTTCAACCACAACCCCAACCATCAAACAGGGAACCATAGACCCTACCACAACTCACAAAATACATTATACCATAGTAACCAGCCCATACACAACAACCTCAACCAAGATGCACCATCCTCAACTATGCAACCATGTGAAATCAAGAACAACTTTGAGAGGATGGAAGCTGCAATAGCACAACTATCCTCACAAATTATAGGAGCAGTCTCCACCCTCATGGACAGACAAGCACAAACTGACAGAAGGATAGATGCTAATCAAGAGGAATACAGGTCAAATCTGAAAAATCAAGGCGCATCAATCTCAAAGTTGGAAGCACAAGTGGAGATTTTGTCCAAGCAAATCCCACTGCCCACACACACATTTCCTAGTGATACCATGGCTAACCCAATAGGGGAATGCAAGGCCATTACTCTAAGACGTGAGAAGGTTATAGAGGAAGGAACCCCAAGCAAAGACAAGTATGAAGAAGCTGCAACAAAGCTTGAGAACAAGGATGAAGAAGAAATCCCTGCTCCACCTCCACCAAAACCAGTCTTGAAGCCTTATGTGCCAAGGGCACCATACCCACAAAGACTGGGAAAAGATGGGAAGGACGGCCAGTTTTCTAAGTTCCTAGAGATCTTCAAGAGGCTCCAAATCAACATACCATTTGCTGAGGCATTAGAACAAATGCCACTCTATGCTAAATTTTTGAAGGAGCTTATTAGCAAAAAGAGGAACTGGGAAGCAAAAGAAACCATAATCCTGACTGAAGAATGCAGCGCCATCATACAGAAGAAGCTACCTCAAAAGCTGAAAGACCCAGGGGAGCCATCATCGATGTGCAAAAAGGAGAACTAGTCTTGAGGTTGCATGAAGAGAAAATGGTCTTCAATGTCTTCAAAGCAATGAGTTACCCCAAGGAATCCATAGAAGAATGCATGCTGGTAGACACCATAGAACAAATAGTTCAAGAAGTCTTGGAAGAAGAACAATGTGGAAGAACCATTGAGCTAGAACAAGCACTAGATGGAGAATCACCACAAGCAACCATGAGAAACTCAATCATGCCAACCATTACAAGAAACAAAGATGCAGAGTCACCAAAACTAGAGCTAAAAGCACCACTACCCAACTTGAACTATGCATATCTACGTGCCAACAACACCCAACCAGTGATCATAAATTCAAGTCTGAGTAAGGAACAAGAAGAGGAGCTCATCCAAGTGCTGAGACAACACAAGGACGCCATAGGCTGGACACTTGCAGATTTAAAAGGGATCAGTCCTTCAATGTGTATGCATAAGATCTTGCTTGAAGAAGATGCCAAACCTTCAAGACAACAACAAAGGAGGCTGAACCCAACTATGAATGAAGTGGTTCAAAAAGAAGTGTTGAAACTATGGCAAGCAGGGGTGATCTATCCCATCTCAGACAGCCCTTGGGTAAGTCCGGTGCAAGTAGTCCCTAAGAAGGGAGGGATCACTGATGTGGCAAATGAGAAGAATGAATTGATACCCACAAGGACAGTGACCGGATGGCGTATGTGCATTGACTACCGGAAACTTAATGAAGCCACCCGGAAGGACCACTTTCCCTTACCTTTCATGGACCAGATGCTTGAAAGATTGGCAGGACATGAGTATTATTGCTTCCTAGATGGGTATTCGGGCTACAACCAAATTGTTGTAGACCCCAAGGACCAGGAAAAAACTTCATTTACTTGTCCATATGGTGTTTTTGCTTATAGGAGAATGCCCTTTGGATTGTGCAATGCACCTGTAACATTCCAAAGGTGCATGCTCTCCATTTTTTTAGACATGATTGAGAAGTTCATAGAAGTATTCATGGATGACTTCTCTATATTTGAGAACTCATATTCTGACAGCCTATACCATCTTGCTCTTGTGCTAAAAAGGTGTGAAGAAACCAACCTAGTTTTAAACTGGGAGAAGTGCCATTTTATGGTGACTGAAGGGGTGGTTCTTGGTCACAAGATTTTAAAAGATGGTATAGAAGTGGACAAGGCAAAAGTGGAAGTAATTGAAAAATTACCTCCACCTTGCAATGTCAAAGCAATCAGAAGTTTTTTGGGACACGCTGGGTTCTATAGGAGGTTTATCAAAGATTGTTCAAAGATTGCAAAACCCCTTAGCAACCTACTTGTCTCAAATACCCCCTTTGTTTTTGATAGAGAGTGCATGGTAGTCTTTGATGAACTTAAGAAGAAACTCTCCTCTGCACCTATTATAGCACCACCAAGCTGGGATCTTCCCTTTGAACTAATGTGTGATGCATCTGATTTTGCTATTGGTGCTGTGATGAGCGGATAATTTATACGCTTTTTGGCATTGTTTTTACATAGTTTTTACTATAATTTAGTTAGTTTTTAGTATATTTTTATTAGTTTTTAAATAAAAATCACATTTCTGGACTTTACTATGAGTTTGTGTGTTTTTCTATAATTTCAGGTATTTTCTGGCTGAAATTGAGGGACTTGAGCAAAAATCAGATTCAGAGGTTGAAGAAGGATTGCAGATGCTGATGGATTCTGACCTCCCTGCACTCAAAGTGGATTTTCTGGATCTACAGAACTCCAAATGGCACGCTCTCAATTGCGTTGAAAATTAGACATCCAGGGCTTTCCAGCAATATATAATAGTTCATACTTTGCCCGAGTTTAGATGACGCAAACTGGCGTTCAACGCCAGTTCCATGTTGCATTCTGGAGTTAAACGCCAAAAACAGGTTGCAAAGTGGAGTTAAACGCCAGAAACAGGTTACAAACTGGCGTTCAACTCCAAGAGAAGCCTTTACACGTGTAAAGCTCAATGCTCAGCCCAAGCACACACCAAGTGGGCCCCGGAAGTGGATTTCTGCATCATTTACTCATTTCTGTAAACCTAGTAACTAGTTTAGTATAAATAGAACTTGTTATCATTGTATTCAAAGTCTTGGTCACTCCGGTTCCCCTCTGGGGCCGAGATCAATGAACTCCATTATCACTTATGTATTTTCAACAGTAGAGTTTCTACACACCATAGATTAAGGTGTGGAGCTCTGCTGTTCCTCATGAATTAATACAAAGTACTATTGTTTTTCTATTCAATTCAAGCTTATTCCGATTCTAAGATATTTATTCGCACTTCAATATGAATGTGATGTTCGTGACAGTCATCATCATTCCCAATCTCTGAACGCGTGTCTGACAACCACTTTCGTTCTACCTTAGATTGAATGAATATCTCTGGGATTCCTTAATCAGAGTCTTTGTGGTATAAGTTAGAATCCATGGACGGCCATTCTTGAGATCCAGAAAGTCTAAACCTTGTCTGTGATATTCCGAGTAGGATTTGGGAAGGGATTCTTCATACCAACAATCTCCGTGGGATCGACCCTTACTCACGTAAGGTTTATTACTTGGACGACCCAGTGCACTTGCTGGTTAGTTGTGCGAAGTTGTGACAAAGAACTAAGATTATGAACGTGCGTATTAAGTTTTTAGCGCCGTTACCAAGGAATGAACCGTCACGATTTCTACACACCAAGTTTTTGGCGCCGTTGCCGGGGATTGTTCAAGTTTGGACAACTGAAGGTTCATCTTGTTGCTCAGATTAGGCAATTTTATTTTAATTTTAAGCTTTTTGTTTTTATTATTTTTATTTTCGAAAATTCTTCAAAAAAAAATAATAATAAAAATAAATATTTTCAAAAATATATTTTTCTTCAGAATTTTTAAGAATGAATTCTAGTGTTTCATGATGATTTGTTGAATCCTGGCTGGCTGTAAGCCATATCTAATCTTTTGGACCGGGGTTTCAACTTATCATCACAAGAGCTTGTTGATCTTCACCCATTTAGCAGTTACACACATAGTTGTTGTATACATGGGAGGTATCAATATCTGCTGAAGCTTGGCTGGCCATTGGCCATGTCTAGTGTTTTGGACCGGAGCTTTCACTGAAAGCTTGGCTGGCTAATAAGCCATGTCTAATTCCTAGACTGGAGCTTTAGACTAACATTGCAAGATTCCTGGAATTCCTATTAAAAATTTTGAAATCCTTATTTTTTTTCCAATTAATTTTCGAAAAAAATCCAAAAAAAAAAGTTTTAATAAAATCATAAAAACCAAAAATATTGTGTTTCTTGTTTGAGTCTTGAGTCAAATTTTAAGTTGGTGTCAATTGCATGTTTATCTCTTTCTTGCATTTTTCGAAAATTCATGCATTGCATTCTTCATGATCTTCAAGTTGTTCTTGGTAAGTCTTCTTGTTTGATCTTCATATTTTCTTGTTTTGTGTCTTTTCTTATTTTTCATATGCATTTTCAATTTGTTAGTGTCTAATTATTGAAATTTTCTATGTTTGGTGTTTTGCACGTTTTTCTTTTCTTAAAAATCTTCAAAAGTAAGTTCTTGGTGTTCATCTTGACATTCATAGTGTTCTTGGTGTTCATCTTAACATTCATAGTGTTCTTACATGCATCATTTTTTTTTATCCAAAATTTTCATGCATTGAGTCTTTTTAATGTTTTTCTCTTTCTACATTAAAAATTCAAAAAATCAAAAAAAATATCTTCTCCTTATTTCACTCATAATTTTCGAAAATTTGATTTGATTTAGACAAAAGTTTTAAAATCTAGATTGTTTCTTATGAGTCAATTCAAATTTTCAATTTAAAAATTCTATCTTTTTCAAATCTTTTGCAAAAATCAAATCTTTTTCATTTTTTTCTTTCATAAATTCGAAATTTTTAAAATTGATTTTCAAAAATCTTTTTCTTATTTTATTTCATAATTTCAAAATCTTTACTAACAATTAATGTGATTGATTAAAAAATTTTTAAGTTTGTTACTTGCCTATTAAGAAAGGTCCAATCTTTAAATTTTAAAATCATATCTTTTTGTTTCTTGTTAGTCAAGTAATCAACTTTAATTTTCAAAATCAAATCTTTTTTTAATTTTCTTTTTCAAATCTTTCTCAAAATAAGTTTCAATCACATCTTTTTCAAAATCAATTTCAAAATCTTTTCTAACTTCTTTTCTAACTTCTTATCTTTTCAAAAATTAAGTTTCAAATCTTTTTCAATCAATCTTATCTTTTTGTTTGATTCTTATCTTTTTCAAAACTTCCTAACTAACTCTCTCTTTCTAATTTTCGAAAATCCCTTCCCTCTTTTTCAAAATTTCTTTTTAATTAACTAATTGTTTTAAACTTTAATTTAATTTAATTTCATTTTTCTTTTTAATTTTCGAATTATAACTTTGATTTTAAATTAAAAACAAAAAAATTATTTTTTTTATTTTAATTAATTTTCGAATTCTCTCATCTCTCATCTCCTTCTATTTAATAATTCATCTACTAACGCTTCTCTTCCACCCAAAATTCGAACACCATCTTCCCCTCTGTGTTCGAGTTTTTCTCTTCCCCTTCTTTTATTCTTCTCTTCTACTCACATAAAAGAATATCTATACTGTGACATAGAGGATTCCATATTTTCTGTTTTCTTCTTTTTCATATGAGCAGGAACAAGGATAAGAACATTCTTGTTGAAGCTGATCCTGAACCTGAAAGAACTCTGAAGAGGAAGCTAAGGGAAGCTAAAGCACAACTCTCAGGAAAAAATCTGACAGAAATTTTCAAAAAAGAAGGAGACATGGCAGAAAATAATAACAATGCAAGGAAGATGCTTGGTGACTTTACTGCACCTAATTCCAATTTACATGGAAGAAGCATCTCAATCCCTGCCATTGGAGCAAACAATTTTGAGCTGAAACCTCAACTAGTTTCTCTGATGCAACAGAATTGCAAGTTTTATGGACTTCCATCCGAAGATCCCTTTTAGTTCTTAACTAAATTCTCGCAGATCTGTGATACTGTTAAGACCAATGGGGTTGATCCCGAGGTCTACAGGTTCATGCTTTTCCCGTTTGCTGTAAGAGACAGAGCTAGAATATGGTTGGATTCTCAACCTAAAGATAGCCTGAACTCTTGGGATAAGCTGGTCACGGCTTTCTTAGCCAAGTTCTTTCCTCCTCAAAAGCTTAGAAAGCTTAGAGTGGATGTTCAAACCTTTAGACAGAAAGAAGGTGAATCCCTCTATGAAGCTTAGGAGATGCAAGCTGCATCCAACAGTACTAAAGAAGCATCTTCTGACGAAGAAGCTTATGATCCTGAGAACCCAGCAATAGCAGAGGTGAATTACATAGGTGAACCCTATGGAAACACCTATAATTCTTCATGGAGAAATCATCCAAATTTCTCATGGAAGGATCAACAAAAGCCTCAACAAGGCTTTAATAATGGTGGAAGAAACAGGTTTAGCAATAGCAAACCTTTTCCATCATCCACTCAGCAACAGACAGAGAATTCTGAGCAGAACCCATCTAGCTTAGCAAATATAGTCTCTGATCTATCTAAGGCCACTGTGAGTTTCATGAATAAAATAAGGTCCTCCATTAGGAATTTGGAGGCACAAGTGGGCCAGCTGAGTAAAAGAGTCACTGAAACCCCTCCTAGTACTCTCCCAAGCAATACAGAAGAAAATCCAAAAAGAGAGTGCAAGGCCATAGCCTTACATGGTGCGGCCGAACCCAAAGAGGAGAAGGAGGACGTGAATCCTAGTGAGGAAGACCTCCTGGGACATTCAGTGACCAATAAGGAGTATCCCTTTGAGGAACCAAAGGAATCTGAGGGTCATCTAGAGACCATAGAGATTCCATTGAACCTCCTTCTACCCTTCATGAGCTCTGATGAATATTCTTCCTCTGAAGAGGATGAAGACATTACTGAAGAGCAAGTTGCTAAATACCTTGGTGTAATCATGAAACTAAATGCCAAGCTATTTGGTAATGAGACTTGGGAAGATGAACTTCCCTTATTCACCAATGAACTAAATGCATTGGATAGGCAGAAATTGCCTCAAAAGAAACAAGATCCTGACAAATTCTTAATACCCTGTACCATAGGCACCATGACCTTTGAGAAGGCTCTGTGTGACCTGGGGTCAGGAATAAACTTAATGCCACTGTCTGTAATGGAGAAACTTGGGATCTTTGAGGTGCAAGCTTCCAGAATCTCATTAGAGATGGCAGACAACTCAAGAAAATAGGCTTATGGACAAGTAGAGGATGTGTTAGTAAAGATTGAAGGCCTTTACATCCCTGCTGATTTCATAATCCTAGACACTGGGAAGGATGAGGATGAATCCTTCATCCTTGGAAGACCCTTCCTAGCCACAGCAAGAGCTGTGATTGATGTGGACAGAGGAGAATTGATCCTTCAACTGAATGAGGACAACCTTGTGTTTGAAACTAAAGGATCTCCTTCTGTAACCATGGAGAGGAAGCATGAAAAGCTTCTCTCACTGCAAAGTCAACCAAAGCCCCCACTGTCAAACTCTAAGTTTGGTGTTGGGAGGCCACAACCAAACTCTAAGTTTGGTATTGAATCCCCACATTCAAACTCTAAGTTTGGTATTAGGAGGTTCCAACCTTGCTCTGATTATCTGTGAGGCTCCATGAGAGCTCACTGTCAAGCTATTGACATTAAAGAAGCACTTGTTGGGAGGCAACCCAATGTTTTTTTAATCATATCTATTTTATTTTCCTTTTGTTATTTTGTGCTTTAGTAGGTTGATGATCATGTGGAGTCACAAAAACTACTGAAAAATCAAAAACAGAATGAAAAATAGCATTGAAAACAACACACCCAGGAGAAGAGCAGTCTGGCGTTTAAACGCCAGAAACAAGCACTAAGCTGGCGTTTAACGCCAAAAACAAGCATCTGCCTGGCGTTAAACGCCAGAAACAGGCTACATTTGGGCGTTTAATGCTAGAAATAAGTAGCAGTCTGGCGTTAAACGCCAGGATTGCACAGCAAGGACGTTTTACACACCTAATTGGAGCAGGGATGTTAAGTCCTTGACCCCACTTGATCTGTGGACCCCATTGAATCCCCTCAGGATCTGTGGACTCCACAGGATCCCTGCCTTTTCTTCTCTCCTCTTCACACCTTTTCATAACCCTCTTCCCAAAATACCCTTCACCAATCACCTCAATCTCTCTTTCCCATCACCCCTTCACCACTCACATCCATCTTCTCTTCCCCATAAACCCCACCTACCTTCAAAATTCAAACTATTTTCCCTCCCAAATCCAACCCTAATGGCCGAACCCTAACCCTCACCACACTCCTATATAAACTCCTCATTCCTTCTTCATTTTCACACAACACAACCCTCTCTTCTTCCCCTTGGCCGAATACACCCCTCTATCCCTCTCCTCCATTTCTCCTCTTCTTCTCCTTCTTTCTTTCTTCTTTTGCTCGGGGACGAGCAAATATTTTAAGTTTGGTGTGGTAAAAGCATAGCTTTTTATTTTTCCATAA
>NC_029785.2:46033327-46077996 GCF_000816755.2 Arachis ipaensis | reverse complement strand
AAGTTCTCACCAACCCCATTCAACAAGTCGGGATCCTAATGGTTCAAAAGTTCTATGTAAACGCATGGATCACTAGGAACCATGATCAAAGTGTGAACCCGAATCCAAAGCATTGGCTTACCATGGTTCGGGGAAAATACTTAGATTTCAGTCTGGAAAATGTAAGGTTGGCGTTCAACTTGCCAATGATGGAAGAGAACGCACGCCCCTACACAAGAAGGGTCAACTTTGATCAAAGGTTGGACCAAGTCCTCATAGACATATGTGAGGAAGGAGCTCAATGGAAAATTGACTCAAGAGGCAAGCCGGTTCAATTAAGAAGGCATGACCTCAAACCAGTGGCTAGGAGATGGCTAGAGTTCATTCAACGCTCAATCATTCCTACTAGTAACCGGTCTGAAGTTACTATAGACCGGGCCATCATGATCCATAGTATCATGATTGGAGAGGAGGTGGAAGTTCATGAGATTATACTTCAAGAACTTTACAAGGTGGCTGATAAGTCCTCCACTTGGGCAAGGTTAGCCTTTCCTCACCTCATTTTCCATCTATGCAATTCGGCTGGAATTGACATAGAGGGAGACATCCTCATTGAAGAGGATAAGCCCATCACTAAGAAAAGGATGGAGCAAATAAGAGATCATGGACCTCAACAAGAGCATGAGGAAATCCCCCACCATGAAATCCTTGAGATGCCTCAAGGGATGCACATTCCTCCACAAAACTATTGGGAGCAAATCAACACCTCCTTAGGAGAATTAAGTTCCAACATGGGACAACTAAGGGTGGAGCATCAAGAGCACTCCGTCATCCTTCATGAGATTAGAGAAGATCAAAGAGCTATGAGGGAGGAGCAACAAAGGCAAGGAAGAGACATAGAGGAGCTCAAAAGCACCATTGGTTCTTCAAGAAGAGGAAGACACCACCCTCACTAAGGTGGACTCATTCCTTAATCTCCTTGTCTATTTATTTTCTGTTTTTGGTTTCCATGCTTCATGTTTAATTATGTTTGTGTCTTTACTATATGATCATTAGTGTTTAAGTGTCTATGTCTTAAAGCTATGAATGTCCTATGAATCCATCACCTCTCTTAAATGAAAAATACTTTAAAAAGAAAAGAACAAGAAGTACATGATTTCGAATTCATCCTTGAAATTAGTTTAATTATTTTGATGTGGTGACAATACTTTTTGTTTTCTGAATGAATGCTTGAAAAGTGCATATGTCTTTTGAAGTTGTTGTTTATGAATGTTAAATATGTTGGCTCTTGAAAGAATGATGAAAAGGAGAAATATTATTTGATAATCTGAAAAATCATAAAAGTGATTCTTGAAGCAAGAAAAAAAGCAGTGAATACAAAAGCTTGCAGAAAAAATGGCGAAAATAAAAGAAAAAAAAAAAGCAAGCAGAAAAAGCCAAAAGCTCTTTAAACCAAAAGGCAAGAGCAAAAAGCCAATAACCCTTAAAACCAAAAGGCAAGGGTAATAAGAAGGATACAAGGCTTTGAGCATCAGTGGATAGGAGGGCCTAAAGGAATAAAATCCTGGCCTAAGCGGCTAAACCAAGCTGTCCCTAACCATGTGCTTGTGGCGTGAAAGTGTCAAGTGAAAACTTGAGACTGAGCGGTTAAAGTCAAGGTCCAAAGCAAAAACAGAGTGTGCTTAAGAACCCTGGACACCTCTAATTGGGGACTTTAGCAAAGCTGAGTCACAATCTGAAAAGGTTCACCCAGTTATGTGTCTGTGGCATTTATATATTCGGTGGTAATACTGGAAAACAAAGTGCTTAGGGCCACGGCCAAAACTCATAAAGTAGTTGTGTTCAAGAATCAAAATACTGAACTAGGAGAATCAATAACACTATCTGAACTCTGAGTTCCTATAGATGCCAATCATTCTGAACCTCAATGGATAAAGTGAGATGCCAAAACTATTCAAGAGGCAAAAAGCTACAAGTCCCGCTCATCTGATTGGAGCTAAGTTTCATTGATATTTTGGAATTTATAGTATATTCTCTTCTTTTTATACTATTTGATTTTCAGTTGCTTGGGGACAAGCAATAATTTAAGTTTGGTGTTGTGATGAGCGGATAATTTATACGCTTTTTGACATTATTTTTACATAGTTTTTAGTATAATCTAGTTAGTTTTTAGTATATTTTTATTAGTTTTTAAATAAAAATCACATTTTTGGACTTAACTATGAGTTTATGTATTTTTCTGTGATTTCATGTATTTTCTGGCTGAAATTGAGGGACTTGAGCAAAAATCAGATTCAGAGGTTGAAGAAGGACTGCAGATGCTGATGGATTCTGACCTCCCTGCACTCAAAGTAGATTTTCTGGAGCTACAGAACTCCAAATAGTGCGCTCTCAATTGCGTTGAAAATTAGACATCCAGGGCTTTCCAGCAATATATAATAGTCCATACTTTGCCCGAGTTTAGATGACGCAAACTGGCGTTCAACTCCAGTTTCATGTTGCATTCTGGAGTTAAACACTAGAAACAGGTTGCAAAGTGGAGTTAAACGCCAGAAACAGGTTACAAACTGGCGTTCAACTCCAAGAGAAGCCTCTACACGTGTAAAGCTCAATGCTCAGCCCAAGCACATACCAAGTGGGCTCCGAAAGTTGATTTCTACATCATTTACTCATTTCTGTAACCCTAGTAACTAGTTTAGTATAATTAGAACTTGTTATCATTGTATTCGAAGTCTTGGTCACTCCGGTTCCCCTCTGGGGCCGAGACCAATGAACTCCATTATCACTTATGTATTTTCAACGGTAGAGTTTCTACACACCATAGATTAAGGTGTGGAGCTCTGCTGTTCCTCATGAATTAATACAAAGTACTATTGTTTTTCTATTCAATTCAAGCTTATTCCGATTCTAAGATATTTATTCGCACTTCAATATGAATGTGATGATCGTGATAGTCATCATCATTCCCAACCTCTGAACGCGTGCCTGACAACCATTTCCGTTCTACCTTAGATTGAATGAATATCTCTGGGATTCCTTAATCAGAGTCTTCGTGGTATAAGTTAGAATCCATGGACGGCCATTCTTGAGATCCGAAAAGTCTAAACCTTGTCTGTGGTATTTCGAGTACGATCTGGGAAGGGTTGGCTGCGACGAGCTTCAAACTCGCGAGTGCTGGGCGTAGTGACAGATGCAAAAGGATCAATGGATCCTATTCCAGCATGATCGAGAACCGACAGATGATTAGCCATGCTGTGACAGCGCATTGGACCATTTTCACTGAGAGGACAGGATGTAGCCATTGACAACGGTGATGCCTAACATACAGCTTGCCATAGAAAGGAGTATGAATGATTGGATGAAGACAATAGGAAAGCAGAGGTTCAGGAGGAACAAGCATCTTCATACGCTTATCTGAAATTCTCACCAATGAATTACATAAGTATCTCTATCTTTAATTTACGTTTTATTTATATTTTATTTATCTTTTAATTATTAAATCTCCATAATCAATTGAATCCGCCTGACTGAGATTTACAAGGTGACCATAGCTTGCTTCAAGCCGACAATCTCCGTGGGATCGACCCTTACTCATGTAAGGTTTATTACTTGGACGACCCAGTGCCCTTGCTGGTTAGTGGTGCGAAGTTGTGACAAAAAACTAAGATTATGAACGTGCGTATTAAGTTTTTAGCGCCGTTACCAAGGAATGAACTGTCACGATTTCTGCGCACCATGCTGTTTTAGGATAGAGGAACGATAAGCTAGTACATGTTGTTTACTATGCTAGCAAGGTTCTCAATGAGAATCAAAGGAACTATATGACGTTGGGATTTTTGCTAGTAAAGAAGTTCATATAAACAGTCGCGTTGTAGATATAGTCTCTAAACCGACAGAAATCCCTTCGTACAAATGTTTTGGTTGTCACAAGTAACAAACCCCTTTAAAATTGATAACCGAGTGTTTAAATCTCGGGTCGTCTTCTCAAGGAATTGCAGGGAAGTATGTTCTTATTATTGGTTATGGATATTGTAAATTTGGGATTTTGAGAATAGGGAGCAAGTAATTTAAATTGCAATTAAAATAAATAAATAACTGTAAAATAAACTTTTGGCAAGGTATGAGAAATTGGAAGTCCTAGCCCAGTTATCCTTATCAACAATAATGAAAATTCACTCTTGATTCCACTTAGTTAACCTTTACTAGAGCAAGGGAAGGTCAAGTGACTAATTAGTTTGATCTTTTAATCCTAGTTAATCCCTAAGGAAAGATTGGGATTATCGAAGTTCAGTTTAATTAGCAAAGATAACAATTATCACTTATGTTGAGTTAAGATAACTCCTGAGTTACTAATTTCTTAACCAAAGCCAAGAATGTAGAAAGCTAAATTAAAATCATAAATATTTGGAATACCTCAAATAAAATACATTCAAAGCAGTAAAATCTAACATGGAAAAGTTCATAAGCCAATTGGGCAACATAAATCAAATACAAATAAAAGCATTAGAGTCAATAAAAATAGAAGCGAAAGTAAATAGAAAGGGACATTGAACCTGGGATCGAGAGTCACTCCTAAAACTAAGAGAAGTCCTAAATCCTAATCCTAAGAGAGAGAGAGGAGAGAACCTCTCTCTCTAAAACTACATCTAAAACATGAAAAGTGAATTATGAGAGCCTCCTCATGAATGGATGCATTCCCCCACTTTATAGCCTCTAATCTGTGTGTTTTGGGCTGAAAACTGGGTCAAAAGCAGCCCAGAAATCGCTCCCTGCGATTTCTGTTACGTTCAGGTCGCGGAAAGGTGACGCGGCCGCGTCGTCCATGCGGCCGTGCGTATAGGGTGTTGGCTAGGTCACGCGTCCGCGTGACCCACGCGTTCGTGTCGCTTAGAGTTGGGGCAACTATGGCAAATTATATATCAAATCGAAGCCCCGGACGTTAGCTTTCCAATGCAATTGGAACCGCGTTATTTGGACCTCTGTAGCTAAAGTTATAGCCATTTGAGTGCGAAGAGGTCAGACTGGACAACTTAGCAATTTCTCCAACTTATTGTATTCCTTCCACTTTTGCATGCTTCCTTTCCATCCTCTGAGCTATTCCTGCCCTATAATCTCTAAAAACACTTAACACACATATCAAGGCATCTAATGGTAATAAGAGAGGATTAATATTAGCAAATATAAGTCCAAAGAAACATGTTTTCAATCAAAGCACATAATTAGGAAGGCAAATGTAAAACCATGCAAATAGTATGAATAAGTGGGTAAAGAGTTGATGAAAACCACTCAATTGAGCACAAGATAAACCATAAAATAGTGGTTTATCACTATACTACCACAGAGAAAGAACTCTTAGCCATTGTTTTTGCTTTTGACAAGTTTAGATCATATCTTATTGGCTCAAAAGTAATTGTGTTCACTGATCATGCAGCACTCAAATACTTGCTTACCAAACAAGAATCTAAGCCCAGACTAATAAGGTGGATCTTGTTGCTCCAAGAATTTGATATTGAGATTAAAGATAGGAGCGGAGCAGAGAACAAGGTAGCTGACCACCTCTCAAGGATCCCACAAGAAGAAAAGATGCAGCAAGTAGTAGTCAATGAAAGCTTTCCTAATGAACAATTGATGATGATTCGAGTAGCCCCTTGGTTTGCAGACATAGCCAACTTCAAGGCTATTGAGGAACTACCAACTAACATCAATAAGCACATGAGGAGGAAGCTAATCAAGGATGCCAAACACTACATCTGGGATGATCCTTATTTGTTCAAAAAGTGTGCTGATGGAATCCTAAGAAGATCTATACCCCGTGAGGAAGGGCAGGAAGTATTATAGCAGTGCCATAGATCTGCATATGGAGGTCACTTCAGTAGAGAAAGAACAGCAGCAAAAGTGCTTCAATCCGGATTTTACTGGCCAACAATGTTTAAGGATGCCAAGGAAATGGTGTCAAGATGTGATGAATGCCAAAGAGCTGGTAATCAAACCAAGAGAAATGAGATGCCACAATAATTCATACTAGAGTTGGAGCTGTTTGATGTATGGGGGATTGATTTCATGGGATCCTTCCCAACCTCCTACTCAAATAGCTACATATTGGTGGCTGTTGATTATGTCTCAAGATGGGTAGAAGCCATAGCCACTGTAACAAATGACAACAAGGTTATGATAAGCTTCTTGAGAAGGAACATTTTCAGCAGATTTGGAGTCCCCAGAGCTCTCATTAGTGATGGAGGGACACACTTCTACAACAAAAAACTCGAAGCACTCCTTCTCAGATATGGAGTGAAGCACAAAGTTGCAACTCCATACCATCCACAGACCAACAGGCAAGCTGAAATCTCCAACAGAGAGCTGAAATAAATCCTTGAAAAAACTGTTAGAAGCTCAAGAAAGGATTGGTCTATGAAGCTGGATGATGCACTATGGGCCTACAAGACAGCCTATAAGACTCTCATTGGGATGTCTCCATACCAACTAGTATATGGCAAGGCTTGTCACTTGCCAGTTGAACTTGAACATAGAGCCTTTTGGGCTCTAAAAATGTTAAACTATAATGAGCAAGCTGCTGGAGAAAAGAGATTAATGCAACTCAATGAGCTGGAGGAGTTTAGAAATCAAGCATATGAGAATGCAAAAATCTACAAAGAGAACACAAAAAGGTGGCATGACCAAAAGATAGCAAGAAGGGAGTTCACTGAAGGACAGAAGGTGTTACTCTACAACTCAAGACTCAAGTTCTTCCCTGGAAAACTGAAGTCTAGATAGTCAGGACCTTTCACCATACTCAAGGTGTTTCCCTATGGTCATGTGGAGCTCATGGAGGAAAAGACTCAGAGAACTTTTACTGTCAATGGCCATAGACTCAAACACTACTTGGGAGGCTCCGTAGAGGAGCAGGGAGTGAGCTACAAGCTCATCTGAAAATGAAGGAATGTCAAGCTAATGACAATAAAGAAGCGCTAGTTGGGAGGCACCCCAACACTTTATCCTTTTTGATTTAGTTACTTTTCTTAGAAGTAGTTTAAAAATTTGTTGCATTAGGTAGTTTAATTTTCAGTCTCCCATTTATCTTACATTACCATATTAGGATTAGTTTACAATTGCAGATTAGAATGTTTGATTTTAGCTTTGGTATCTAGATTTTCTTTACATTTTTTTCTACTCCGGAATTGCAACCCAATGAAGGCATTGATCATGATGAGTGATTGGGCTGAGGACTAGCTAAAGTGCTAAGTTTGGTGTGGCCTCTCACCCACTTAATCTAGGCTTATAGACAATTTATATCTTGATTTGAAGAGTAAGCCCACGAATTAAGTTTGGTGTTGCCACCACCAAGAATCATCTAGTAGCCCAAATCACCCAGTTTGAAAGCACTTAATGCTTTGAGTAAGAACATGAATGTGGTTTAATGAGTTTAGAGGAATTGGAATCAAAAGAAAATGAAAAGATTGATGTTATTCCACTCTTATGAACACATTAAATACACAATGATAAAACCAATTTATTGAGATGCCAAAGAATTAAGTTTGGTGTCCCAAGGGACACCCATCAGTTGCAATCCAATTCACCCTTGATGAGAAGGAATGTGAAAGGGTTCTTTTGTCATTACTAATGGGTTCAGTTTCATTTCAGGAGAGAAGATGGGGCCCACATAGTAAACAACTCATAAAGTAAGGAAGTCAAAGTGTACTTACACTTTGGAACTCAGCACACGCAGAAGACACAATGAAAAAAGAGTTGGCGCCTCTTCCCACGCTAGGCGCCACTCCCCAAGTGGGAAAACATTTACTTTTTTTATTTCCCACCATTCCCACCACAACATTCACCTACTATAAAAGCCTCATTTCACCATCTCCTATTCCACTTCAACAACCCAATCACACACGAAGAGCATACAACCCTCACCTTCCTTTCTCTGTTCATCTTTTACCATCTCTTTCTATACTTTCTTTCTTTTTCTCTTGATTGGGACAATCAAGTCCTAAGTTTGGTGTTGGAGTAAAACCTTGTTTTGCTTGCTCTTTCTTGCAACCCCCATTTCACTCTCAAACACACTCTCTCAACCTCATGGCACCACCAAAAAGCTCAACCTCAAAGAAAAGAAAAGTCAATGAACCAACCTCTAGATCCTCAAGTGCCTTCAATGACTACAAGTTCCTTTCCGCATTCAACCAAAATCAATTCTATGGTTGGGTAAGTGAGAGGGAGATCATTCCAGAAGTTGGGTTCCAATTAGGGAGGAACGAGCACATTGAAATCAACATTGAGATCAACAATAGAGGTTGGTCACTTCTATACAACCCACCAAGAAAAGTAGTAGAGAGCTTGGTGAGGGAATTCTATGCCAACGCAGTGCCTCAACCAAGGCAACATTATGGATACATTAGCTATGTAAGGGGGAAGTCCATTGACTACAGTCCCTCTAGCATAGAAAGAATGCTAATGGTGAAGAGGACAAGCTCCACTCGGAGCTATGAAGAAAGAATAAAGCAGCAAGACCCTGGGTTTGATGAGATCCTGAATAAGATTTGTGTGATGCATGTGCGTTGGATCAATGATAAGGATGGAGTACCAAATCAATTGAGGAGAAGAGATTTGAGCCCCCAAGCTAGAGGGTGGCTAGAATTTGTGAGGAGGTCCCTAATCCCCACATCCAACACTTCAGAGGTGACCAAGGAGAGAGCTGTACTCATCTACAGCATCATGAAAGGAGAGAACATCAACGTGGGGGAGATGATTACCAACAACATCAACAAAGTGCTGAAAAGCACCAATGACAACACAAGGTTGGCATTCCCCAGCATTATACAAAGGCTATGTGATGAGGCTGGAGTTGACAAGATCATCGATGAAGTGCTTGTGAAGCAAGATAAGTTCATAACTGCCAAAAAGATGGCCAAGGTAGTAGCTGTTCACCCACTCCACAGGGCCAGAGAACGAAGACCTCATGCCCATGAACAACAAAAACAACAAGAAGAAGAGGAGGCAGAAGAGCAACCTCAATTCCTGGCACTTCAACCACCACCACAATACCAATATCAACAATTTCCAGAGGGATTCAACTGGGAGCAACTGCAAGGAGATATACACCAAATGAAGGGAGATCTACACTACTTGAGGGAAGATGTCAATCAACTCAAGGAAACTCAACACCAACAATGGAGCCAAGTCAACCAAAACATTCAACAACTCCAAGGGAATTGGGAGCATATGAGGAAGGAGCAGCAAGAACAATTTGATTGGGGAGAGGTGCGAAGTGCACTGGACAAAATAGTAGAGTAAGGCAAATGGCAACAGAGGAACTTCGCCGAATTCAGACATCTCTATGATGCCAGAATCATATCCAGGAGGCGGTATGACATCAACACACAAGCGAAGCTGAATCACTTGTGTAACGCCGTGGCCGCTCTAAACCCAGGATACCCAACCTTCATGCAAGGAATGGAAGAACTAAGTGCAAGACAAGAGGAAATCCTAGCCAAACATAAAGAAGATAAAAGGAATTATATGAGGAGGGCAGAATTTTGGAAACCCAAGGACACCAAAGCACAAGAAGGTTCCTCCAAGCCAGATGAAGGTGGTTTTTCCCCCTCCAAGAAGAAGGACAATGGGAAGGGGCCAATGAACTAAAGATGAAGCTGCTCAAAGTTGTTGAGTCCCATGGTTGACACTTTCCAATTTCTAAAATCTTGTTTAAGTTTTTGCTTTATTTACTTTTTGAATAAATAATCATGCTAGGATAGTTTATGCTTTATGCTTAGTTTTAAATTCCTGTTTGAAGTCTTTATGATTTCTTCTTTTCAAGAAAGAAAATGCCATGTATTTCAAGTCTTCATTTCAATAAAAATAAAAGTAGAGTTTGTCTCCATAAGAGTCATTGTGAGTTGTGCAAAAACAATGAGAGAGACCAAGGCCAAGATGGATTATGAAATAAACTAAGATATAAGTGACCAAGTGTAAGACCTTGGATGAACTAAAAAGATAATGAGTCATGGAAGAGTAACTAGTCCTAGAAGGTATAACAATGGGGAGGTTAAGGGGTGTTCCTTGAATATCCATAGAACCAAGAGGTAGTAAGCAATAAAGACCCAAGGCTCTGAGCATCAACTACTGGGATAGAAAAAGAAACATTAAAAGGCTCAAAAAGAATCAAAGATCTTAGTAGATGCTTGTGGTGAAGATGTATCAAGAAGAGACCTAGGCAAGTAAATTCTTAGGGGTGTCTCGACACCTAGTACCCTAAAACCAACTGGTTTGGGAGTGCTAATTGAAAGCTTAATTAAAGGGTTGTCTTGAGACAAAACACTTAGAGTCGTGGTCAAGAAAGCAAAACAACCCTTACTACTTCAAGGTGACAATCAATAGAAAGGACCCCTAAAGCCTATACCTGAAAGAACCCTCAAGGATCCAAGAGCTTTTCATGACATTAAAACATTCATGTATGTGTTAAACACTTAGTCTTACTCTTAGTTGTATTGCAATCACTCAAAGCCAAGGCCTCAAGTTATAAAGGTTTACTCACATTGATTTGCTTGGGACAAGCAAAACTTAAGTTTGGTGTTGTGATGACTTGCATCATCTACCCTTCTTTCTTGCATAAAGAAGACCATAAAAGAGCATAAGTCTCATTTGATCAGTACAATTTATGCATTATTTGATGAATATTATGGTACACTACTTTGAGATGCTTTGTGCTGAATTTCAGGTGAGAAAAGCATCAAAAATTGGGTAGAAGACAAACAAGAAGCTGGGTGTGTAAAACTGTCGTGCCACTTGAAACAAATGCCACAAAAATGCACTGGCATGGCACGCCAGTACTAAAGTCCATAGAGGGAGATTCAAAGCAGGCATATGGGCGTGGCATGCTGATACAAAATTCCAGAGAGCTACAATGGAGGACACAAAAGGGGCGTGGCACGAAGCCCCAACTACTATGGGCGTGCCACTTGAGCAAAGGGGCATGGCACTCTAACTCTCCATCTCAAGAAGAATCTTCACTATGGCGTGCCACTTGGTATCGAAGGCGTGGCACGCCAGCCCCAAGAAGTCACTTGGGCGTGCCACTTGAGAACCCAGGCGTGGCATGCCAAACTTGAAGAGTTCACAAACCCATGGGCGTGCCACTTGAGCAGTATGGCGTGGCACGCTGGTACAACAATCCAGAGAAGGGGCTGAAGGCAATTGAAGAATGGGCATGTCACTTGGTATCGAAGGTGTGGCACACCAACCTTAGCATTTCACTATGGCATGCCACTTGAAGGCTGAAGCGTGGCACGCCAACTACTGGATCTAAGACAAGATCATGGGCATGGCACGCCAGCCTTTAGGAGTGGCACGCTGGTATAAGTTTCCAGAGAGGATGAACGAGCCAATTACATGGGGCGTGCCACTTGGTATCGAAGGCGTGGCATGCCATTCACCATTCTTCACTTAGGCGTGCCACTTGAGCAGCCAGGCGTGGCACGCCAGTGTCATTCAGAGAGAAGCATTGGGGCGTGCCACTTGAGTTCGTGGCGTGGCACGCCAAACAGAGGAACCACTCACCCACAAGAGGGGCATGGCACGCCAGACCCTGGGCGTGCCAGCTAGTTCAACTTTCCAGAGAAGACTAGCCAAGCATAAAGCAAGGGCGTGGCACGCCAGACCTTGGGCGTGACACGCCAGTACAAATTTTCAGAGGCAAAGAGAAGTGAGAAAGGCAAGGGGCATGCCACTTGAGTTCGTGGCGTGGCACGCTAACACAAGAAATCCACTATGGCGTGCCACTTGAGTTCGAAGGCGTGGCATGCCAAGGTTGAAAGAAGGACAAACGTGCCACTTGATGGATTGGGCGTGGCACGCCAAGCTAGAATTGGAGGGCACGTGACACGCCAGAGACACGCCAGCCACACGCCAGCTGAGAAGTCATGCTTATTGAGTGTTTTCTTTTCCCTCCAAAATGTAATTTTCCTTTTTCACTTTTGTAATTCTTTTATTTTGCTAGGAGTAGTATAAATACCCCCAAGGAGTACTGAAGAGGGGGTTAAGCAGTCAGTTTTAGATCCACTTTTACACTTCACTTTTGAGTACTTTTTGAGCTATGAGTAGCTAACTTCCCTCTCATTGAGAGATGGAGTTCTGTTGTACTTGATGGATGAATGATAGTGAAATCCTTCTTCTCCTCACCTTCTCTTTGATTTGCTAGAAGGAATTTCGTTCTTAATGCTTAGTGTTCAATTATCTTGGGAAAGAGATTGAATGCAATTGGGTTTCATGGGAACCTTGGGAAAGGAAACATGAAACCATGCTTGAAATCCCTTCTCACACTAGAGTAGAATCTGGGTTTTGGTGTTTGGATATGTGACATATAATCCTCCCTCTACTTGAATCTATAATGGTGTTTGGTATAATCAGGGACCAAGCATATCTCTCTTCATGAGAAATTAGACCAAGAAATTGGCTATTGATAAAGATATGAGAGATTGAGTCACCAAGGGATTGGGGCTCAATCAATCATGATTGCCAAGAGGTCAATGAGTTGCATGATTGAAGAGGATAAGCTAGATTTGATCCAAAGAGACAACATCTCCCAATCTCAATGAATTTCCCCATTCTTCTCTATCTATTTCTTTACAGCTTATTTTTACATTCAGCAATTCCCCATTCCTATTTATATTCAAGTCATTTATGATTCAGCACTTTACATTCTGCCAATTATATTTCTGCACTTTACTGCTTTTCTTTATATTTTAGTCATTTACATTTATGCCATTTACAATTCTGTATTCTACAATCCTATTGATCCGCTTAACTAATTCATCAATTGATTAAAACTGCTCGAATTTGTCAATCTCTGTGGATACGATCCCACTCCACTGTGGGTTATTAGTTGACGATAATTTTGGTGCGCTTGCCAAAAGGAATAATTCACCAATTTTGAATGGGGTGTGAATTCCAGTCATTAGGGCCATCTTTTCAGAAATCACACTTTTTAAACAGGCCATATAAGGGGGTTTCTTCTCCAACTCCTCTGCAAAAGAGATATTAACTTGCAGCTTCCTGAGGGCCGCCAAAAACTAAGCAAGTTGGTCATCCTCAGGCTCCTTATGCACGTCTAGAGAGGGTTGGTCTTCAGGCTCCTTCATCTTCATAGGGCATGTGTGAGTACACTCCTAGTCTCCTCTTGAGTCTTGTTTTCCTTCAGTTCCTCAACAACATTTTCCTCCTTGGGTTGGGCCTCAGCTCCCATAGTGAGGGCTGATGAGCGGATAATTTATACGCTTTTTGGCATTGTTTTTAGGTAGTTTTCAGTATGTTTTAAATACTTTTTAGTATATTTTTATTAGTTTTAAGTTAAAATTCACATTTCTAGATTTTACTATGAGTTTGTATGTTTTTCTGTGATTTCAGGTATTTTATGGCTGAAATTGAGGGACCTGAGCAAAAATCTTATTCAGAGGCTGAAGAAGGACTGCAGATGCTGTTGGATTATGACCTCCTTGCACTCGAAATGAATTTTCTGGAGCTATAGAAACCCAATTGGTGCGCTCTTAGATGCGTTGGAAAGTAGATATCCAGGGCTTTCCAGCAATATATAATAGTGCATACTTTGCCCGAGTTTTGACGACGCAAACTGGCGTTCAAATGCCAACTTCCTACCCTACCTAAAGTTAAACGCTAGAAATAGGTTACAAACCAGAGTTAAACACCACAAACAAGATGCAACCTGGCGTTTAACTCCAAGAGAAGTCTCTACACATGTAAAGCTCAATGCTCAGCCCAAGTACACACCAAGTGGGCCCCGGAAGTTGATTTCTGCATCATTTACTTATCTCTGTAGACCCTAGTAACTAGTTTAGTATAGATAGGACTTTTTACTATTGTATTGGAAGTCTTGGTCATTCTGGTTCCCCCTCTGGGGACGAAGCCAATGAACACCCTTATCACTTATGTATTTTCAACGGTGGAGTTTCTACACCCCATAGATTAAGGTGTGGAGCTCTGCTGTTCTTCATGAATTAATGCAAAGTACTATTGTTTTTCTATTCAACTCAAGCTTATTCTTATTCTAAGATATTCATTCGCACACAAGAACATGATGAATATGATGATTATGTGACGCTCATCACCATTCTCACTTATGAACGCGTGCCTGACAACCACTCCCGTTCTACATGAAAACAAGCTTGAATGAGTATCTCTTGGATCTCTCTTCAACGATTCACATCGTCTCTCCTGACAACAGAGCATCTAAATCTGAGATTAGAATCTTCGTGGTATAGGCTAAAATCAATTGGCAGCATTCCTGAGATCCGAAAAGTCTAAACCTTGTCTGTGGTATTCCGAGTAGGATCTGGGAAGGGATGACTGTAATGAGCTTCAAACTCGCGACTGTGGGGCGCAGTGACAGTGCGCAAAAGGATCATTGGATCTTATTCTGACACGATCAAGAACCAACAGCTGATTAGCCATGCGGTAGCTGTGCCTGGTATTTTTCATCCGAGACGAGAAATCCGACAGTTGATTAGACGTACAGAAACCGTAGAGGACCATTTTCACTGAGAGGACGAGAGGTAGCCATTGACAACGGTGATACCCAACATATAGCTTGCCATGGAAAGGAGTATGAATGATTGAATGGAGGCAGTAGGAAAGCAGAGATTCAAATGGAACGAGGCATCTCCATACGCTTATCTGAAATTCTCACCAATAAATTACATAAGTATCTCTATCTTATTTTATGTTCTATTTATCTTTTAATCATCAAAACTTCATAACCATTTGAATCTACCTGACTGAGATTTACAAAGATGACCATAGCTTGCTTCAAGCCGACAATCTCCGTGGGATCGACCCTTACTCACGTAAGGTTTATTACTTGGACGACCCAGTGCACTTGCTGGTTAGTTGTGCGGAGTTGTGAAAAAGAATTGAGATTATGAACGTGCGTACCAAGTTGTTGGCGTAGTTGAGATCACAATTTCGTGCACCAAGTTTTTGGCGCCGTTGCCGGGGATTGTTTGAGTTTGGACAACTGACGGTTCATCTTGTTGCTCAGATTAGGTAATTTTATTTTATTTATAAGCTTTTTATTTTCAAAAAATTTTCAAAAAAAATATAAAATAAATAAATTATTCTATGTCTTCAGAATTCTTAAGAATGAATTCTAGAGTTTCATGATGATATTTTGAAGTCTGGCTGGCTGTGAAGCCATGTCTAATCTTTTGGACCGAGGTTTCAACTTATCATCACAAGAGCTTGTTGATTTCTTTGCTGTTGAATGTAATGATCTGCTAAAGCTTGGCTGGCCATTGGCCATGTCTAGTGTTTTGGACCGAAGCTTTCACTGAAAGCTTGGCTGGCTAGTAAACCATGTCTAATTCCTGGATCGGAGCTTTAGACTAACATTGCATGATTCTTGGAATTCTTATTAAAAATTTTGAAATCTTTATTTTCTTTTCCAAAATAATTTTCAAAAAATACAAAAAAAAATTTAATAAAGTCATAAAACCAAAAAGAATTTTGTGTTTCTTGTTTGAGTCTTGTGTCAATTTTCAAGTTTGGTGTCAGTTGCATTTTCTTCAAATTCCTAAAAATTTTCGAAGATCCATGCATGTGTCCTTCATAATCTTCAAGTTGTTCTTGATGATTTTCTTTGTTTGATATTTGCATTTTTATGTTTTGTGTCTTTTCTTGTTTTTCATAAGCATTTTCAATTTGTTAGTGTCTAAATATTGAAAATTTATAAGTTTGGTGTCTTGCATGTGTGTCTTTTCTTAAAAAATTTTCCAAAATAAGTTCTCGGTGTTCATCTTGACATTCAAAGTGTTCTTGGTGTTCATCTTGACATTCAAAGTGTTCTTGCATGCATCATGTGTTTTGATCTTGAATTTTCATGTTTTGAGTCATTTTGATGTTCTTCTCTCTCCTCATTAAAAATTCAAAAATAAAAATATCTTTCTCTTATTCTTCTCATAAATTTCGAATATTTGAGTTGACTTTTTCAAAACTTTTCAAAATTTAGTTGTTTTTTATGAGTCAAATCAAATTTTCAATTTAAAAATCCTATCTTTTCAAAACTTTTTCAAAAATCAAATCTTTTTCAAATTTCTTCTTAATATTTTCGAAAATTTCAAAATGTTTTCAAAATCTTTTTCTTATCTTTTTTCGAATTTAATGCTAACAATTAATATCATTGATTAAAAAATCTCAATTTATTACTTGCCTAGTAAGAAAGGTCCAATCTTTAAATTTTAAAATCATATCTTTTTGTTTCTTGTTAGTCAAGTAATCAACTTTAATTTCAAAATCTTTTCTAACTTCTTATCTTTTCAAAATTGATTTTCAAATCTTTTTCAATTAACTGCTTGATTTTTTGTTTGATTTTAAAAGTTTTCTATTTCAATCATATCTTTTCTCTAAAATTTGAAAACTAAATGAATTAGTTACTATTTCTTATCTTTTTCAAATTTTATTTTATTTCTTCTCTTAATTTTTGAATACTAACCAATAATTAAAATAAAAACAAAAATATTTTTTTTATTTTAATTTAAATTCGAACCCCCTCTCCCTCTCTGTGTTCGAATTTCTCTCTTCTCTTCTTCTACTCACATAAAGGAATCTCTATACTTTGACATAGAGGATTCCATATTTTCTGTTCTCTTCTTTTTCATATGAGCAGGAACAGGAATAAAGACATTCTTATTGAAGCTGATCCTGAACCTGAAAGGACTCTTAAGAGGAAACTAAGAGAAGCTAAAGCACAACCCTCTGGCGAGGACCTGACAGAAATTTTCGAAAAAGAAGGAGACATGGCCGAACCTAATAACAATGGTGGAGATGCAAGGAAGATGCTTGGTGACTTTATTGCACCCTCTTCCAACTTCTATGGAAGAAGCATCTCAATTCCTGCAATTGGAGCAAACAACTTTGAGCTTAAGCCTCAATTAGTTTCTCTAATGCAGTAGAATTGCAAGTTTCATGGACTTCCAATGGAAGATCCTCATCAGTTTTTAGCTGAATTCTTGCAAATCTGTGACACTGTCAAGATCAATGGAGTTGATCCCGAGGTCTACAGGCTTATGCTTTTCCCTTTTGCTATAAGAGACAGAGCTAGAACATGGTTGGATTAACAACCTAAGGAAAGCCTGAACACTTGGGAAAAGCTGGTCAGTGCTTTCCTGGCTAAATTCTTTCCACCTTAAAAGATGAGCAAGCTGAGTGAAAATCCAAACCTTCAGACAGAAGGAAGGTGAGTCCCTCTATGAAGCTTGGGAAAGATATAAGCAACTGATCAAAAGGTGTCCTACTGATATGCTTCCAGAATGGAGCATCATATGTATATTCTATGATGGTCTGTCTGAGTTGTCAAAAATGTCATTGGACCATTCTGCAGGAGGATCTCTTCATCTGAAAACCCCTGTAGAAGCTCAGAAACTCATTGAAATGGTTGCAAATAACCAGTTCATGTACACCTCTGAGAGGAATCCTATAAACAATGGGATGCCTCAGAAGAAGGGATTTCTTGAAATTGATACTCTGAATGCCATATTAGCTCAGAACAAAATATTGACTCAGCAAGTCAATATGATTTCTCAAAGTCTGAATGGATTACAAGCTGCATCCAACAGTACTAAAGAAGCATCTTCTGAAGAAGAAGCTTATGATCCTGAGAACCCTGCAATGGCAGAGGTGAATTTCATGGGAGAACCCTATGAAAACACCTATAATCCTTCATGGAGAAATCATCCAAATTTCTCAAGGAATGACCAACAGAAGCCACAACAAGGCTTCAACAATAATGGTGGAAGAAATAGGTTTAGCAATAGCAAGCCTTTTCCATCATCTTCTCAGCAACAGATAGAGAATTCTGAACAGAGCCATTCTAGCTTGGCAACCATAGTCGCTGATCTATCCAAGACCACACTAAGTTTTATAAATGAAACAAGGTCCTCCATTAGAAATTTGGAAGCACAGGTGGGTCAGCTGAGTAAGAAGATTACTGAAACTCCTCCCAGTACTCTCCCAAGCAACACAGAGGAAAATCCCAAGAGAGAGTACAAGGCCATAACCATGACCAACATGGCCGAACCTGGAGAGAGTGAGGAGGACGTGAGTCCCAGTGAGAAAAGCCTCATGGAACGTCCTCTGGACAGAAAAGAGTTTTCCTTTGCGGAACCAAAGGAATCTGAGGCTCATAAAGAGACCATAGAGATTCCATTAAACCTCCTTCTGCCATTCATGAGCTCTGATGAATATTCTTCCTCTGAAGAGGATGAAGACATCACTGAAGAGCAAGTTGCTAAATATCTAGGAGCAATCATGAAGCTGAATGCCAAGTTATTTGGTAATGAGACTTTGGAGGATGAACCCCCTTGTTCACCAATAAACTGAGTGCATTAATGAGGCAAACATTACCTCAGAAGAAACCGGATCCCGAAAAATTCTTCATACCTTGTACCATAGGCACCATGACCTTTGAGAAGGCTCTGTATGACCTGGGGTCAGGGATAAACCTCATGCCACTTTCTGTAATGGAGAAACTGGGAATCATTGAGGTACAAGCTGCAAGAATATCACTAGAGATGGCAGACAAATCAATGAAATAGGCTAATGGACTAGTAGAGGACGTGCTAGTAAAGGTTGAAGGCCTTTACATCCCTGCTGACTTCATAATCCTAGACACTGGGAAGGATGAGGATGAATCCATCATCCTTGGCAAACCCTTCCTAGCCACAGCAAAAGCTGTGATTGATGTTAACAGAGGAGAGTTGGTCCTTCAGTTGAATGAGGACTACCTTGTATTCAGGACTCAAGGTTCTCTTTTTGTAACCATGGAGAGTAAGCATGAAAAGCTTCACTCAATACAGAGTCAAACAAAATCCCCACATTCAAACTCTAAGTTTGGTGTTGGGAGGCCACAACCAAACTCTAAGTTTGGTGTTGAGAGGCCACAACCCTGCTCTGATTATCTGTGAGGCTCCATGAGAGCTCACTGTCAAGCTATTGACATTAAAGAAGCGCTTATTGGGAGGCAACCCAATGTTATTTAATTATATCTATTTATTTTCCGTTGCTATTTTATATTTTCTTTAGGTTGATGATCATGTGATGTCACAAAAACAACTGAAAAATCAAAAACAGAATGAAAAACAGCATTAAAAATAGCACACCCTGGAGGATAAGCTTACTGGCGTTTTAACGCCAGTAAGAAGCATCAGACTGGCGTTTAACGCCAGAAAGAAGCATCAAGTTGGCGTTAAACGCCAAGAAAGGGAGAAAAGCTGGCGTTTAAGGCCAGAAACAAGCAGCAGTCTGGCGTTAAACGCCAGGATTGCACTCTAAGGGCGTTTACACGCATAAATGAAGCAGGGATGATAAGTCCCTGACCCCTCAGGATCTGTGGACCCCACAGGATCCCCACCTAACCCTCTCCCTCCATCTCCTCCATCTTCTTCTTCTTCTTCTCCTCCTTTCTTTCATCTTTTGCTCGAGGACGAACAAACTTTTAAGTTTGGTGTGGTAAAAGCATTGCTTTTTGTTTTTCCATAACCATTTATGGCACCTAAGGCTGGAGAAACCTCTAGAAAGAGGAAAGGGAAGGCAAAAGCTTCCACCTCCGAGTCATGAGAGATGGAGAGATTCATCTCATAAGCCCATTACTAAAAAGAGGATGGAGCAAATAAGAGAGCCCACTCATGGACCTCAACAAGAGCATGAGGAAATTCCTCATCATGAAATCCCTTAGATGCCTCAAGCGATGCACTTTCCTCCACAAAACTATTGGGTGCAAATTAACACCTCCTTAGGAGAATTAAGTTCCAACATGGGATAACTAAGGGTGGAGCACCAAGAGCACTCCATCATTCTCCATGAGATTAGAGAATATCAAAGAGCTATAAGGGAGGAGCAACAAAGGCAAGGAAGAGACATAGAGGAGCTCAAGAGCACCATTGGTTCTTCAAGAGGAAGAAGATGCCACCCTCACTAAGGTGGACCCGTTCCTTAATCTCCTTGTCTATTTATTTTTTCTATTTTCATTCTCTATGCTTTATTTTTATTTATGTTTGTGTCTTATTACATGATCATTAGTGTCTAGTGTCTATGCCTTAAAGCTATGAATGTCCTATGAATCCATCACCTTTCTTAAATGAAAAATATTCTAAAAGCAAAAGAACAAGAAGTACATGAATTTCGAATTCATCCTTGAGATTAGTTTAATTATTTTGATGTGGTGGCAATACTTTTTGTTTTCTGAATGAATGCTTGAACAGTGCATATTTTTGATATTGTTGTTCATGAATGTTAAAATTGTTGGCTCTTAAAAGAACAATGAAAAAGGAGAAATGTTATTGATAATCTGAAAAATCATAAAATTGATTCTTGAAGCAAGAAAAAGCAGTGAAGAACAAGGCTTGCGAAAAAAATGGCGAAAAAAAAAGAAAGAAAAAGAAAAAGCAAGTAGAAAAAGCCAAAAGCTCTTTAAACCAAAAGGCAAGAGCAAAAATCCAGTAACCCTTTAAACTAAAAGGCAAGGGTAAAAAGGATCCAAGGCTTTGAGCATCAGTGGATAGGAGGGCCTAAAGGAATAAAATCCTGGCCTAAGCGGCTAAACCAAGCTGTCCCTAACCATGTGCTTGTGGCGTAAAGATGTCAAGTGAAAAGCTTGAGACTAAGCGGTTAAAGTCGTGATCCAAAGTAAAAAGAGTGTGATTAAGAACCATGGACACCTCTAATTGGGGACTCTAGCAAAGCTAAGTCACAATCTGAAAATGTTCACCCAGTTATGTGTCTGTGGCATTTATGTATCCGGTGGTAATACTGGAAAACAAAGTGCTTAGGGCCACGACCAAGACTCATGAAGTAGCTGTGTTCAAGAATCAACAAACTGAACAAGGAGAATCAATAACACTATCTAAATTCTGAGTTCCTATAGATGCCAATCATTCTGAACTTCAAAGGATAAAGTGAGATGCCAAAACTATTCAGAGGCAAAAAGCTACTAGCCCCGCTCATCTAATTGGAGCTAAGTTTCATTGATATTTTGGAATTTATAAGTATATTTTCTTCTTTTTATCCTATTTGATTTTCAGTTGCTTGGGGACAAGCAACAATTTAAGTTTGGTGTTGTGATGAGCGGATAATTTATACGCTTTTTGACATTATTTTCAGGTAGTTTTCAGTATGTTTTAATTACTTTTTAGTATATTTTTATTAGTTTTCATTCAAAATTCACATTTTTGGACTTTACTATGAGTTTGTGTGTTTTTCTATGATTTCAAGTATTTTCTGGCTGAAATTGAGGGACTTGAGCAAAAATCTGATTCAGAGGCTGAAAAAGGACTGCAGATGCTTTTGGATTCTGACATCCCTGCACTCGAAATGGATTTTCTGAAGCTACAGAAACCCAATTGGTGCACTCTCAATTGCGTTGGAAAGTACACATCTAGGGCTTTCCAGCAATATATAATATTCCATACTTTTCCCGAGTTTTGATGACGCAAACTGGCGTTCAAACGCCAACTTCCTACCTTATTCTGAAGTTAAATGCCAGAAACATGTTACAAACCAGAGTTAAACGCCACAAACAGGCTGCAACCTGGCGTTTAACTCCAAGAGAAGTGGTGCATGAAATTGTGATCATCAATGGTGCCAACAACTTGGTACGCACAATTGTAATCTCAACTCTTTGTCACAACTCCGCACAACTAACCAGCAAGTGCACTGGGTCGTCCAAGTAATAAACCTTACGTGAGTAAGGGTCGATCCCACGGAGATTGTCGGCTTGAAGCAAGCTATGGTCATCTTGTAAATCTCAGTCAGGCGGATTCAAATGGTTATGGAGAATTGATAATTAAAATATGAATAAAACATAAAATAAGATAGAGATACTTATGTAATTCATTGGTAGGAATTTCAGATAAGTGTATGAAGATGCTTTGTTCCTTCTGAACCTCTGCTTTCCTATTGCCTTCTTCCAATCATTCATACTCCTTTCCATGGCAAGCTTATGTTGGGTTTCACCGTTGTCAATAGCTACCTCCCGTCCTCTCAGTGAAAATGGTCCAAATGCGCTGTCACCGCACGGCTAATCAGCTGTTGGTTCTCGATGATGTTGGAATAGGATCCATTGATCCTTTTGCATCTGTCATTATGCCCAACACTCGCGAGTTTGAAGCTCATCACAGTCATCCCTTCCCAGATCCTACTCGGAATACCACAGACAAGGTTTAGACTTTCCGGATCTCAAGGATGCTGCCAATTGATTCTAGCCTATACCACGAAGACTCTGATCTCATGGAATGGAAGGCTCAGTTGTCAGGCGAGGCAACCATGCGTCATGAACCAGGAGGCTAAGAGATACGCACTCTAGCTATTGCAAGTAGAACGAAAGTGGTTGTCAGGCACGCGTTCATAGGTGAGAATGATGATGAGTGTCACGGATCATCACATTCATCAGGTTGAAGAACAAGTGAATATCTTAGAGAAGAAGTAGGCGGGAATTGAATAGAAAAATAGTAGTAATTGCATTAATTCATGAAGAACACCAAAGCTCCACACCTTAATCTATGGTGTGTAGAAACTCCACCGTTGAAGATACGTAAGAACAAGGCCTAGGCATGGCCGAGAGGCCAGCCCCAAAACGTCTAAGATAGCATAAGGCTAATCAAAGATCTCTAAATACAATAGCAAAAGGTCCTATTTATAGAAAACTAGTAACCTAGGGTTTACAAAAATGAGTAAATGATGCAGAAATCCACTTTCGGGCCTACTTGGTGTGTGCTTGGGCTGAGCATTAGAGCTTTCACATGTAGAGACTTTTCTTGGAGTTAAACGCCAGCTTTTGTGCTAGTTTGGGCGTTTAGCTCCAGCTTTTATGCCAGTTCTGGCGTTTTGACGCCAGAATTTCTATGCTGATTGGAACGCCGGTTTGGGCCATCAAATCTTGGGCAAAGTATGGACTATTATATATTGTTGGAAAGCCCAGGATGTCTACTTTCAAACACAATTAAGAGCTCGCCAATTGAGCTTCTGTAGCTCCAGAAACTCCACTTCGAGTGCAGGGAGGTCAGAATCCAACAGCATCTGTAGTCCTTTTTCATCCTCTGAATCAGATTTTTGCTCAGGTCCTTCAATTTCAGCCAGAAAATAACTGAAATCACAAAAAAACACACAAACTCATAGTAAAGTCCAGAAATGTGATTTTCATTTAAAAACTAATAAAAACTAACTAAAATAAACTAAAAACATACTAAAAATAATGGCAAAAAACGTATAAATTATCCGCTCATCACAACACCAAACTTAAATTGTTGCTTGTCCCCAAGCAACTAAAAATCAAATAGGATAAAAAGAAGAGAATATACAATGAATTCCAAAAACATCTATGAAGATTAGTCTTAATTAGATGAGCGGGGCTATTAGCTTTTTACTTTTGAATAGTTTTGGCATCTCACTTTTTCCTTTGAAGTTCAGAATGATTGGCATCTATAGGAACTCAGAATTCAGATAGTGTTATTGATTCTCCTAGTACAGTATTTTGATTCTTGAACACAGTTACTTTATGAGTCTTGGCCGTGACCCTAAGCATTTTGTTTTCCAGTATTACCACCGGATACATAAATGCCATAGACACATAACTGGGTGAACATTTTCAGATTGTGACTTAGCTTTGCTAGAGTCCCCAATTAGAGGTGTCCAGAGCTCTTAAGCACACTCTTTTTGCTTTGGACCACGACTTTAACTGCTCAGTCTCAAGTTTTCACTTGACACCTTCACGCCACAAGCACATGGTTAGGGACAGCTTGGTTTAGCCGCTTAGGCCAGGATTTTATTCCTGTGGGCCCTCTGATGCACGAAAACTTGTCTCTCAACAGATTTCCCTCGGCAAGTATACTGAATTATCGTCAAGTAAAAACTCACAATAGAGTGAGGTCGAATCCCGCAGGGATTGATTGGTCAAGCAACTTTAATTGGAGGAATGTTCTAGTTGAGCTAAGTAGAATTTGATTGGAAAATTGCAGGAAATTAAATGGCGGGAAAGTAAATGGCAGAAATTGTAATAGCTAGAAATAAAGAACTGAATGTAAATGACGGAAAGTAAATTGCAGAATCTTAAATTGGGAATAGGGAAGATGAACATAAAAGTAAATGGCAGAAAGTAAAGAGAATGGGTAAGATCAGAAATGGGGGATTCCTTGGGCTCAGGAGATGTTGTATTCTCCGGATCAAGTTCATTCTCATCTCTTCCTCAATCAATGCATTCATTGATCTCCTTGGCAATCTTAAGTGATTGGATTCCAATTCCTTGGCAACCCAATCTCTCAAATCTTGATCAATAGCCAATTCCTTGGTCTAATTGCTCATGAGAATAGATGAAGTATGGTCACTGATTATACCACATATATTCCCAAATCAAAGTATTGGTAGGATTATATGTCACCATATCCATCCAAACCCCAATTTGGTCCAACATGAGAAAGCATTTCTAGCATGATCTCTTCATTCCTCTTCCAAGGTCCGAAGAGATCCAAGTATGAATAGCTTCTTTTCCAAGATAACTACCCAATAGGATGAAGATTGAAAGCTTTCTAGTAAAATCAAGAGAAAAGAAAGAAGAAGAATAATGAAAACTATTATTGATCCATCAAATTACAACAGAGCTCCCTAACCCAATGAAAGGGATTTAGTTGTTCATAGCTCTGGGAATGGAAAGCGTAAGTGTAAAGTACATTATGAAAACTAAAATTAGAAGTTTCAAAGAAAGTAAAATATACAGAGTGTAGTTCTCCAAAATGCCAAAAAGCTCTTTTCACTAGTTCAAAACTACTCCTATATATACTACTCTTCTGATCTTCTAGTTGGCTCTTCAAGTCTTGGATATGGGCCTTTGGATCTTTAGTTGAAGCAGTTGCAGTCTTCAGTGGGCTCAGCTTTGCTTGCAGAGAAAGTGTGAGTTAGGCATGGACGTTAGTTAGGATGTTAGTGGTGTTAACGTTAAGTGAAAATGTGGGTTCGAGAACATTAGTAACGATCACCTTTTTCACTAACGTTCCTAACCCAAGTTGGTCCACGTTAACTTCAACGTTAGTGGCACTAACGTGACCACTAACGTTGCCTCTTGGTCCTTTGCAAACGTTATTAGCATTCACCTTTTCCAATAACGTTTGCTTGTTGCCCTTCCTCCCTATGTTAGTGTCCACATTAGTGTAGCTAACGTGACCCCTAACGTGGGCATGCCTCAGCTTCGAGAGCGTTAGTGACACTTACCTTTGTCACTAACGCTCCAAACGCCCCTTCTCACATTAGTGCCTCACGTTAATTGTATTAACGTGGCCACTAACGTGGTGTTGATTTCCATATCCAACGTTAGTGACAAAGGGGAGTGTCACTAACGTTGGCTCTTCATTTCTTTCCTCCACGTTAGCTTCCACGTTAACGTAGTTAACGTGGCAACTAACGAGGGCTATGATGGCTCACGAAGCCATTATTGGCGATCCCTTTTCTTATTAACGTTGCAAGCTAACTCCCATCCCACGTTAATGGTCACGTTCGTTAGACTAACGTGGCTATTAACGTGGCATCTTCCTTGCTTCCTTTGTCCTGAAATCAAGCAAGTAAAGTGCATCAAAGCTAGGTTCTAACTAATGAGATCATGCATCATCCATTTTATCATTCAATTCATGCATAATTCTCATAAAATCATATAAGATTCACAATGTTTGCTTGAATTAAGATGTAAGTGATTATCTACCCAAAACTTGCTTATTAACTAAGAAAATGCATGAAACTACCCTAAAATAGTAAAGAAAAGGTCAGTGAAACTGGCCAAAATGCCCTGGCATCACCCTCCTATCCACTGATGCTCAAAGACTTGGATCCTTTTTATTTTACCCTTGCCTTTTGGTTTAAAGGGCTATTGGCTTTTTCTGCTTGCTTTTTCTTTCTTTTCTTTCTTTTTTTTTCGCATATATTTTTTTCTGCAAGCTTTTCACTGCTTTTTCTTGCTTCAAGAATCATTTTTATGATTTTTTCAGATTATCAAATAACATTTATCCTTTTCCCTCATTCTTTCAAGAGCCAACAATTTTAACAATCTTAAACAACAAATTCAAAAAATATGCACTGTTCAAGCATTCATTCAGAAAAACAAAAGTATTGCCACCACATCAAAATAATTAAATTGTTTTAAAATTCGAAATTCATGCACTTCTTTTTCTTTTTCAATTAAAAACACTTTTTATTTAAGAAAGGTGATGGATTCATATGCATAGCTTCAAGGCATAGACACTAAGACACTAGTGATCATGTAATAAAGACACAAACATAGATAAACATAAAGCATAAAAATTCGAAAAACAGAAAATAAAAAACAAGGAAATTAAAGAATGGGTCCACCTTAGTGATGGCGGCTTGTTATTCCTCTTGAACATCTTATGTAGTGCTTGAGCTCCTCAATGTCTCTTCCTTGCCTTTGTTGCTCCTCTCTCATGATTCTTTGATCTTCTCTAATTTTATGAAGGAGGATGGAATGCTCTTGGTGCTCCACCCTTAGTTGTCCCATATTGGAACTTAATTCTCCTAGAGAGGTGTTAATTTGCTCCCAATAATTTTGTGAAGGAAAATGCATCCCCTGAGGCATCTTAGGGATTTCATGATGAGGAATTTTCTCATGCTCTTGTCCATGAGTGGGATCTCTTGTTTGCTCCATCCTTTTCTTAGTGATGGGCTTGTCCTCATCAATGAGGATGTCTTCCTCTATGTCAATTTCAGCTGAATTGCAAAGGTGACAAATAAGATGAGAGAAGGCTAACCTTGACAAAGTAGAGGACTTGTCCGCCACCTTGTAGAGTTCTAGAGATATAACCTCATGAACTTCTACTTCCTCTCCAATCATGATGCTATAGATCATGATGGCCTGGTCTATAGTAACTTCAGACCAGTTGCTAGTGGGAATGATTGAGCGTTGGATGAACTCCAACCATCCCCTAGCCACGGGCTTGAGGTCATGCCTTCTTAGTTGAACCAGCTTCCCTCTTGAATCTCTCTTCCATTGAGCACCCTCTTCACAAATGTCTATGAGGACTTGGTCCAATCTTTGATCAAAGTTAACCCTTCTAGTGTAGGGGTGTGCATCTCCTTGCATCATGGGCAAGTTGAATGCCAACCTTACATTTTCCGGACTGAAATCTAAGTATTTCCTCCGAACCATTGTAAGCCAATTCTTTGGGTCCGGGTTCACACTTTGATCATGGTTCTTGGTGATCCATGCATTGGCATAGAACTCTTGAACCATTAAGATCCCGACTTGTTGAATGGGGTTGGTGAGAATTTTCCAACCTCTTCTTCGAATCTCATGTCGGATCTCCGGGTATTCACCCTTTTTGAGCTTGAAAGGGACCTCGGGGATCACCTTCTTCTTGGACACAACATCATAGAAGTAGTCTTGATGGACCTTTGAGATGAATCTTTCCATCTCCCATGACTCGGAGGTGGAAGCTTTTGCCTTCCCTTTTCTCTTTCTAGAGGTTTCTCCGGCCTTAGGTGCCATAAATGGTTATGGAAAAATAAAAAACAATGCTTTTACCACACCAAACTTAAAAGGTTTGCTCGTCCTCGAGCAAAAGAAGAATGAAGAGAGTAGAGGAAGAAAAAATAGAGGAGATAGAGGGAGGTTAGTGTTTCGGCCAAGGGGGAGAAGTAGTGTTTAAGATGTGTGAAAAAGAAGGGGTGAAGAGTGGTTTATATAGGAGTGGGGAGAGGGTAAGGTTCGGCCATGTATGGTGGGATTGGGAGGAAAAGTGGTTTGAATTTGAATGGTGAGGTAGGTAGGATTTATGATGGAGGGATGTGGATTGGTGAAGGGTTTATGGAGAAGAGGGTATGATTTGATAGGTGAAGGGTTTTTTGGGGAAGAGGTCTTGAGGTGATTGGTGAAGGGTATTTAGAGAAGAGTATTATGAAAAGGTGTGAAGAAGAGAGAGAGTGAGTTGAGGTTGGTGGGGATCCTGTGGGGTCCACAAATCTTGAGGTGTCAAGGATTTCTCATTCCTGCACCAATTAGGCTTGCAAAATGCCCATTGCTGCCAATCCTGGCGTTAAACGCCAGGTTACTGCCCATTTCTGGCATTTAACGCCAGCTTCTTGCCTTTTTCTGGCGTTAAACGCCAGTCTGGTGCCCATTTCTGGCGTTAAACGCCCAGAATGGTGCCAGACTGGGCGTTTAACACCCATTCTGCTACCCTTACTGGCGTTTAAACGCCAGTAGGCTTCTCCTCCAGGGTGTGCTATTTTTCATTCTATTTTTCAGTTTGTTTTTTCTTTTTCTATTGTTTTTGTGATTTCACATGATCATCAACCTACAAAAAACATAAAATAACAATGGAAAATAGAAATTTAACATAGATAAGTAAAATTGGGTTGCCTCCCAACAAGCGCTTCTTTAATGTCAGTAGCTTGACAGTGGGCTCTCATGGAGCCTCACAGATACTCAGAGCATGATGATGGCCTCTCAACACCAAACTTAGAGTTTGGTTGTGGCCTCTCAACACCAAACCTAGACTTTGAATGTGGGGGTTTTGTTTGACTCTGTATTGAGAGAAGCTTTTCATGCTTCTTCTCCGTGGTTACAAAGGGAGATCCTTGAGCCTTAAACACAAGGGAGTCCTCATTCACTTGAAGGACCAATTCTCCTCTGTCAACATCAATCACAGCTTTTGCTATGGCTAGGAAGGGTCTACCAAGGATGATGGATTCATCCATACACTTCCCAGTGTCTAGGACTATAAAATCAGCAGAGATGTAGTGGCCTTCAACCTTTACCAAGACATCCTCTACAAGTCCATAAGCCTATTTCCTTGAATTGTCTGCCATCTCTAGTGAGATTCTTGCAGCTTGTACTTCAAGGATCCCTAGCTTCTCCATTACAGAGAGAGGCATGAGGTTTATGCTTGACCCTAGGTCACACAGAGCCTTCTCAAAGGTCATGATGCCTATGGTACAAGGTATTGAGAACTTTCCAGGATCCTGTCTCTTTAGAGGTAATTTCTGCCTAGTCAAGTCATCCAGTTCTTTGGTGAGCAAGGGGGATTCATCTTCCCAAGTCTCATTACCAAATAACTTGGCATTTAGCTTCATGATTGCTCCAAGGTACTTAGCAACTTGTTCTTCAGTAACATCTGCATCCTCTTCAGAGGAAGAATACTCATCAGAGCTCATGAATGGCAAAAGTAAATTCAATGGAATCTCTATGGTCTCAGTGTGAGCCTCAGATTTCCATGGTTCCTCATTAGGGAACTCCTTAGAGGCCAATGGACGTCCATTGAGGTCTCCCTCAGTGGAGATCACTGCCTCTTCCTCCTCTCCAGGTTCGGCCGTGTGAGTTATGTTGATGTCCTTACACTCTCCTTTTGGATTCACTTCTGTATTGCTTGGAAGAGTACTAGGAGGGAGTTCAGTAACTTTATTACTTAGCTGACCCACCTGTGCGTCCAAATTTCTAATGGAGGACCTTGTTTCAGTCATGAAACTTTGAGTGGTTTTAAATAAATCAGAGACTACAGTTGCTAATTCAGAGTGGTTCTGCTTAGAATTCTCTGTTTGTTGCTGAGAAGATAATGGAAAAGGTTTGCCAATGCTAAACCTATTTCTTCTACCATTATTGTTGTTGAAGCCTTGTTGAGGCCTCTTTTGATCCTTCCATGAGAGGTTTGGATGATTTCTCCATGAAGGATTATAGGTGTTTCCATAGGTTTCTCCCATGTAATTCACCTCTTCCATTGCTGGGTTCTCAGGATCATAAGCTTCTTCTTCAGATGAAGCTTCTTTGGTACTGACTGTTGCTGCTTGCATTCCAGACAGACTCTGAGAAATCATATTGACTTGCTGAGTCAATATTTTGTTCTGAGCCAATATGGCATTCAGAGTGTCAATCTCAAGAACTACTTTCTTCTGAGGCGTTCCATTGTTCACAGGATTCCTCTCAGAGGTGTACATGAATTAGTTATTTGCAACCATTTCAATGAGTTCCTGAGCTTCTGCAGACGTCTTCTTCAGATGAAGAGATCCTCCAGTAGAGCTGTCCAATGACATCTTGGACAGTTCAGACAGACCATCATAGAAGATACCTATGATGCTCCATTCTGAAAGCATGTCAGAAGGATACCTTCTGATCAATTGCTTGTATCTTTCCCAAGCTTCATAGAGTGATTCACCTTCCTTCTGTCTGAAGGTTTGGACTTCCACTCGAAGCTTTCTCAATTTTTGAGGTGGAAAGAACTTTGCCAAGAAGGCATTGACTAGCTTTTCCCAAGAGTTCAGGCTTTCTTTAGGTTGTGAATTCAACCATGTTCTAGCTCTGTCTCTTACAGCAAAGGGGATGAGCATAAGCTTGTAGACCTCGGGATCAACCCCATTGGTCTTGACAGTGTCACAGATTTGCAAGAATTCAGCTAAGATCTGATGAGGATCTTCCAATGGAAGTCCATGAAACTTGCAATTCTGTTGCATCAGAGAAACTAATTGAGGCTTAAGCTCAAAGTTGTTTACTCCAATGGAAGGGATTGAGATGCTTCTCCCATAGAAATCGGGAGTAGGTGCAGTAAAGTCACCAAGCACCTTCCTTGCATTGTTGGCATTGTTGTTGTTTTCAGCTGCCATGGCTTCTTCTTGTTTGAAAAGCTCTGTTAGGTCCTCTATAGAGAGTTGTACTTTAGCTTCTTTTAGCTTTCTCTTCAAGGTTCTTTCAGGTTCAGGATCAACTTCAACAAGAATGCCCTTGTCCTTGCTCCTGCTCATATGAAAAGAGAGGAGAAGAAAATATAGAATCCTCTATGTCATAGTATAGAGATTCCTTGAGGTGTCAGAGAAAAATGAAAATAGAAGGATGAGGTAGAGAAGAGAGAATTCGAACTTATCAAGAGGGATAGAGTTCAAATTGTACATTGAGGAGGAGTGTTAGTCCATTAAATAGAAGGATTTGAGAAGAGGGGAAGAATTTTTGAAATTAAAGTAAAAATATTTTGAAATAATTAAAAGAAATTTTGAAAATTTGGTAAATGATTTTCGAAAACTAAGATTGGGAAAGAAATTAAGTGATTTTTGAAAAAGATTTTGAAATTAGAAATAAAAAAGATATGATTGAAAGTTATTTTGAAAAAGATGTGATGGAGAAGATATGATTGAGAAGATATGATTGAAGATCAAATTAAAAAGAAGAAGGTTTTTAAAATTAAAGTTGATTACTTGACTAACAGGAAATTAAAAGATATGATTCTAGAATTAAAATTTGATCCTTTCTTAATAGGCAAGTAACAACTTGAAAATTTTGAATTAAATCATTAATTGTAGCAAGGATTTTTGAAAATAGTAATAAATAAAAAAATTGAAAGAAATTGATTTTGAAAAGATATGATTGAAAAGATATGATTTGAAAAAGATTTGAAAAAAAATTATGAAAATTTGAAAAAGATTTGAATTAAAAACAAAATCTTTCCTCTAGTGTCCTCCTGGTGTTAAACGCCCAGAATGGCATCCATTCTAGCGTTTAACCCTCAAAATGCTACCTTTTTGGGCGTTTAACACCCAGCCAGGTACCCTAGCCGGCATTTAAATGCCAGTTTTCCTTCTTCACTGGGCGTTTTGAACGCCCAGTTTTTTTCTGTGTAATTCCTCTGTATTATTGACTTGAAAAGATAAAATTTTAAAAATTTTTTAAATTTTTAATGATGAGAAACATTAAAAAAAATGCAACTAAGATCAAATAAACAATGCATGCAGGACACCAAACTCAGAAGTTTGTATACTAAGGACTATAATAATTTAAAAATGCATGTAAGAAACAACAAAAGACACAAAATAAGAGAAATTAAAGATCAGAGCACTGAAATCATCAAGAACAACTTAAAGATCAATGAAGAACATAATGCATGTAATTTTCGAAAATTAGAAGAATGCAATTGACATCAAACTTAAAATTAGACACTAGACTCAAACAAGAAACATAAAATACTTTTGATTTTAAGATTTTATAAATTTTTTTTGTGATTTTTCAAAAATTATATGGAAAAGAAAATAAAGGGATTCAAAATTTTTAATAAGAATTCCAGGAATCATTGCAATGTTAGTCTAAGACTCTGGTCCAGGAATTAGACATGGCTTACTAGCCAGCCAAGCTTTCAGTGAAAGCTTCAGTTCAAAACACTAGATATGGCCAATGGCCAGCGAAGCTTTAGCAGATCATTACTTTCAATAGCAAGATTGATAGAAATCAACAAGCTCTTGTGATGATAAGTTGAAACCTCGGTCCAAACGATTCGACATGGCTTCACAGCCAGCCAGACTTCAACAAATCATCATGAAACTCTAGAATTCATTCTTAAAAACTCTGAGGAACAAAATGGAAAATTTTTTTGTATTTTTGAAATTTTTTTCAAAAATAAAAAGTAAAAAGCTTAAACATAAAATAAAATTACCTAATCTAAGCAACAAGATGAACCGTCAGTTGTCCAAACTCGAACAATCCCCGGAAACGGCGCCAAAAACTTGGTGCACGAAATTGTGATCATCAATGGCGCCAACAACTTGGTACGCACAATTGTAATCTTAACTCTTTGTCACAACTCCGCACAATTAACTAGCAAGTGCACTGGGTCGTCCAAGTAATAAATCTTACGTGAGTAAGGGTCGATCCCACGGAGATTGTCGGCGAGTTTGAAGCTCGTCACAGTCATCCCTTCCCAGATCCTACTCGGAATACCACAGACAAGGTTTAGACTTTTCGGATCTCAAGGATGCTGCCGATTGATTCTAGCCTATACCACGAAGACTCTGATCTCATGGAATGGAAGGCTCGGTTGTCAGGCGAGGCAACCATGCGTCATGAACCAGGAGGCTAAGAGATACGCACTCTAGCTATTGCAAGTAGAACGGAAGTGGTTGTCAGGCATACGTTCATAGGTGAGAATGATGATGAGTGTCACGGATCATCACATTCATTAGGTTGAAGAACGAGTGAATATCTTAGAGAAGAAGTAGGCGTGAATTGAATAGAAAAACAGTAGTAATTACATTAATTCATGAAGAACAGCAGAGCTCCACACCTTAATCTATGGTGTGTAGAAACTCCACCGTTGAAAATACATAAGAACAAGGTCTAGGCATGGCCGAGAGGCCAGCCCCAAAACATCTAAGATATCATAAGGCTAATCAAAGATCTCTAAATACAATAGCAAAAGGTCCTATTTATAGAAAACTAGTAACCTAGGGTTTACAGAAATGAGTAAATGATGCAGAAATCCACTTCCGGGCCCACTTAGTGTGTGCTTGGGCTGAGCATTGGAGCTTTCACGTGTAAAGACTTTTCTTGGAGTTAAACGCCAGCTTTTGTGCCAGTTTGGGCATTTAACTCCAGCTTTTATGCCAGTTCTGGCGTTTTGACGCCAGAATTTCTATGCTGACTTGGAACGCCGGTTTGGGCCATCAAATCTTGGGCAAAGTATGGACTATTATATATTGCTGAAAAGCCTAGGATGTCTACTTTCCAATGAAATTGCAAGAGTGCCAATTGGGCTTCTGTAGCTCCAGAAAATCCACTTCGAGTGCAGGGAGGTCAGAATCCAACAGTATCTGTAGTCCTTTTTCAGCCTCTGAATCAGATTTTTGCTCAGGTCCCTCAATTTCAGCCAGAAAATACCTGAAATCACAGAAAAACACACAAACTCATAGTAAAGTCCAGAAATGTAATTTTCATTTAAAAACTAATAAAAACATAATAAAAACTAACTAAAATAAACTAGAAACATACTAAAAACAATGCCAAAAAGCGTATAAATTATCCGCTCATCAAGAAGTCTCTACACATGTAAAGCTCAATGCTCAGCCCAAGCACACACCAAGTGGGCCCCGAAAGTGGATTTCTGCATCATTTACTTATCTCTGTAAACCCTAGTAACTAGTTTAGTATAAATAGGACTTTTTACTATTGTATTGGAAGTCTTGGTAATTCTGGTTCCCCCTCTGGGGCCGAAGCCAATGAACACCATTATCACTTATGTATTTTTAATGGTGGAGTTTCTACACCCCATAGATCAAGGTGAGGATCTCTGCTGTTCTTCTTGAATTAATGCAAAGTACTATTGTTTTTCTATTCAACTCAAGCTTATTCTTATTCTAAGATATTCATTCGCACACAAGAACATGATGAATGTGATGATTACATGACACTCATCACCATTCTCACTTATGAACGCGTGCCTGACAACCACTCCCGTTCTACATGAAAACAAGCTTGAATGAGTATCTCTTGGATCTCTCTTCAACAATTCACATCGTCTCTCCTGACAACAGAGCATCTGAATCCGAGATTAGAATCTTCATGGTATAGGCTAGAATTTGGCAGCATTCTTGAGATCCAGAAAGTCTAAACCTTGTATGTGGTATTCTGAGTAGGATCTGGGAAGGGATGACTGTAACGAGCTTCAAACTCGCGACTGTGGGGCGCAGTGACAGTGCGCAAAAGGATCATTGGATCTTATTCCAACACGATCAAGAACCAACAGCTGATTAGCCATGCGGTAGCTGTGCCTGGTATTTTTCATCCGAGACGAGAAATCTGACAGTTGATTAGCCGTACAGAAACCGTAGAGGACCATTTTCACTGAGAATACGGGAGGTAGCCATTGACAACGGTGATACCCAACATACAGCTTGCCATGGAAAGGAGTATGAATGATTGAATGGAGGCAGTAGGAAAGCAAAGATTCAGAAGAAACGAGGCATCTCCATACGCTTATCTGAAATTCTCACCAATGAATTACATAAGTATCTCTATCTTATTTTATGTTCTATTTATCTTTTAATCATCAAAACTTCATAACCATTTGAATCTACCTGACTGAGATTTACAAGGATGACCATAGCTTACTTCAAGCCGACAATCTCCGTGGGATCGACCCTTACTCACGTAAGGTTTATTACTTGGACGACTCAGTGCACTTGCTGGTTAGTTGTGCGGAGTTGTGAAAAAGAATTGAGATTATGGACGTGCGTACCAAGTTGTTGGCGCAGTTGAGATCACAATTTCATGCACCAAGGGCCTTGCACTCTTCTCTTCGATTTACCTCAGTGTTGCTTGGAAGAGTGTTGGAGGGTGCCTTGGGTATCCTCTTGCTCAGCTGATCGATCTGTATCTCCAAATTCCGAATAGAAGACCTAGTCTCTGCCATGAAACTATGGGTGGTCTTGGAGAGGTTAGACACTATTGTAGCCAGGTCAGAGAGGCTCCATGTGGGCGTCTCCATCTGCTGTTAAGGGCGTTGGAACTGTCTATTATTGAACCTGTTTTGATTGGTTCCACCCTGATTATTGTTAAAACCTTGTTGAGGCCTCTGCTGATCTCTCCACCCGAAGTTAGGGTGATTCCTCCATCCCTGATTAAAAGTGTTTGAATAGGGATTATTATTATTGGAATTTTTGGAGAAATTTCCCATGTAGTTTACTTCCTCCATGGTGGTCCAAGCATTGTCACCAGTGTCTCCTTCATAGGCTACCTCTTGAGTTGCAACAGCTGAAGCTTGCATCCCATTCAGGTGTTGGGAGATCATGTTAATCTGCTGGGACATAAGCTTATTCTAAGCCAAAATGGCGTCCAGAGTGTCCACCTTCATGACTCTTCTTTTCTGAGTAGTCCCAGTGTTCACAGTGTTTCTCTTAGAAGTGTATGATGAATCCATATTTAACGATGTATTTTGGTTTGATTCGAATGGATTTCATTACATAAACTCACACTTATTCACTAAAATAGCATGCTTTTGTATTTTCTCCCTAAATTGTGCTTGATTATGAAAACATGCTCTTTTGTACTTATTTTGACAAATTTTATTCTGTTTACCTTCTATTCGATACCTTGATGTTATTTGTGAGTGATTTCAGATGAATAAGGTAGAAATGGCTTGGTGAGAATGGAAGAGGAGCATGCATTTGGGAGAAAGCATGAAGAAAATAAAGGAGGAGAGCTCAACTACCCGTGCGTGCGCACAGCTACCCGTGCGTACGCACAAGAACCCAAGCAGAGCGAGTCCAGAGCATCGCGAAGTGTGCGTGCGCACAACCCACTGTGCGTACGCACAAGAGGAAATTCAGCGAAGTGTGCGGATGCATACATCTGTGCGTCCGCACAGGTCCCAGCAGATGCCTCCATTAAAAATGCACGTGACTCGTGATTTTAGGGCTTCCTTGGCCCATTTCTGAAGGCTTGGAGGCTGATTTGAGAGGCTATATGAAGGGGAATGCAACACATAACAAGAGAGCTCACTTTAGATTAGGAAAAACACATTAGGAGTAGTGTAGTGTAGTGTAGTTTTAGGTTTTGCTCTCTTAGGGTTTAATTAGGGTTTTGTAGAATTTTATACTTCAAGTCTTGCTTTTGGATTTTGCAATTTACATTGTAAGTATTCCTTTAATTATCTCTTTCAATTATCATACTTGTTCTACACTTACTTCTATTTTACTTTCCTTTATCAATATATGCTTGGTTTTGCAATTTTAAGTTCTTGTTCATGAATTTAATGTTTGATGCTTATTTTATGTTTGTGGAGTTGCTTTGGTTGCTTGTTATCATTTATGGATCATAACTTTTATTAATTTACCAATTTTGCCATGTTTTGTGAATATGCATACTAGGTGTTTGATAAAATGTCAACCCTAGCTATGGGGTAAATTTCCACCCCTTGGCCTGGGGAAAATGAGTCTATAGATTACTAGAGCCATAATGTCCAACATTTAGTGATAATTCTTGGAAAGTTAGTTGATTCTTATTTCCATTAAAGCTAGCCTTTTATTAACTAGTTTGGTAAGTTGGTTAGAACTTATGGATTAAGGTCAATTATGCTTGCTTGACTTACTCCTCGATGTTTGGGGTTAACTAGGCGAGATTAACTCATGATAATTATCATAGTTGTGGTTAGCAAGGAAAGGATTCCATAACTCATCCCAAGTCAAGGTTTCATTTATGTTTTGAACTACTTTTCCATTACTTTTTAGCCTTACTTGTTTATATCACATACATAGTTCTTTTATTCCTTTATTACTTTATTAATTGCAATTTTGTCTAGTTCTTTTATTTCTTTATTGTTTGATTCTTTATCATTGAAAACCCCTTTTGATCTTCACAACCAAAATTGTGCACTTATTGGCATTAGTTCCTAGGGAGAATAACCCGGGATTTATTTGTGAGTGATTTCAGGCCTTGGAGGCAAGAATGGATGGGAAAAAGTGGAAGAAAGCATGTACAAGGGAGAAAACATGAAGAAAACAAGGAAAAGCACACACAACAAAGTGTGCGTGCGCACAGCTTTACGTGCACGCGCACAAGCGAGAAAATCCATGTGTGCATACGCACACACCTGTGCGTACGCGGTGTGCGTACGCGTACGCACAGGTCAATTTTCAGCCGAGTGTGCGGACGCACGCATCTGTGCGTCCGCACAGGTTCCTACACGTGGTTGCATTAAAGAAACACGTGCCTTACGATTTCTGAGGGCTTTTGGCCCAAAATTTGAAGGCTTGAGGCTGAAATTGGAGTGCTATATAAGGGGGAGCATGGGAGTAATTTTTACATAGTAATTAAGAGTAGGAGTAGTGTAGAGTAGAGAGCTCTTCTAGGGTTTATCAATTTCCATTGTATCATTTTATAGCAAGCTTTGATCTTTCATTTTACTTCTTTAATTGTAAGTACTCTCAATTTACCTTTAATTCAAGCACCTTTACTTTCATTTCCTTTTGGTTCAAGTTACTTTGTTCATATTGCAATTTTGTGTTCCTTGAAGTTTTGATTAATGAATTTTATGTTTCATGCTCTCTTTATGTTTGATTGCTTGTTTATTATTGATATTGTTGATAGCTTGGTTATAGTTTTCATTTTCCTTTACAATTTCCCATATTTTACTTTTATGCACACAAGGTGTTTGTGAAAATGCCAACTTTAAGTTTTGAGTAGATTTTCCTACCTTGGCTTGTGGTTTGAGTTCCTAGGATACTAGAGTCATAATGTCCGACATTTAGTGGTAATTCCTGGGTAGTTAGTTGACTCTTGTTTCCATTGACGCTAGCTTTTTATCAACTAGTTTGGTAAGTTAGCTAGGACTTATGGATTAAGGTCAATTATGCTTGCTTGACTTACTCCTCGATGGTTGGAGTTGACTAGGCGAGATTGACTCATCATAATTACCATAGTTGTGGTTATGGCAATGATAGGATTCCTTGGATCCTCATTCCCAAGTCAAGGTTCTCTTATTGCATTTATAGCATTTTTACTAGTTTCGATCTCATTCCCTTTTTACTTGCATGAATTAACAATTTTGCTCATTCCTTAGTTATTTCATTTCTTAGTTCTTTTAATCTTTAGTTCTTTAATTCAAAACCCCCTTTTCCTCACAACCGAAAGAGAAACACTTCCAATCGCATCCTAGGGAGAACGACCCGGGATTTAAAACTCCCGGTTTATGTTTGGTTTGAATTGTGACATATCTTTAGGAATTAAATTTGAAGTTGAGAGTTAGTTGTTGATTTGGCTATACTTAAAACGAAGTGATTGGTGCACGAAATTTTGATCTCAACGGCCCCAAAAACTTGGTACGCACGATTGTAATCTCAACTCCTTTTCACAACTTCGCACAACTAACCAGCAAGTGCACTGGGTCGTCCAAGTAATAAACCTTACGTGAGTAAGGGTCGATCCCACAGAGATTGTCAGCTTGAAGCAAGCAATGGTCATCCTTGTAAATCTCAATCATGCGGATTCAAATGGCTATGAGGTTTTGATAATTAAAATGTAATTAAAACAGAAAATAAGATAGAGATACTTATGTAATTCATTGGTGAGAATTTCAGATAAGCGTATGGAGATGCTTTGCTCCTTCTGAATCTCTGCTTTCCTACTGCCTTCATTCAATCATTCATACTCCTTTCTATGGCAAGCTGTATGTTGGGGGATCACCGTCGTCAATGGCTACCGTCCGTCCTCTCAGTGAAAATGGACTAAATGCGCTGTCACCAGACGGCTAATCATCTGTCGGTTCTCACTCATGTTGGAATAGGATCCATTGATCATTTTGCGTCTGTCACTACGCCCAACACTTGCGAGTTTGAATCTCATCACAGTCATCCCATCCCAGATCCTACTCGGAATACCACAGACAAGGTTTAGACTTTCCGGATCTCAAAAATATTGGCAATTGATTCTAGCTTATACCACGAAGATTCTAATCTCACGAAATGGAGGGCTCTGTTGTCAGGAGAGGCAACCATGTGTCGTGAACCAGGAGGCCAAGAGATATGCATTCAAGCTTATTTTCATGTAGAACAGAAGTGTTTGTCAGGCACGCATTCATAAGTGAGAATGGTGATGAGTGTCACTTGATCATCACATTCATCATGTTCTTGGGTGCAAATGAATATCTTAGAATAAGAATAAGCTTGAATTGAATAGAAAAACAATAGTACTTTGCATTAATTCATGAGGAACAGCAGAGCTCTACACCTTAATCTATGAGGTGTAGAAACTCCACCGTTGAAAATACATAAGTGATGAAAGTCCAGGCATGGCAATGAGGCCAGCCTCCAAACATGTACGATATGATCTATGATAGCATAAAATTGATCAAGGATCTAAAATAAATCACTAAAAGTAGTTTTTATACTAAACTAGTTGCTAGGGTTACAGAAAATAAGTAACTAAGTGCAGGTAGTGCAGAAATCCACTTCCGGGGCCCACTTGGTGTTTGCTTGGGCTGAGCATTGAAGCTTTCACGTGTAGAGACTCTTCTTGGAGTTAAACGCCAGCTTTGGTGCCAGTTTGGGCATTTAACTCCAGCTTTTATGCCAGTTCTAGCGTTTAACGCCAGAATAGGATAGAAAGTGGGCGTTCAAACGCCGGTTTGCGTTATCAAATCTCGAGAAAATTATGGACTATTATATATTGCTAGAAATCTCAAGATGTATACTTTCCAACGCAATTGAGAGCGCGCCAATTGGGTTTCTGTAGCTCTAGAAAATTCATTTCGAGTGCAGAGAGGTTAGAATCCAACAGCATCTGCAGTCCTTTTTCAGCCTCTGAATCAGATTTTTGCTCAGGTCCCTCAATTTCAGCCAAAAAATACCTGAAATCACAGAAAAATATACAAACTCATAGTAAAGTCTAGAAATGTGATTTTTAAATAAAAACTAATAAAAACATAGTAAAAACTAACTAAAACATACTAAAAATTATGTAAAAACAATGCAAAAAAGCGTATAAATTATCCGCTCATCACAACACCAAACTTAAATTGTTGCTTGTCCCCAAGCAACTAAAAACAAAGTAGGATAAAAAGAAGAGAATATACAATGAATTGCAAAGACATCTTTGAAGATCAGTCTTAATTAGATGAGCGGGGCTCTTAGCTTTTTGCTTCTGAACAGTTTTGGCATCTCACTTTATCCTTTGAAGTTCAGAATGATTGGCATCTATAGGAACTCAGAATTCAGATAGTGTTATTGATTCTCCTAGTTTAGTATGTTCATTCTTGAACACAGCTACTTTATGAGTCTTGGCCGTGGCCCTAAGCATTTTGTTTTCCAGTATTACCACCGGATACATAAATGCCACAGACACATACATAACTGGGTGAACCTTTTCATATTGTGACTCAACTTTGCTAGAGTCCCCAATTAGAGGTGTCCAGAGTTCTTAAGCACACTCTTTTTTGCTTTGGACCACGACTTTAACCGCTCAGTCTCAAGCTTTTCACTTCACACCTTCACGCCACAAGCACATGGTTAGGGACAGCTTGGTTTGACCGCTTAGGCCAGGATTTTATTCCTTTGGGCCCTCCTATCCATTAATGCTCAAAGCCTTGGATCCTTTTTACCCTTGCCTTTTGGTTTAAAGGGTTATTGGCTTTTTGCTCTTGCCTTTTGGTTTAAAGAGCTATTGCCTTTTTCTGCTTGATTTTTCTTTTTCTTTGTTTTTCTTTTATTTATTTTTTTGCCTCCCCCCCCCTTTTTTCGCAAGCCTTTGTCTTTCACTGCTTTTTCTTGCTTCAAGAATCAATTTTATAATTTTTCAGATTATCAATAACATTTCTCCTTTTTCATTATTCTTTCAAGAGCCAACAATTTTAACATTCATGAACAACAATATCAAAAATATGCACTGTTCAAGCATTCATTCAGAAAACAAAAAGTATTGCCACCACATCAAAATAATTAAACTAATCTCAAGGATGAATTCGAAATTCATGTACTTCTTGTTCTTTTGCTTTTAGAACATTTTTCATTTAATAAAGGTGATGGATTCATAGGACATTCATAGCTTTAAGGCATAGACACTAGACACTAATGATCATGTAATGAAGACACAAACATAAATAAAAATAAAGCATAGAGAACGAAAATAGAAAAAATAAATAGACAAGGAGATTAAGGAACAGGTCCACCTTAGTGAGGGTGGCGTCTTCTTCCTCTTGAAGAACCAATGGTGCTCTTGAGCTCCTCTATGTCTCTTCCTTGCCTTTGTTGCTCCTTGAAGAACGAATGATTGACGGTTTAGAATTCAGAATAAATTCTCGTTGCAAGTATAGTTTCTAAACCGAGCAATCATCCTTTCTTACAAACGTTTTGGTTGTCACAAGTAACGAACCCAATAAAATTTATAAACCGAAGTATTCAAACCTCGGGTCGTCTTCTCAAGGAATTGCAGGGAGGTGTTCTTATTATTAGTTATGGAAAACAGTGTTTTGGATTTTGAAAGGTTTGAACAAGAAAAATAAATTGCAGGAATTAATAAATTAATATCTAGTAAAACTCTTGGCAAGGTATGAAAATTCGGAAGTCCTATCCTAGTTATCCTTATGAGAATTGAGTTTAATCCCACTTAGTTAACCTTTACGAAAGCAAAGAAAAGTCAAGTGGACTAATTAGTTAGATCTCCAAGTCCTAGCCAACTCCTAAGGAAAGACTAGAGTTAGTGGAATGCAATTCAATTAGCAAAAATAACAATTAACAATCACGATAAGTTTGATAACTCAAGAGCCTCCAGTTAATCAATTAAAGCCAAGAATATAAAAAGCTAAATAAGAATCATAAATCTGAAATACCTCAATTTATATTAAATAAAGAAAATCAAGTCTAACATTGGAAAGTTCATAAGCCAAATTGAAAAAGAAGAGATTCAACAAGAAAAATAAGTAAACCAAAGTATCAGAACCAATAAAAGTAAAAGAGAAACTAAAGTAAAGGAACATTGAACCTGTGCTTGAAGAAACAATCCTAAAATTTAGAGGAATCTTAATCCTAAATCCTAATCCTAATCCTAAGAGAGAGGAGAGAGCCTCTCTCTAAAAACTACATCTAATCCTAAAATTATGAATTATGAGTTGATGATTATGAATGAATGGATTCCCTCACTTTATAGCCTCTAATCTATGTTTACTGGGCCGAAAACTGGGTCGAAAACAGCCCAGAAATCGCTGGAGAAGAAATCTGCCATGCTGATTTTCGTCACTGCGATGCGTTCGCATGGAGCACGCGTTCACATCGCCTAGCGTCAGGGCAACTATAGCATATTATATATCAAATCGAAGCCCAGACGTTAGCTTTCCAATGCAACTAGAACCGCATCGTTTGGACCTCTGTAGCTCAAGTTATGACTATTTTAGTGCGAAGAGGTTAGGCTGGACAGCTTTGCGGTTCCTTTAACTTCTTGTATTCCTTCACTTTTGCATGCTTCCTTTCCATCCTCCAAGCCATTCCTGCCCTGTAATCTCTGAAAATACTTAACACACATATCAAGGCATCGAATGGTAATAGGAGAGGATTAATAATTAGCAATTTAAAGGCCAAAGAAACATGTTTTCAATCATAGCACAAAATCAGGAAGGAAAACATAAAACATGCGATTAATATGAATAAGTGGGTAAAGAGTTGATAAAAACCACTAAATTGAGCACAAGATAAACCATAAAATAGTGGTTTGTCACTCCTCCCTCATAGCTCTTTGATCTTCTCTAATCTCATAGAGAATGATGGAGTGCCCTTGGTGCTCCACCCTTAGTTGTCCCATGTTGGAACTTAATTCTCCTAGGAAGGTTGGTACACGAAATTGTGATCTCAGGCAACGGCGCCAGAAACTCTGTACGCACATCTTAATAAATCGTTTTTCATTCACAACTTCGATACAACTAACCAGCAAGTGCACTGGGTCGTCCAAGTAATAAACCTTACGTGAGTAAGGGTCGATCCCACGGAGATTGTTGGTATGAAGCAAGCTATGGTCACCTTGTAAATCTCAGTCAGGAAGATATAAAATAGTTATGGAGTTTTTGAACATAAATCTGAATCTCTGCTTTCCTGCTGTCTTCATCCAATCAGTCTTACTCCTTTCCATGGCTGGCTTTATGTAAGGACATCACCTTTGTCAATGGCTACTTTTAATCCTCTCTGGAAAATGGTCCGATGCACTGTCACTGCTTGGCTAATCGTCTGGAGGCATCACCCTTGCCAATGGCTGCATCCTATCCTCTTGTGAAAATGGTCCAAATGCTCTGTCACAGCACGGCTAATCATCTGAGGTTCTCGATCATACTGGAATAGGATTCACCCTCCTTTTGCGTCTGTCACTACGCCCAGCACTCGTGAGTTTGAAGTTCGTCACAGTCATTCAATCCCAGAGTCCTACTCAGAATACCACAGACAAGGTTTAGACTTTCCGGACTCTCATGAATGCCGCCATCAATCTAGCTTATACCACGAAGATTCTGATTAAGAGATCCAAGAGATACTCATTCAATCTAAGGTGGAACGGAAGTGGTTGTCAGGCACACGTTCGTGGGGGAATGATGATGATTGTCACGTTCATCACATTCAGGTTGAAGTGCGAATGAATATCTTAGAAGCGGAATAAGTTCAATTGAATAGAAAAACAGTAGTACTTTGCATTAATCTTTGAGGAACAGCAGAGCTCCACACCTTAATCTATGGAGTGTAGAAACTCTACCGTTAAAAATACATAAGTGAACATAGGGAAAGCATGGCCGAGTGGCCAGCCTCCCATGGGGGTCTAGAGATCTAAAAATGATCAAAAGATGTCTAATACAATAGTAAAAAGTCCTATTTATACTAAACTAGTTACTAGGGTTTACAGAAGTAAGTAATTGATGCATAAATCCACTTACGGGGCCCACTTGGTGTGTGCTTGGGCTGAGCTTGAATGTTACACATGCAGAGGCTCTTTCTGGAGTTGAACGCCAGGTTGTAACGTATTTCTGGCATTCAACTCTGGTTTGTGACGTGTTTCTGGCGTTTAACTCCAGACAGCAGCGTAGAACTGGCGTTCAACGCCCTTTTACATCATCTAAACTCGGTCAAAGTATAGACTATTATATATTGCTGGAAAGCCCTGGATGTCTACTTTCCAACGCAATTGGAAGCGCACCATTTTGAGTTCTGTAGCTCCAGAAAATCCACTTTGAGTGCAGGGAGGTCAGAATCCAACAGCATCAGCAGTCCTTCTTCAACCTCTGAATCTGATTTTTGCTCAAGTCCCTCAATTTCAGCCAGAAAATACCTGAAATCATAGAAAAATACACAAACTCATAGTAAAGTCCATAAATGTGAATTTAACATAAAAACTAATGAAAACATCCCTAAAAGTAACTAGATTCTACTAAAAA